>NC_142091.1:62014434-62347434 GCF_054644295.1 Miniopterus natalensis | reverse complement strand
TGCTCTGTCCTGGTCCTTAACAGAACTGCCCTCCCAGCATCCCCAGAAGGTGGCCAGGACTTGCTTCCACACAGTTTTTCAACATCTGCTTTGCTAGCTCATGGGGGGCCACCAGCTGTGGGCTCCTCTCTCTTTGAAGAACCCCTTTTGACCCTGTATTTTAGCTTTATCAACAAAACAAGGGCGGGTATTATCCTGCCCACCCTCCTCTCACCTCAGCCCTGAAAATTTCCACTCCTATCTCCCCCACAAACACGCACACCCACACCCACACCCACACCCACACCCACACCCACACCCACACACACATCAGGTTGCTCCAACAAAATGATTGCTACAATTGGTTATTTGACATTTTCAAATAATTAATCTTAATGGCAGCATTTTAGACAGAACCCTAAGGACATACTACTTCACTATTGCTAGAAGACTCAAATATATTTTGGAGCAAGGTGTGGTGTATACTAAGAAAGTAATAAGAGACGGCTGCCTGATGTCATAGTCTGTTTGAGCCACAGACTGGATAGCTCATAAACAATACAACTTTCTTTCTTTCTTTTCTGGAGGCTAGAAGTCTGAGGTCTGGGAGCCAGCATGGTCTAGTGAGGGCCCTCTCCCAGGTTCCTCACTTCTCATTGTATCCTCGCATCGTGGACTGGGCCAGGGAGCTCTACGAGATCTCTTATAAAAGAACTAATCCCCTTCATGAGGGCTCCATCTCCCTGACCTAATCACCTTCCAGAGGCCTCACCTTCCATCTTACACCCTCAACACTGGGCTTCAGGATTCCAACACGGGAATTTTGGGGGGACACCAACATTCATACCACAGCACCTGGCTGCTTAGGTCTAGGTGCTCATACCTCAACTCAACAATACATTCAACAAAATATACACAAGCAAGATTTTTTTTAAGGCACCCATTTCTTACTCTCTAATCAGTTACCAATGAACCAGATAATTACTCAAACTGAATGTGGGGGGAAAAAATTGATGGATTTTGAGGGGAAAATATTATGTTTTTTAAAAATGTTGGTAATGACATTCACGAGAAAAGAATAACCTATTTGATAATCATGGCTGCAATACATATCTTCTAATGTTGTGGCACAGGTTTTAAACTCCTATGTGAAGTTAGTAATGCTGCCATTCCACCATGCAAAGGCCTTTTAATTGTATTTGTAAAATAATTCAGTGCTTCGATCTTTATGCCTCTATTCTATGCTGAGTTTTATGCATCAGAGAAGGATCCTATTTAGTAATCAACACACCAAATTTAGCGCTTGCCTCACTTCCAATGCTGGGTAACAATCAGAAATAGTTTTAATGATAAAATCAGGAATGTTTGCAATATTTGAAGGGTCATTTGTCTTGCTGGAGCAATATCCAGAACTGGAAAAAAAGAAATGAATTACATTTTAGTAATTAGGCTCTCCTAATCCCTTTCGTTTGACTTCAGTCAAGCTATGATCTGATGAATTGAAAATATGTCAGTGCCTTTCAGTACAACAGCAAATATTTTCTGGCATTTCTCTGGCTTGAACAAAACTTCGTTGCCATGGATGCCAGTTATACAGCTTCCAGGTGTTCAGCATCACAGCAACAAGACCAAAAAAAAAAAAATCCATTTCTTTAGCTGCTGGCCTTTTAACATGGAACATAACATGGATGCGACATTGGTGCGTGATTGCTCTCCCCAGGAGCCTGATACAGCCGGACTAATCTCCCCAGGGCTAAGGAACAGCCTTTCAAGACAATGCCACTGGCAGGTTCACACAGGAAGGACAAGAAGAGTCAAACAGAACGAACGCTCTCATGTCTTCTATTTAAATGGCTACAGTTTCACCCGGGGGTAGCTGGGCTCTGAGCTTACCTTTTGGTTAATTGCCAGATAGATATATCTGCAGGAAATACTCAGTAAGATCACCAATGAGCATTTCAGTAGAAATGTGAAGACTTCCAGGGCTGATATGGATTGGGTCATAAACTCGGGGAAAAATAATTACCCTGTTTTAGCACATCCCAAAAAATATGTCAACTGTGCTGGAACAGTGCAGTGTGCCTGGAATTAAGGAGTTTCTTGAAGGCAGGAACCAAGAGTCTTTTTTCTTTCATCTTTGTATCTGCAATATTCAGCATAATGTCTGGCATATTGGAGGTAATTTTTAGAAAAGATTATAGAATCAATAAATGTTGTTGCTTCTACAAATTATGTAATGACTTCCATTTATTGTCATAAGTATATTGTTAGTATTTAAGGAATTGGCACTTAGCAATCTACAAAATGGTCAGAAAAACGTAATGAAAGCAGAGGTAAATTGTGGATTGTTGAATGATTCAGAGAATGAGCAGAAGCCAATAAACCTCATATGAGCCTATTTTCTGCTGGAAATACACTGTAGAATTCTGTACAGAAGACAACTGAACAATTTTGCAACCTCAATTAACCACCATAGTTTATACTCACATCAGATTAACTTTATACTCAATGGTAAAAATTTCCTTCCAGAGATACATTTTAATGCAGATTACATTAATTTGAATGTATTTATAATTATGCCCATCTATTTTGTGGGTGCACAGGTGTTTGGGTATGTCTGTGTGTGTGTGTGTGTGTGTGTGTGTGTGTGTGTGTGTGTGTGTGTAAGAAGACAAGACAAATTTTAAACCAGAGAAGACTCTATAGAAAAAATACTCAGATCAGAGCCATCTCTTCTCATACAAAGTGATTATTACTTTCAACCCTAAAGAATAGTGCTAGGCAGACGTCTATGTGCGTCTAATAATCTGTTTAGTAATATAGGCAGCTTGAAATTCCAAATGATTGGTTATTCTGGGGTTCCATGAATTTCATTGACTTATAATGGGTAGCTCAGCCTGGTCTTCAGCAAGTGCAAAATGACTAGTTAATTAAATTAAAGAACAGATGAACTATCTAGTGAACTGAATTAACATTATCAGCAAACTGCTACTGGTGCATAGAACCCGACTTTTGAAAACTCAGAAAAGTAGGTGAGCATTCTTGATATATTTAACAACCAGAAATATTTTTTAAATGTCTGGTTCTCAGTTACTGAATCAGAAGTTTTGGGTTAATCAGCATCACAATTTAACTTTTGATTGGACATATTGGCCTCTTTTCCCCCAGAGGCCCAAACTATTTCATGAGCTGCTCACTGATAATATAGCTGTTCAGTTCAATTGCCATTTTCCACAGCTTTTTAAAGCTCAACTAACCCTTGTGGAAACCTGATTGAAACCTCTGTATAACAAATGAAAAAGGCAAGACACAGTCTTTCAGAAGATATTTAAAGTACACGTTGCAGGTAAATCATAGAAACCAGAATATATAAAAAACTTCCACAAAACAATAAAGACAAAGGCATCATAGAAAAATACAAAAATATCTAAAAAAAATAAATAACCAACAAATGTGACAAGAAATTTAACATTATTACTGATTCAGGAAATGCAAATTAAAGGCTATCAAAGGATATCTTGTATAGCTATCAAATTGATGGAAATGACTGGTTGGTCTGACTATACCCAATGTTGATATTAAGATATATGGCTGTGGGAGGTGGTACAACTCTTTGGAAAGCAATTGGCAATGTTCAGTGAAACGAAGACGTGCATGTCTGCAGACCGACAATACTTCTGCTAGATTTCTATCCTGGAGAAACCGCTGCCCACAGTCACAAGCAACATGTCCTTACATGCTGACTGCAGCATAGTTAGTAATAAGAAAAAAATTGAAAACTTGTTTCTCAGGGGAGTAGAAAAACCCTGGGTATGTATGTGTGTGTTTATTATAGTTTAAAATAACAAACACAATCTACAAATCTACATGGTAAAATATGGAAAGTTGCTTGGCTGGTGTGGCTTGGTGGTTGAGCATTGGCCTATGAACCAGAGGTCACTGTTCAATTCCCAGTCAGGGCACATGCCCGGGTTGTGGGCTCCATTCCCAGTGAGGGGCATGCAGGAGGCAGCCAATCAATGACTCTTATCATCGATGTTTCTATTTCTCTTTCCCTCTCCCTTCCTCTCTCTGAAATCAATAAAAACATATTAAATATATATGCACATGTGTGTGCCTGTGTGTGTGTATATATATATTGTATTCGCAAATTGTGAATGGACATCTTCAAGAACGCCTAAACACCTGCTTTGTTCTAGGATTTATCCACGGTTTATGGTATATGAGTGAATAAACCAGCTAATCCCGAGTGAATCGTATCTCCCTAGCAAATCTTACATTGTCTAGCAGAAATGGTAACAATTTAATCTCAGTGTGGTTAGTAACTTTGACCAAGGCCTTGGGGCCCACCCCAGGTGTATTGTCTCCAAAGCCCAAGCTTTTTCCAACACTCTATAGTTTCATCCAATTTTTCCTTCACCTGAGTTGTTTTCTGTGACTCAGGCATTCTCCGCCGCTCTCTGTAAATGATAGCAAAAGGTAGCAAGCCACGTACTGATGGATTCCATTCATCCCACATCATCATTTTCAGGCTTTGCCTGTGCCAGCCTTGGCTGAGATCAGCAGTAGCTGCCATGCAGTGCTTTGGGAAAACTGCTACATTAACCAGAAGAGACTGGAGGCTCCAGTTGTCTCCACCGAGTGTTGTATAATAAAATACTCCATTACAGATAGTCTCAAGTTCAAAGTGCCTCAAAAGATTATATGGAAAAGAGTGGCATGGGGATAAAAGTACAGTCTTAAAGATTAAGTGTATAAACTGCAGAACTGAGTTTTGGAAAATATAAACCATTTGGGGAAATTATGGTAAAATATCCACATAAACACTTTTTTCCCCACACTTTTAAGCTTAGGTATTGGTTCCATTGAGACCAAGCCCAAAGCTGAGACTCAATCAAAGCTGATTTTGTTCCTTTACCACCAGAGCTCACGGGGACCAGGCAGGCTACTTTGTTTCTGTATTTCCTACGGTTATGTCTCCATTTACATTCTTTTTCCCTAGGCAGTTTAGGCACATCTCTGCTCATTTATTAATATCTTCAGAAATATAAAACCTAGGGCCCTATTTATCTAGTCCCTGAAAGTCTATAAAACAGTAATGTGGAATGTAAAATATTCAGTGATTCTAAAGGGAAGAAATTCTATATTTGACCTTATTTCCACTGGTCCATTCATCAATGACACAAAAAATATTATCAGCTTGATCATTTTACATAAATAAGGATTGAATCCCTAATGGGGGCTTAAACTGAAATTACTTTAAAAGCAAGCATATCCAAGTCAATGTTTTATAAAACTTTGACTTGGATTATAATTTCACTTGTCATCTTTTTCATAAAAGAAGATTTACACATCCTATGATAGCACTAACCTTTTCGAATGGCAAGTACACTTCATATATTTAAGTAATTATGAATTATGACCTCTAAATTATGATGTCTAACAAAAGCAGAGAAATGTGGGAAAACGAGAGAACTCAAATGATAGTAGGAAGTGACTTTATTCTGGTTTCAACCCTTTTGTGTTTAACTCAATAATATCACCATATCCAGTACTTTTGATTGAGTGATTCTAATTTCCTTTTACATCACAGGTCATAAGTAGATGTATAAACAAACTAATTAGTCAATTTATAGTTATTTATTGAGTACCTACTTCTTGTACCAGTAAGTACTGTGAGTACCTGTAAGTACTCCACAACCCTTCGCTTCCCTTTTCCCTGTCATACCAAGAACATTAGGGCGTGTGGGGAAGGGGAGTCATAATTATACACAGGGAGGAAACCTACAACCTGACAAGAGTTATGACTTCCCTCAGATAAACTATATGAGCAGGAAGGAATAAATGCTACTCTAGGCTTTGACTTACCAAGAGCCACAGAGCCTGCAGGAACCATGAGTATCTTGGCAGTTACACTCCTTTCTCACAGAGGTATCCTCATTCTAGAAGAAGCAGTAAGAGATCACACAAAAGTGCCTCCACACACACAGGATCCTGAGGCCCAAACAGAGGTTCCTATCATTATTTGAAAGGCTGACGGATGAAAATCATTCCAGCAAATTGAGGATCCTGCCATAAAGCTACAGTTGCAATGGCTTACATTTCACATCATTCATACAATTTATTTCCCCACACTCTCAACAAAAATACAAGTGAAATAAAGAAAAATAATAATAAAATGTGGTATAAATTAGAGAAAAGCAATGGTGCCATCGCAGTGAATGCATTTAAACTGTCTAGCAGTAACATGTATATTCCATATGTTTTATGTACATATGAGGGCTCAACCTATTGACATACATATAATTCTAGATACATATCACTGTGAGGGCTTTTAGTTTGACATGTGTTTTTGGAAATAATAATTTCTATAAAAGTTGGTAATGTGTGATCAATTTACAAATACTATTGAGGTAAATTAAATTGACAGATGAAGGAAAATTAAAACATTAGTGGACAATTAGAACATGTTCCTTTATAAGCCTATGTCACCTACGTAAGAACTGTCATAATTTCACTCATAAACCTAACCTTAATTCACAATCATGTCCTTTTAACAGTCCAATAAGAAATAATTGTTTCTACATAAAATGAACTTTTAAAAGTGATTTTCCATCTGAACCATCACCTTACATATTCCATCAATTTCCTCATTACACAAAAGATTAGAATTGTAAGGGACCATAGGAGACATCCTGTATAGCATTTACCAATTGAGTTACATAAAAAGGTTCAGCAAAATGGGTTTTTCCATGAATAAGGAATGTTCTTGTCAAATGTTTGGGAAACTGGGTTATATCAAGTTCAACATATTTCTTTAGCAAAACCATAGTAGACCATATTTTAATATGCTAATTAGCAAGGTAAATTTCCTAGAATATTCTATTATGTCCAGAGATTTTTCCTAAATTTAATATGCAACTCTTTTATTCTAAGAAAATTATCAACATCAGTGTTCTTCAGAGCTAGTTCCCACGGCTAATCTAATTTCAGTTCTTCATTCTACACACAACACTGAGGTGTGGAAAGGACAAGTGATGTTCTCAGGGTAATAAAATTCATTAGAGACAGAGCCAGTTCAAGAAACCTGTTTTCTACTCATAGATACAGTGAACAGACTGATGGTTGCCAGAGGGGGAGGGGGTTGGGGGACTGGGTAAAAAAGATGAAGGGATTAAGAAGTATACACTGATAATTACAAAATAGTCACAGGGATGTAAATTACAGCATAGGGAATATAGCCAATAATATTGTAAAATCTATGTATGGTGCCAAGCGGGCACTGGCAATATCGGGGGTACCACTGTGTTACAAAGTATATGTCTGTGTCACCACTATGCTGAACACCTGAAACTAATGCAAAATAATGTTAAATGTAAACTGTAATTGAAAAAATTTAAAAACAAAACAGAAAAAAGAAACCTGTTTTCTAAAGAATGAGGCAACTCTGAGTTTTTTTGCTCTGCTCTCACCTTCCATGTGTTTAGCTCTTACAGGATTGCAGGATTTCTCTCGCACATTATATAGAGGAGTTGAAATGATGAGGGCTGAGTAGGCCATCAGTACAATGAGAGGACACTGACAATGGCCACTATTACTGAGCTCCCACCACCCTCCAGACAAAATCCAAGGATGGTAGCCACCTGGCTGGCTTTCTCACAATCACACCGCAGCCTATTGAGCTACATCTTACTCCCCCCTATTTTACAGTTGAGGAAAGTGCCTCAGAATCATTGGTAACCACTCACAGAGTTTAAAAGGAAGAGCAGGTCTGGCTGGCTCCAACCCCCTGCTCTTTGCACTTGACCCCCGCACCCTTCATGGCAGAAAAAGTAACGGTCTTCAGAGCACTCGACGTAAAGCTGTTTCCAGACTAAATTCTGCAGAAGTAAAAAGTGGGTGTGCTTTCTGAAGCAGCCTTTCTCTCTCCCACACACACTTGGAATACACCAAATGTGGGCTTTTCCACATTATGGGGACAAAACACCCTCTATTTTGGGTCACTTTCTCCTCTATTAGATTTCTGGTTTTGAAGCCTAATGGTCCAAGATATTTTGCAATGGAAAATGTTAAAAATGATCATTGAAGCGCATTCTAATCATTGTGTTCTATAAAAAATAGCCAAGGTATTCTAGGTAAAATTTCAGCTAAAGCTACTGCAAGTGACTTTAGCCAAAGCAAAGTAACTGAAATATAATCTAATCAATGCCACAAAAGTACATTAGAGTTTTACGAGAAAGAACCAATTTGGTTTGATTCTACCTTATTTGGAAGGACCCACTGATACAAGATGTCTTAATAGAGTCAAATTAATCCTCCAAATAGCATATAGTGTTTATTATGAAGCACAGCATTAGAATTAAATACATTATAATCCAGGTCAAAGCCAAACTCTCACTTAGCTACCTACATTATAAAAAAGTAACTAATTTATGTCAGACACTACAATCAACAAAATAATATTACTAATAATGGCCTTCAGAAATAAGCTAATTAAGGTACCAAAACATATGAAATATTCATCCATTAGTCGGCTTTGAAATCAGACAAAATAAATAAAGAGAAAGAAATGGTTCCTCTCTTACTTTCTTGACTGAGGAACATTAAAGAGAGGAATACTAAAGTCTTGAAATATCCATTAGACATTAAATAGAAATAATTTGCTGACTTGCTGTTTGGTTTCCAAGTTGTAGCTTCATTAACAGTAAGCCTGTTCCCAGCAGCAAGGGCATGAATATGACTGACACCAAGAGTAATAAAAATATTACCCATTGAGGCTTGTCATCTCCTCTTGCTCCCGGCAGCTTGAGGAAATCCCCTGACAATGATTCATGGCTCGAAACTCAAACCATCTGCTCTCTTGGAGAGTTCCTCAGCCAAGGTGAAGAGGGGAGTTTTCACAGCTGCATTCTTTTCCCTTCTAAAGTCTATGGAAAAGCATCCAACAAACCACAAAATCTGGCACTAATTTGAATACGCAGACATTATCCTCCATATGCTCTTGTTTCAATGGACCCTTTCTATAGTAACTATGTCATCTGATGCCATTTCTTTTACTGTCTTCATGATGTGAAGTGCCGATTTTTCTCACTCTGCAAACTCCTTAATATCCTCTCCAGTCTAGGCAGCTCAGTTATTTATCCATCACTATTTTAATGAAAAGTGTTTTCTACTGTTAATAAAATTTCAGGGTTTAACTGAATCGCATCAGGTTCAATCACTTATTTTGTATGTAAGGAAACCAAGGACACATGAAGGGAGTTGATCACCCTAAAGTCAGCTTGTCAGGAAAAGATTAGGATGTGACCATTGGCCATCCCAAACTCTGTCCACTCTGTCACCTACTCTTGAAAATCAGTCCATTTTAAAATATAATAAAATAATTGTTATGCCACATTTATGGTGCCAACAACTGAATTCGGTGATGTGTTGGGAAGTCATCTCTCTTCAAAAACAGGGGGAGAAGAAAGATCTCCGATTTATATCAACTTCAAATTTCCATGGTGATGGAAATACTCCTCCCATGGCCAACTTTAGGTTATTAATATTTTAACAGCCAGTTTGTGAAATTCCTGAATATTTATCAATAGGCCCTTATGGGCCAGCCAATTCTAGCACAGCACTGCAAAATGGATATTAGAAGACAAAAAATAAAAATGAGGGAAAAAATTAGTGAACTATAAAATGCATCCTTATTTTATCTTTGGTTCAGTATTTTCCAAGACAAACAGAAAAGGAGGGAGCAGAGACAAGATGAAATCCCTGAATAAAACATGAAGATGAAAGAATAACTTTATCCTAATTGGACTAACCTCTCTCTATGATACAAGAACCTAATGCATCACCTATCCTAACAAGAAATTAAAGAACTAGGAGAGGGAATGAAATATAAATAATTGAGAGGAACTGATAAAGTCGAGTCCTAATTCATCACAGAGAGAAGAAAGAATCCTCTTAGAGTGGACTGGGAAGGAACTCAGATGGTGCAAACTGGTATTTAATCTATTTCACTTTTAGTACTCAGAGTTTCTAATGTTCTCTGGAGTCATTATAAGAAACCTATAGCTACCTTGAACAGATTCAAGCCCCTGTACTCCAAGGATGGCAATTAGGAGAAAAAGCTACAGATGGCAAGAAACAGCTAAATATTATAGCCCCTACTCTTGTTTCAGGACAGGACTGTTATCTCACCCTGGCTGGTAGGACTCAGTTGGTTGGGCATAGTCCCATGCACCAGGAGTTTGCTGGCTTGATTCCCAGTCAGGGCACATGCCCAGGTTGTGGGCTCAATCCCCAGTAGGGGTCAGGCAGGAGGCAGCCAATCAATGTTTCTCTCTCATCAATGTTTCTCTCTCTCTCCCCCTTTCCCTTCATCTCTCTCTAAAATTAATAAAACACATATTTTCAAAAAAGACTGTTATCTTTAGTATTCACCTTCCTGAGTATGAACTGACCCTTTCCTTAAATCTCAGCAGCATAGTTGGCCAAGCTTTTACATTTAAATCAGTCTTTACTAATGATTCAGGGTTATATAGATAGTTCAACAGAGGCAAATGTACTCCATTGCTCCAGCAACAAGATGGGCCTTCTCCTAGGAGTCCACTTAGCCCAGCCCACTCCCATGAGGTTCAGCTCACAGCATCCTCCACTTGACTGAGACCATCTTTCCGCAACCACCAGAGCTTTTTCTTGAACATATCATAAATCCTTAGAATCCAAATCCAAGAAAGAATTACTTTTGGAAAAGAAAGCCTACTGTACTCTTTCTCTCCTGTTTGAGACATATCTTCCAAATCCTTGTTTTCTATATTAGGACCCTCCTCTTCCTGCTATGACTGACATCAGAAATATTTCCTTCTCTGGGGGAAGACTCCTTTTATCCACAGGGGTGTGGCTCAGACCTGGTTTATACCACATCAGAGAGCTATAAGAGGCCATTGTACTGTGCCCTCGATGAGTGCATCAGTGATTTTGAGATCTTTGTTCCTCTGGGCTACTGTCTTCTGGAGATTCCTGCTATGGCTATAGATTATCTACAAATGCTTTTTTTTAATTAAATTTATAGGGGTGATAAAACACACTTGCTTAATGTGTTCCCTAAGAGACCCCTCTCATTCAGCTGGCCATCTGGGAACCATACAATAATACCTTAATCACATGATTGCGTCAGTGGGAGTCTTGGCATCTGTACTTGTGCCTTTGATTTAATTCAGAAGACTGAAACTCTGACAGTAGACCTGAAAGCCAGAAACAGTGATGGGGCAAGTGGAGGGCTCCTGTGAAGATTCACACAAGGGCCTGCTGCATTCTCAACTTACATTTCAAAGAGAAAATGAAATTGGACATTGGCTTAGGGTTGGGGGAGAGGATTATAGATTCAGTTTGGTTTTTTAAAATCACAAGATTTTGGGGATGCTCTTCTTCTAAAGTAATGCTAGGTAAGTGAGTTTGACCCTTTTTTCTCTCATTCCTTATAAAAAGTAAAATATCAATTCTGACTTCAACTGAAGGAACATTAGAATCACACTATGGAGGAATTTGCAGAAGGAAGTTCAGCATAAGGACCATAAGAAAAAGTTAAATCGTTTCAAAGCCAAGGGGAAGAAAGTAGTGCCACAGCCAGAGAAGATAACTAATACACAGGCTCAGGAACTCGAATGTAAAATAAGGAGTAAAATATGACCATTCCAATTCAGGCCTCATTTCTTATGTTTGCCTTGCAGGACAGAGTGGAGAAATAGTTCAGTCATCAACATGAAACTACGCAGAATTTCAGAAGCCACAGCCAAAAGTAATATTTTTAGGGAAGGTAAAAACCCTCACTGCCTTCAGTATCAAGGCTACAACTGCACTTGGCATCACCGACTGCCAGTTGCATGGAAATCTACTCCTCCACTGTTGTAAAGGAAGCCCTGTTTATATTCTACCTGTGTCAGGGCTACCTTCTCACCATCCATCAAATTAAAATAAGGATGTCGGCCACAATACAAAATAGAACACACAGCCTGGCCAGAGTGGCTCAGTTTGTTGAGTATCATCCTGTACACCAAAGGGTAGCTGCTTCGATTACTGCTCAGGACACATACCTGTGTTGTGGATTCAATCCCTGGTTGGGGCACATACAGAAGGCAACATATAGATGTTTCTCTCTCTCCTTCCTTCCTCTCTCTAAGCATGTCCTTGAGTAAGGATTTTTTTAAAAGCAAAATAGAACATACAACTTCTAAATGTTTCTACAATATGGTGACATGCAATCCTTGGTGAACTCTTAGCAAGACCATTCCCAAGGAGCTTTCTTAGAAGATCTGGATGGTCTCACTGTTATTTAAAACCAATAACCACTTTTTTTCAGGTGCTTAAAACCTGTTTCCTCATCATTAGAACTCCCTCAGACACTGACTAATCTATGCAGTGTATCCAGTATTGTACTGACCCTGTAGTGAATGTTGACTAAACATCAGCACCTCTTATATAAACCATGGAAGTAGAGCTGGGATATCTTGGGATAAATGATGTGCTGAGGAAGGAATCCTAAACTTTCCAAATCAAGTTCCTTTTATTCTAAGTTTCTTCCAAGGGAAGTTACAGGGGGAAATATCTTGACAGGATTGAGCAGTGATATACTTGCATTTCCTAATGGCAGTTCTAGAACATTAGGTACATAGTCTCATACTCACTATGAGAACAACCTCCTACACTTTTTCATCTGCCTAAGAAAACCGCATTAGTGTGATGGCTGAATAATGTAACTGTGAATCCTCTCGGCCAGTGAGACTCATTCTTACTTCTCTTAAACACTTATTCCACACTCTGTAGTCAAAAACTAAAGTTAAGGTTTAATTTGAATGTTTTTTAACAAAAAGCTCTGTGCCTGTGTGTGCATGTATTTTAGATGTGTGTGTGTATATATATATATAGAGAGAGAGAGATAATTAGATATATGATAGAGATGATAGATGATAGAAAGATGATAGATTAGATAGATGATAGATATAGATAGATGATAGATAGATGATAGATAAATAGATGATAGATAGATGATGATGATAGATAGATAGATAGATAGATAGATAGATAGATAGATGATAGATAGATAGATGATAGATAGATAGATAGATAGATAGATAGATAGATAGATAGATAGATAGATGATGATAGATAGATAGATAGATAGATAGATAGATAGATAGATAGATAGATAGATGATAGATAGATAGAGATAGATAGATGATAGATAGATAGAGATAGATAGATGATAGATAGATAGATGATAGATAGATGATAGATAGATGATAGATGATAGATAGATAGATAGATAGATAGATAGATAGATAGATAGATGATAGATAGATAGATAGATAGATAGATAGATAGATAGATAGATAGATAGATAGATAGATGATAGATAGATAGATGATAGATAGATGATAGATGATAGATAGATGATAGATAGATATAGATAGATAGATGATAGATGATAGATAGATGATAGATAGATATAGATAGATATAGATAGATGATAGATAGATAGATAGATAGATAGATAGATAGATAGATAGATAGATAGATAGATAGATGATAGATAGATAGATGATAGATAGATAGATGATAGATAGATAGATAGATAGATGATAGATAGATAGATAGATAGATAGATAGATAGATAGATAGATAGATAGATAGATAGATAGATAGATAGATGATAGATAGACAGATGATAGATGATAGATAGATAGGATAGATAGATGATGAGAGATGATAGAGATAGATAGATAGATGATAGATAGATGATAGATAGATAGATGATAGATGATAGATAGATAGATAGATAGATAGATAGATAGATAGATAGATAGATGATAGATAGATGATAGATAGATAGATAGATAGATAGATAGATAGATAGATAGATAGATAGATAGATAGATAGATAGGATAGATAGATGATGAGAGATGATAGAGATAGATGATAGATGATAGATAGATAGATAGATGATAGATAGATAGATAGATAGATGATAGATAGATAGATAGATAGATAGATAGATAGATAGATAGATAGATAGATAGATGATAGATAGATGATAGATAGATGATAGAGAAATTGATAGATAGAAAATTATTTATCACGGCAACCTTACAAAATTATCTGGTATAGCATCAAGCCTTTGAATTGATTAGATATTATTAGTGCCTGTTTTCATATTTGAAACAAATAAAATTTATAGATTTTAACTGTTTGCCCAAGGTAAAAATGGCAGTAGAAAGTAGTAAAATAGAGCTAGGATCCCAGATCTCCTGCTGTTTAATACATTTTGTTTTCATTATTAATAAATATCATTTTCTTTAATTTTAAATACAGTTGACTCCTGAACAATGGAGTACCTACCGTGCTCACAGTAAAAAAAAATACACATATAACTTTTGATTCCCCAAAAACTTAACTACAGTCGGACTTCGGTATCTGTAAAGGATTGGTTCCAGGACCCTGCACAGATGCCAAAATCCACTGATGCTAAAGCTCCTTATATAAAATGCCACAGAACGATGCATAGAACAATCGACCCTTTGCATCCATGGATTCCAAACAACCAAAACACTGCTTTTGCATCCACGGTTGGTTGAGTCAGTGGATGCTAAGCCCAGGGATATGGAGGGCTGAATATCTCTGTTGAAAATAATCCAAGGACATGTGGACCTGTGCAGTTCAAACCCATGCTGTTCAAGGTTCAACTGCAGTGTTATACATACAGAAAAGTTGCAAAAATAGTACAGAGTTTCCATATATCCTTTACTCAGCTTTCCCTAATATTAACATCTTGTATAACCATCATATAATTATCAAAACTAAGGAATTCACACTGAAACACAACTATGAAATAAATTACAGATATCACCAACTTTCCACTGATGTATTTTTCTGCTCCAGCCCAGGAGTCTGCATTGCATTTGGTTTTTGTGTTTCCTGGGTCTTCCCGTCTGAGTGATACCAGAACTACTTAGTAAAGGAAATTTGATATCTTAAAAGGAATGCTAATCATAGTGTCCCAAAATGAGCTAAGTATTAATTAGTGATAATATCTTGAAGCCCTCATATCTATTTTTCCTTTTGTACTTCATGATGGCCACTACTTTATATTTTTTCCTTTCTATATTCTAAACTGGAACTATCAGAAATTATGTATTTCTCTTTCTTCCATAATTTGCCCATTTTTTACAACTGTAAATATAAGATTCAGTAGCTCTGTCTCTATGTCAGAATGGAAAACTTAGTAAAGAAGAAAAAGTTGATCTTTTACTACCTGTGTAACTGTCGGGAAATTACTTAAGCCCTCTGGATTTCCATTTCTTTGCCTGTAAAACTGAAAGCAATAAGCCTACTTCTCAGGGTTATTGTAAGGACTGAATGTAAAGCCCCAAGCCTAGTGTTTGAAATATGATCATCTTCTCCCCACCCTCGCCCTGCCACACACACACAACACAGGGGTCACTTGGCAATGTTTGGAGACACTTTCAGCTGTCACAACTTTGAGGAGCTTCTACTAGTAGAATCTACAGGGTAGAGGCCAGAGATGATGCTAAATATCCTACAATGCATAGGTCAGTTTTACAGAACAAAGAATTACCTGGCCCAACGTTCTGTTAGTATCAAGGTTAAAAAACTGTGTTTTAAATTATGAGATCCGTTTTTCTACATCGTGCCCTGGGACATGGGTAAAGTTAATAGAGAAGCAAAACATATTTCATAAAATATAGCCCATTCAAATGCCAACCAACCAAAGGTTTACTTTACATTTCAGAGTGAGTGAAGAATGGAAGCCCAGAGATAAAATTTGAACATTCTATCTTAACAGCCAATATTGCTCTGCCATCTATGAATCCCTCCCCTAGTTTTCCTGATCTCAGACCACAGCCCAAGGAGAGGGTATGTGAAAACAGTGCAGGCCAACCCTTTCCTTAAATCAAGGGCAGGAAATGTAAAACGTCTGCTTTCAGTCTCACTGAACTGCGTCAGAGAGCGGAGGGTAGAGGCTGGCCAACTGTTCCTGCTTCCATCATGTTTTTCATTTAAGAAATTCTCATTACTGTTATTACCTTTCCCAGGTACCTTTCTCCAGGAATATGGCCTGTTCAGAGTCCAATTCAGTTTTTTCCCTGTTAGAAACCACATCCTTTTCAACTCTCTGGAAAAGAAATGAACAAACAGGAGATTCAGTAATCAAAACAGAAATGGCAGTTTCCTCGGTCGGATTTTAACAAAAGTGAAAGATGGAATATTGTCTATTATTATTTTTGAGTATAAAAGCACATCACGGGGAATGTGATCATAAAAAGGCTATTTACCTTATTTTTGCTGTGGAATCATGTGGCAGCCTAAACACTGCAGGGAATATTAAACCTGACAAGTTAGGCTGTAACTAGGGTGCTGGGCACCTTAAAATAACTTAAATACAGAAAGACATACACTGGCAAAGGCACCGTTACTTCGAAGAACAGATAACCTTACTACCTCAGAGAGTTGGAGAGAGGCTTGAATATAAGCCAAAACCTCTGATATTGCTATTAACAACCATACTAACAGCAACTAATAAAAAATAACAGTGCTGAAAATTTTTGAGAATTCAATGTGTATCAGGCCTCAGGTTCAGGCTTTGCACAACTTACCCCATTTCATTTCTATAGTAACTGACTCAGTTACTCATGAACTATCGAAATCTGTAATTTAGCAATGGGGAAACTGAGGCACAATGTTTCAGAGCTAATAAATGATGGATTCAGGAATTGAAACCAGTACACCATATTGTACAGTGAGATGATTAAAACCTGTGTTCAGTCAAACCACATTTGTCTTTATTAATTTGAACAAAGTAAGAAAAAGGTTTGAGCTAAGATAAATTGTGTTTTAGCAAACCATTTCCTCATAAAAAGTATAAGGTGCATAATTTCCTCACTCCTTCAACACAGATTTTCAAGCACTTAGTACGTGCAAGATGCTCTCTTAAAATCTGTTAGAGATACAAAGATAAATCAAATAACATTATAGTCTCAAAGAACTTACAGTGTAGTATGAGATCAAAGAAAGAAAGAGGGAGGTGGGGAGAGAGAATGAATGAATGAATGAATGAACGAATGAATGAATGAATGAATGAATGAGATGTTTCCAGAAAGTTGAAGGGAGGGGTGTTCCCTCCTATAGAGCAGAATCCATAGTGCCTAGAACTGTGCACGGTTCATAATAAGCAATGAATGAATGAGTACATGCATGAAGGGATGAGTGAACCATTGGGCTAGCACACATAGGAACTGGGCCTCGATATACAGCTAGGACTCACATGCAAAAATGGAGAAAAAACAGACAGGGCTAATGAAGAGAATTAAAAGCATGAACAGCACTGAGTTTATTAATCTATTATACATAAATGAAGGAAAACAGTCTTCCTTTATTTAAAAGACTTTTTTGTAGAAAATTCAAAGAGATTAATTAAGAAAAAAAGAAGAAATCAAAAAAGCCACAGAAGCCCACCTGGAAGTAATAAGAGGACCACTAAGTCTCATCTATTCAATTTTTTCTTCAACCATTGTCCACTTATTAAAAATTAGGAACAATTTCATTGCTCTGTGGTCATATGTTTTTTCAGGGAGACACTCGTATTTATCACATAGATGAGAACAAAGATATTTGTTGGATCTCAGACCATATAATACACTACTAAAATAAACAAACAAAAAGCAAATGTCTAGGAGAATATTATATGGGGCCTTGAATGGAAAATATTAATTTTCATTTTTTTATCATTTGCTTAGGAATAAAAACATGGCCTTAAAAGCTATATCTCTCGCTGTGGTTGGCCTGCGCTCTGCCATTTCTATTTTTAGCCAGGATTAATTTTTTTTTAAAAATCTGCCTCTCCTTTTTATAGAAATAGAAATGCAAAAATAAAAAAAGTCATGTCTTAAACTCTTGTTAATATATTACCTATTTCAAAAAATGTAAATCTATGTTTCATCCTGCTCACCCACACTCAATTGCAACTTCAAGATTTGATAAAAACACAAAGATTTATAGTACTTTGATAAATATATTATGAATTTTAAGGCTCCCTTACCCTCAAAATTAAGCTCTCATTTTTTTCTGAATATTGAAGTAAAAATCTGTGGCATAAAACATTTCCAAACAAAACTGAAAGGGAGATGCCACAGGCAGAGATCATAGTTATGGCCACCTACACCACCAGTCAGGTGACCCATTTGCAAGTGGAAAATTTAATATCTTAACCACAACCAACAAATTTGTCTGAAGGATTGGTTCCAGGATAAACATCCACTCTGCACTGATAGGGTGTGCTTAGTGCTGTAAGCTTCCTCAGCTAACGTATGAAAGACACATGCAATTTAGATGAGGTGAGATTCCATCAGACCCACACTGCCCGCAATTCTCACATTCCACTTGATGCGACATACTGACAATAGGTGGCGACCACAACCAGTGCATCTAGGCCCATACCTACCAAGGGCATCCAGGTAGCATTACCGGAATCCACCTGTCCTCACTGCCCCTACTTTCCTTATGCCCTAAGAACAAATGCTGAAGTTATATATGTAAGCCCATTGGTAGCTGCAGTATAAATCATATTAAAATAAATAGAATTCATGGCTAAAATTAAACAGCCCGTGGCAAGGCTCTTGTGTAAATAAAACCATTGTTCCTTGGTATATTAAAATTGTATTTATCAAACACAAAAGAAGAATAAACACAAATTGTATGACAAAAGCAACTCATTAAGGACCAAATGATGGTGTGTAATAAAAAGATTTATTGTGTGACTAAAATGAAAATTAAATTCCTGTTAAAATATTTATGGAGATGTGGCTGAAACATTCTGCTGAGAGATAAATCAGAGCGGCCTTTGGGATTCTGCAGACATAATTCCTCTATTCTTCTGCTGTAAATTTAGAGCTTACAAGATGCTAATGGCATCGTGGTTTCCAGGGCAGTCTCTGCAGAATACTTTTGCTCAGCAGGTGGTAAGAATTTGCATCCATATTTCAAATATACTTCTATCTCATTACTAGCTTCTTATTTCTTTGTGATTTATATCTCTATAAAATTCCAGCTAGTGCAATGGGGAATGGATTTCCAAAAGGCAAATTCTGCATAATACGGACATTTATCACTTTCTCCCTTCTTTATTTTTTTTCTTCACCTCCAGGGAAATGGGGAAACTGACACGTAGCACTTAAAGTGGGGGTATACATTTCTTAAAATAATGTCATTTGAAAGCTTTCAAAATTAGGATTATTGTTTTAAGCAGTACACTTTCTAGTAAGTGGCACTATTATTTGCATTGTTGCCTACAATTTAATTGAGTGGTGGTCTTTATTTTATTGAATTTATTGGGGTAACATTAGTTAATAAAATTATATAGGTTTCAGGTGTACAGTTCTGTATATTGCACTGTGTGTTCACCACCCCAAGACGAGTCTCCTTCTATCACCATCTGTCCTCCCCTTTACCCTCTTCTATCTTCCCCACCCACCTTGCCCTCTGGTAATCACCATCCTGTTGACTGAATCTATGAGATTTTTGCTTAACCCCTTCACCTTTTCATCCAGCCCCCAAAGCCCCTCCCCTCTGGCAGCTGTCAGTCTGTTCTCTGTATCTATAAGTCTGTTTCTATTTTGTTATGAACTGTGATCTTTAAAAAACATATATACATTAGAAGCAAACTCACTCGGTAGCTATTAATTTGTAAGTCTTAATCATTGAAAATTCAGAAAGTGCATTTTGTAATAAATCTGAACATAACGGATCTATTTGGTATTCATGCAGGTGTCACAAGCAATTTGAGAGTTGTTACACTATAATTCTGTGCTACTTAATAGATATTAGGGTGGTAGCAGTTGTGTCACTGTAGATAAGACTCTTTCACAGTTCCCATGTCAAATTCACCTCTTACTGGTGTTTAGGATTTAGCTAAAGTAAAATTACACGCTTGTGAAATCTGACAGGTTCGGGGATTTAGAGACATTTTCCAGGAGCAGGAAAGGGCGAGTTACAGTGAAATAAAAGGCAGCAGGGAGGTATGTAGGAACAGTAGTAGAATATTGCTATGATTAAACTTAGATATGTAAATTTTTAGTTTGTATGGCAAATTAAAGAATGTAAATCCATGTATTTCCTACTAAGTCTTCTCTTTTTATTATTCCATTCTAGAAGAAAACTAAAACAATGAAATATAGGCCAATTTATAAGCCAAATACTAGAATACCCGGTATTGGGATGTTTCTCCTATTTTAAAAAATCATTGATATTTCAAATAATTTTCCTCAGTTAAATTAAAATATTTTGCCTTATGATTCAAAATATAATTAGTACATTTAATGAACAGTTATACATTTAGGTACTCAGAAACTTTTTTATTAGATTAACAAGAAACTCAAATCAACAGTCCTAGACAATAAAGAAAACATACTAATTTACATAATTAACACATTCAGAGAAGAAGCTTAGTCTCAAAACTCAGTATCTCCAAAGATCAAATTGTATTCTTTCTCTCCCTCCTTTTCTCAGAACACCAGCTTCCCTGACCAGTGACCGCCAGCAATGGGTGTGCTTCCCTCACTCACATCCAGCAAAGGGAAGGGGTAGCTCTTTGGGGAAATTATGCAGAAGTATAAGAATTCTTTATTCTTGAAGCCCCCAGAAAATGTCCTATTGAGTCTCATTGTCCAAAACTGAGTTATGTTCCATCTTTAATTAATATCTTTGTCCAGAAAAATGGGATGCACAGAGTAGCTTCAGCTAACAAGGGCCAACTCTGACCCTGGAAATAGATGTCAAATCTCTAGGAGTAGAGTGACTGGGAGATCCCTGGGGGCCTTGTTAGCAGTGGGAATGCAGGAAATGGATGCTAGTGGGTCTATGAACAATATGCCCCTTGGGCACCATGCACTTTAAATCCACGATTTTATTTATTCCTCAGAGCTGTCCTATGTCCTGGACATTGAAGACTCCAAATTTCTAAGAGGTGAGGAAGTTGAAAAACATTTGAAAACTCACTTGGATATAAAGAATGGATGAAGGTTCGAAACAGGAATTTAAAAGCCCGATACAATGACTTAAGCATCTTGTTAACTGTGAGCTTTCATAGCCTGATTATGTTTTCTGCCAGAGACTTTATCATTGAAATTAGAAATAACATAGAAGACGTGGGAATCATTTATGTATCCATTTAGGTGTGGAGCCGGAAGCAGAGTCCCCCCATTATTTCTGTGTTTCTAAACAGAGACTTTTCACATAGACTTAGAAGGTGAGCCTCAGCACTGCCTTTTGTGCTCCTAACACATGATAGGGAATAACATGAAGAGTCCCTGGCTGTACTACAAGCTCCACAGAGGCAGAATTGTTTTGTGCCCTTGTCTATATACCCCTAGTTGTAAGAACAGTGCCTGAGCCAAGTAGGCGCTTGATAAATGTTTTGAATGAAAGAGAGAGAGGCAGAGAGAGAGAGAGAGAGACAGAGAGAGTCAGAAAGAAAGGAAGGAAGGAAGGAAGGAAGGAAGGAAGGAAGGAAGGAAGGAAGGAAGGAAGGAAGGAAGGAAGGAAGGAAGGAAGAAAGAAAGAAAGAAAGAAAGAAAGAAAGAAAGAAAGAAAGAAAGAAAGAAAGAAAGAAAGAAAGAAAGAAAGAAAGAAAGAAAGAAAGAAAGAAAGAAAGAAAGAAAGAAAGAAAGAAAGAAAGAAAGAAAGAAAGAAAGAAAGAAAGAAAGAAAAAGAAAGGAGAGAGCAGCAATTAAAAATCATGGTCTCTCTTGATTCTAGGCAAGGTTTGGTGATTGTTGATGGTGGAGAAAGAGGTCATGGGACTGCAGTTTTTCAGTAGCCTGTTTGCTTGTCCAACCGGGGAGGAATGAGAGTTCAGTCAGAGGGTCTCAGCAGGTGCAGCCGAGGAACAGACCAGCTGTGTGTTCTGTAGCCTTGACTGTTAAAGGGAGTCAGCCATCTGTTCTACTATAAGCCAGCAAGAGCATGGCCACATTTAGAAGCTGGACTTCCTAGAGACATTAAGGGCTGTAGCACGTTATGGAGAAGGGTCACAGAGGCATAAGTAATACATACATTTAAATAAATATTCTTACTTGAAAGCTGTTAAAAATCAGTGTTTTAAACAAAATATTTCCACTTAAATTTGATTGCATGAAACAGCATTATATTTGAGACTCAAGGCTTTATTTCTTTAAGAGACAGTCTTTGACTAAAGAAAAATCGGTTTCACGGTGTTTTATGCTTGGGGAAGTCTCAAGATCTATGGATTTTCCTAGGAATACATTCACAAAAATAGATGGGATCCATAAAATCTCTTGAGGGTGTGTAACCCAGTTAGATCTGGGTCCCTTGCCCCTTTATGAGATAGAGCCACATTTTAAAAGTGTAGTCTGACTGACAAATGTCAGAGGGATGGAGAAGGGTGGGTGGGTGGGTGGAGAGGGTGAGAGTAACCAAATAATTTATATGCATATATGCACAACCCAAGGACATGAACAATGGGGGGGGGGGGGAGGGACTGGGGAGGGGGATGGGATGGGGTAGAATGGATCATTGGGGAGAAAAAGGGACATCTGTAATATTTTAAACAAAAATAAAATTTAAAAATAAATTAAATTAAAATTAAAGAGTAGTCTGATAGTCAGAGATAGTCAAAAGCACACATCTATGTTAATACTGCCTTGATATGAAGATAGAAATATTCCACACTCCAGAGCCCCTTGTGTGTTCTTAATTAATTATAATTCCTGCCCGGCTGGGCGTGGCTCAGCGGTTGAGCATCGACCTAGGATCCAGGCAATTGGGGTTCGATTCCCAGTCAGGGCACATGCCCCGGTTGTGGGCTTGATCAATGACTCTCTCATCATTGATGTTTCTATCTCTCTCTCTCCCTCTCCTTTCCTCTCTCTGAAATCAATAAAGGTATATTTAAAAATAATAACAATAATAATAATTATTATAATTCCTTTCCTTTCTAAATAACTGCTGTCTTGAGATGCTGAATTTTATGCTAGTCAGTTACTTTTCTTTCTCTTTATAGTTTTGAACTATGTACACATCTCTAAAACAGCATAATTTGTTCTTTGCCTATAGTAAATTTTCAGTGTTTTGTTTCTTTCCCTCAGATATAGATAAAGACATAGATATAGATATGATTCTTCTATGTTATAATATATAGAACTGTATTTCATTTTTATTTTCATTATTTGTGTATTTGTCTGATTTTACCACAATATTCATCCATTTTAGTACTGATGGATATTTAGATTTTTCCAGTTTGGGGTTCTTATGAATCAAAATGCTATGAACATTCTCTTACATGTATCCTAATGCAAATATATACAAGTGTCTCTAAAAAATATAATTACTATTAAAGTTGCCAAAATATAAATATGCCTCTTTCCAACTTTAGTAGGTGTTGCACATTAGTTTCCCCATAAAACAGATTCTGTGACAGAGATTTATGGGTAGTTGACTGGAGAGTACTTGCAAACTCAACACCCATGGGGTACAAAAATGAAACAAGATTGAGCAAAATGAGGTGACAGTCAACTCCACAGAGATCCCTGAAGCTGTGACAATGCTTCAGTTACTGCGACCTGAGGCAATAGAGCTTGGCCATCACACATCCCCATTGGCCAGTCATTAGATTCAGGCTTCTCCAAGAAGGAGTGACCTTGTATAAAAGTAACTCTCGATCTGAAGGCAACTCCTGGAGAGAACTGAGGACTAAGGACTACCCAGCAGCACCCCTTCCAGAGCTGGGAAACTAAGTCCTTCAGCCTATGGATCTGGGCCAGCAGCAGAGTGTCCACTACAATAGGGGGATACTAACTGGCTTTCCAAGGTGGACATCAATTCAGATCTTTACTGTATGTCTTGAAGATATCAGAGAGGGAAACAGCTTGGCGAGGCAAACATCTTAAATCCCCTCTTTGCCTCCCAGCGTCACCAGAGCCATATAAAGTGAAGATATTGCCCCCCAAACTCTCTCTCCTCCAAGTGGAATGAGGTCTTTTGTGACAGAACAAGAGGAGCACAGAATTTAAGAAGACTGATGGGATACTTCAATACACTGAGAGGTGGGGAGGAGTTTTTTCCACAAACAGAGAAACTTGGACACTAAGTAAGGGAATTTACCAGGAGAAGAACCCAAGAAGTACAAGACCCATTGAAAAGGGCCTAGTGAGAGCCCACTGTAAGCAACATTATTCTATCACTTCTTATCTTTCTAGGCTCTGCCATTGCTTACCAGGCCCTTCCCCCTACCTTTCCTCAAGGGCAAACTTCCAACCACAGGAGTGTAGAGCCCTGTCAATAGGTATCTCCTCATCAGCTTTCAGCCCTTCGCCTGCAGGAGTGAGGTTTGTTTGTACCAGATTTTATTCTGATTTCCCCTTCACACTTGTCATCTCAAGAAAATGATTTGGGACCTGTACATCTAGTGGAGTAATAGCAGGGAAGTCCTGGCATTTGGAAAGGGGAAACTAATCTTAAAAAGTTAAAAAATCCTTGAACTGTGAAAGTAATAAATGACACTCCCCTTTACATCATTATTTTATACTTTGGTGCCTTCTAAATTTTGGTTTTGTGTCTTACTCTAAACATAACTTTGGTTGCAAAAGTAAACCTTAGTTACTTCTTGCAAGGACAAGAAGAATTATGCAATTGCATAGTTGTTGTGAGGCTGCAAAAACAGCCAGCTCTGATTTGCAGGCGTTTTCAAGATTGATATTATTTAAATGACTGTATCAAAGTGTCCCTTCCCAGAGAATCTGTTAATTAAGGGGTTACCTACCTCTGACACTCCCATAATCTTTCCATGCAGGAAACATATTTGTTCCCTCATTTTTTTTTCCCAATTAAGAAAGAGCGAATGAGTTCAGATGACTTGTCTAGGATCACAGAGCAAGCCAGTGGCAAGAAGCTCAGTCTATTAATTCCAGCCAGACAGGATGCATTGAGCATTGCTAGTAAGTTCTGCTCACTTGGTGACCAGAAGTCAAAATGTTTGCTACTGAGATTTTCTCAGAGTGAGACCCACTGACCTGCAGAGGATTGATTGAGCCTTCAGCATTGCCAAGTCCAATGAGGGTTAGCTCTCTAGTAAATTAAACCTTGGCTTATGGTTTCTCCTTCAGTTCTCAGCAACATATTGGAATGAATCAGGAAGACATATTCTCAAATACAGTAAGCGACTAGCACAAATATTTTATTAGCCCATATTTCGTTCAATTTCCATAACCAAGAAGTGGGTTAAAAATCATGGCCATAATATATTTCATAAATCATAAAAATGCTTGTGATCTGCATGTGTATATCTCTGAAGGCTTTACAGACCTTGTTTAAAATTGATCCACTCCAGAACTCCAAGAGTAAGTGGGGTGTTTTTCCATCCATTGCAAAATAATCAATAGACCCAAGTGTGTTGTAAACAATTCTATCAATATGGAAGAATAAAAAATAAAATGAGGAAGGTCCATCCTCACCTCTTCATAATTATACCCCTAAGAGGTAACTACTTTAATCAAGGTGATGTATATCATTTCAGATCTTTTGCTATAAATGTTCATTATAAATGTGTGTATGTATATGTACATTATATAAAAATGAGACTGTGGTATACTTACTTCACAGCAACTTCTTCCTGCAGGAATCCTCGTTCTCATACAAAGGAACTCTATCCTTGTCCAAGTCATCTTGACTTTTCATACAACCAACTGGTCTATCATCAAATCTTATTGATTCTTTCAGTGTATGTCCAGGAATCATCCCCAGGCCATCGCCGGGTGTAAGCCACCATTGAGGCTTATCTGGATTACTGCAGGAGCCTTGCAAATGCTGTTCAGCTCCCTCTTTGACACTCTTCAGTCAGTTCTCAGAATAGCAACAGGACAGATGCTGTGATAACATAAAGCAGAGCCTGTCACTCGTTTTGCTCAAAACCCGCAAGTGGCTTCACACCTCACTCAAAGTAAAAGTCAGAGTCCTCATCGGGAGCTACAAAATCCTATGTGACATGGCCCCTTCCCCATTACTGCTATGCCCTTATCTCCTGGCCCTCCTTCCATCCTAGTCTCAACACACCAGGCACAGTCCCACCTGACAGTCTTTGCCCTTGCTCTTCCGTCTTCCAAGAATACCTCCTAGTTTATACTCACAAGTCACTTTCACAAGGAAGCTTTCTCTGGCCACCACATCCAAATTGTCAACGTCTTCACTGTGTGTCACAGCCCATCCCTCAAATCATTTCATTTCTCCTTAGCATGTTTCATTATCTAATATACAGGGTGGGGCAAAAGTAAGTTTACAGTCATAAGTACTCGAAACACAAAGATTATTCTTATATTATTATTTATTAATTATTGTATTATTTTCCATATGAACAACTGTCAACCTCCTTTTACCACACCCTGTATAGCTTTGTTTTTGTTTATTTGGTTTATTGTGTTTCCTTTGGAAAGATGTAAGCTATGAGAGCAGAACATTTTCCCCCCACCACTATTTTAGTTTTAGTGCATAAAGCTGCATTAAATTTCTGAATAAATTTAATATATAAACTAGATATTTTTCAGTCGATTATTTTATCTGTCTTTCCATAGTAATCCATATAGAAATTTCTGTGGTTACATTATGTAGGCATACCACTTGTATTTAAACATCTTCACATTTATGGATTTTTATTCCAATTTTTATATTAGGAAAAATGAGAATTATCTTTTCATGTATATCTTTCTGTCACATGCAGTTGCATGCTCTTTATTCATATTTCACAGAGAAAGAAATGAGACCCAAAGATACCATGAGGATTGCCACAATTAGTAAGTAAGAAAATGGGCAGAGCTTGCACTGTGGTTTCAGACCCTGGCCGAGCACCCGTTTCCTTATTTGGAGTTGCAAATTTCACCATTTACATCTGTTATGAGGGTTTCTAATTCCACACTCTCACCAATTTTATTTTAAAAATGATCATTGAAGCCTTTATGGATGACTAAGTAGCAAAGGATATTACAAAACTGGTCAGAAGGAAAGAGAAAGGTGAAGATCAACAACGAAAGCAGTAATGACAAGCAGGAGGAAGAATGGGGTAGTGATAATAAGTGGGCCTCATAAATTAGGAAGGAATGAGAAGTGGTCAATAATTCATATAAATGTGGACATACAATGAGTGCATAAGGGGGACTCATGTGCATAAGTAAGCACATGAGAAAATGACTCTGAGAAGAGGAATGGAGCTGGACACCATGATAATCTGAATTATGAGGCTTTGCATGCCTAATAGGAATATTGTAGTGAAAGTATGAGCATCCATAATTAATTTGGTGTTTTGAGGAAAGCCTGATGATTATGCTATGTTTATGTCCACAGAAACACATTATGGTTAAAAGAGTAGCGTTAACTCTTTGAATGTCTGGAATTTTCACTCTCAGTTACACTGAGTATGAAAGAGGTAAAGAACAGCGCTTAGCCCTCACGTGGTTTGTAACTGAGAAAGCCTATCGGTAGTAGATGAGACAATTGTTCTCAATTGCTCATGACCTCCGGATCCTGATTTAGAATTAGGTATCCACATCCTTTGCTATTTGTCTTTGAAGTTCCTCCCACTACAGCAAGCACCCCCCGTGTCCCATCCCCCACTATTAGGCTTGGCTATATGACTTGCTTTTGTCAATGTAAAGTGTGAGGATGTGATAGTGTGTTAGCCCTGGGTCTGAGACAGCATGCATATCTGCTCAGGTGCTTATATTCCTTTGATAACCATGAGTAAAGCAGGTTCCAAAGAGTTTCTGACCTTCTAACACAGGACCCAGAATGAGACACATGGAGTACACCTGAAAGTGACAAGCCTAAAGTCAAGCGCAGCTCATCTGCTGCACTGACAACCAATTAGCAAGAACAGTAAATGCTGAGTGTATAAACCATGAATCTGAAGATTGATGTTACGAAGTATCATTGCTGCAATAGCTAACTTATACATGCGCCAATGGACTGCTCTGGCTCTCACTTCCTGTACCTACAGAATAGTATAGCCCTAATGATATCCAACTCAACGACTTCATGGCTCAGTTCTATAACTTTCCGTCTGTGTGACTATGGGCAAGTTATTTAACCTTTCTGAGTTTCAGCCTCTTTATTTGTAAACTAGGAATAGTAATGTTATGAAAACAAAAGGAGATGGTGAACAAACAGCACAGGGTAAATCTTCAGTAAGTATTAACTGCTTTATCACTAGTATTGCTATTACTATTATTATTCCCACCACCATTCAGACTTCCATCAGCCAAGAAAGATTCCCTCCTCAGCCATCTTTTAGTAATTTTGGATTTTCTGGGAAACATATCTCACAGCAGCTTGCTGGCCCTAATCTTCCCCTACTTCAAAAGTCCTCTCAGATTTAGGTTTGGAAGCAACATCAGAAGGTAGCTGCTGACAGACTCCTGTCACCCTTCCATAGGTAGAAAAGGAAGAGAACCAGATGGAGAGAAAGAATAGCCACATTTCAGTTTTTTAATCTAAATGCTCTGTATTTCCAGATAATTAACTCTGTCTGCACTCAGATCTCAGGTGTCCATTTACTCCTGAGACCCTGGCACACAGAGATACACTCTGGGGAGTTTCTAGCACTTCTGTGAAATCTATTCTCAGTCGATCTAACTCAGTTCACATTCACATGTGGGTGAAACTTTATGGAAGATGAAGGGTTTTCGCTGGGTAAACTAATTTCTGAGAAAGTTTCTTTATCCATACAACAAAATTTTAAATGATGAAGTGACTATAAACATAATAAAAGGCAAACTCCACAAGTACAGAGTAAAACCCAGAGTCTTGGGAGGTCAGCCTTCTAGATGGAGCTGTAAATCTCTGATCAGAGTCATTTTTATTATCACAGTGCCCTCCACATAGAGAGTTATTAGTAGTACTCTTTATACTCCTTGAACTAGAGGTCAGGCCTCCTAGGAAAAAGAGGAAATCCATTGAAAGATATTCAGGGGACCCTTGAGTCCCAAGGTCATACAGCTCCACTGAATTCTTAGATACACATGTAGAGAGAAGAGTTCTTTATCTGCTTGACATCTCCAACTATAAAGAAAATGCCAGAGAAAAACTAATTCACATAAGTGTCACAAATTGCTTTTGTAGAAATATCTACCCCATAGAGAATCCTTAGAGAACAATGAGCGATGGAAGACATTTGGCTTTTGGTTGCATTATTTTACATTTTAAAATATGACACCTATCTCAGTGCCAAGCTCTAAAATAGTGCTTCTCAATTTTTTTCATTACTATTCCATTTTTCCTACTTTTTATTCCCTGAACTCTTCCTCTCTTCCAAAATATTAACTCTACAGACATAATACATATATATTGGATCTACACCTGTGCTTTATTTAAAAATAGTAAATTTTTCTGCCCCTACCCCAAGAACAAATATTTGTCCCCCTTAGAGTTGGCTTCGTTCTCATTGCAAATAAATGTTCTAAACAGAGCACACTATCTGATTCACATATTTAAGCCAATTCAACTAATAATTGTGATTTAGTCTGGAATATACACTTTATATTATTCTATAATTCATTAGGATCAATTTCTGAATCATTTTGTGCCCATTTATTTATAGAATAACAATCTATAACTTTTCCATTACTTACTAATGACATTTTTGGAAGGTTCTAAGCATAAGAATTAAAATCTTATCTCTAAAATGAGATCAATGATCTTGGAATCATTTGTGGTGATATTTATCAGTTCAGCATAATTCAGTAATTCCTCAGAATGGTGAAAGGTGAGGGAATACTGAATGACTTAGATCCTTCATCAATTAATTTTATTCATCTTGATGAAACTACTTATTAATCCTCAAGATCTAGAGACATTTGTCAGTCTGAGAGGCACCAAACATTTATTCAACTATCTGATAACACCATTTCCATATAAAAATCTGTCTCTACCCATTGTGTGCAAAGAAGATAAAATGGTAAATGGAGGTGTTTTATACATGTGCCTTGTTTTCCTTGCAGAGGTGAGAAGAGCCTAAATTTTCTCTTCATCTCAAAGGAAAGGCACATGCATTTAGCCAATGGAGTATATTCTTCTACAACTTTGGACCTCAAACAAATAAAACAAGATAAAAAGAAACATGACATTAGTTCACCGCCATGGGTGACTGCTGCAGCTATAAGATGCCACTAGGAGAATTGCTCCCTAATTTTCTGGAATAAATCTAACCTTTCACCACTTTTCAAGCATAAGCAGTATCTCTTTTTAATTTTATTAGCCCACTTTTTCTTTCTAGCACATTTTTTTGTTGTTATCCAGTGCTGTTTTCCACTTCTCAAAACCAAGAAATTCTAAAAGCATCAGAAATCTCATAAAAGATGAGTTGATCAGTTATTTTGGTCTCAGGAGAAGATTCCAGAGCTGTACCCACTAACCACGTGTACTTATTTAAATTTAAAAGTATCACTTTGGATAGATAGACTTTTTTTTAATCCTCACGAGAGGATATATTTTTACTGAATTTGAGAGAGAGGGAAAGGAAGAAAGAGAGAGAGAGCAACATTGATGTGAGAGAGAAACATCAATTGGTTGCCTCCCAAACATGTCCAATTGGGCATCTAACCCACAACCTAGGTATGTGCCCTGACTGGGAATTGAGCCTACAACCTTTGGGTATAGAGGATGATGCTCTAACCAACTGAGCTACCCAGCCAGTGCTAGATAGATGTTTTAACAATATTAATTCTTTAAATCCATGAATATGATATATGTTTCCATTTATCTGTGTTTTTCAATTTCTTTCATCAGTATTTTATAGTTTTCAGTATAGAGATCTTTCACCTATTTTGTTAAATTTCCTATTTTATTGTTTTCCTATTTAACTATTTTATTGTTTTTGATGATATTATAAATAGTTTTCTTAATTTCAAATAGTTTGCTGTTAGTATATAAAAAAGGAACAGATTTTTGCATGTTGATTTTGTATCCTTCAACTTTACTCAATTTGTTTATTAATTCTAACAATGCCAAAGAAGGCATATAGGTGCTTAACATCAGGAATCATAAGGGAAAGGCAAATCAAAACCAAAATGAGATATCACTTCATACCTGCATTAATGGCTACTATCAAACTGACAAGAAACAGCCAATGTCAGTGAGGATACAGAGAAAAGGGAATCCCTGTGCACCACCGGTGGGAATGTAAATTGGTGCTGCCATTTAAAATAAGGAAATCCTATTATTGCAACAACATGGATGGACATTGAAAGCATCATGCTAAATTAAAAAAATCACATGGAAAAAAAAAACAAATACTGTTTGATCTCACTTATATGTTGAATATTTTAAAAAATTCAAACTCCTAGGTATATAGAATAGACTTTTGGTTACCAGTGGTGGGGGCTGAGTGAAATGAGTTAAGGTTACCTTCCAGTTATAAGATAAATCAGCCTTCCAGATGCAATGTACAACAGGGTAACTATGGTTAACAATTCTCTATTGTATACTGGAAAGTTGCTAAAAGAGCAAATCTTAAAAGTTCCCATCACAAGAAAAAAGAAAGAATTTGTAATTATGCGTGGTGGTGGATGTTAACTATATTTAGTCTGGTAATCATTTCACAGTGTATACATATATCAAATCATTATGTTGTACACCTGAGATTAATAGATTAATTTAAATTATATATGAATAAAGAAAAATGAACTTAAATGGATTAAAGACTTAAATGTAAAACCTAAAACTTAAAACTTTAAACTACTAGATGAAAACATAGGGAAAAGGCTTATGTACAGTGGTCTGGGCAATAATGTTTTTCAGATACGACCCCAGAAGAACAATCAGCAAAAGCAAAACCAGACAAATGGAATTGCACCCAACAAAAATTCTTCTTTATAGCAAAGAAAACAATTAACAGAGTAAAGGAACAATCCATGGAATGGGAGAAAATGTTTGAAAAACATACATATAAAAAGAGGTTGATATCCCAATTACAATGGTGGGCAAAAGTAGGTTTACAATTGTAGTACAAATAAATAATACAATAATTAATAAGTAATAATATAAGAATAAACTGAGTCTCAAGTACTCACAACTGTAAACCTAATTTTGTCCACCCTTCTATATAAGGAACTCAAAAAATTCAATAGCAAGAAGACAAGTAACCTGATTAAAAACTAGGACCTGAACAGACATTTCTCAAAAAAAGACATACAAATGGCCAACAGGTATATGAAAGTGTACTTCACATACTAATTATTAGGGAAATGCAAATCCAAGCCTCAGTGAGATATTAATTCATATCTGTTATGATGCCTATTATAGAAAAGGTAAGAGATGACAAGTGTTGGCGAGGGTGTGGAGAAAAGGAACCCTTATAGACTATTAGAGGGATTGTAAATTGGTGCTGCCATTATGGAAAACAGAATGGAGTGTCCTCAAAAAATTCAAAGTAGAACTACCATATATATAATCCAGCTATCCCACTTCGGGGTATCTAATCAAAGGAAATGAAATCAATATTTCCAAGATATATCTGCACTCCCATGTTTGCAGCATTATTCGCAATAGCTGGATATGGAAACAGCCTACATGTCCATCTACGGATGAACAGGTAAAGAACAGGTGATATAGATATATAAAATGAAACACTATTCAGCCTTAAATAAAGAAGGAAAACTTGTCATTTGCGACAACATGGTTAACCTGGAGGACAATATGTTAAGTAAAATAAGTCAGTCACAGAAAGATAAATACTGCATGATTTCACTTATATGTGGATCTACAAAAGTAGAATTCAAGAGTAGAATGATGGTTGCCAGGAGCTGAGGGATGGGAAAGAGTGCAAAGTTTCAGTCATGCAGAATGAATAAATTCTGGAGATCTAACGTAGTGAATACTATTGTATTATATACTTGAAATTTACTAAGCGCACCACCATACACACGTACACACACCAAAAAAATGGTAACTATGAGAGGTGATGGAAATGTCCATTAGTTTGATTGTGATAATCATTTCGCAATGTGTATATAAGCCAAAATAATACATTGTACACCTTAAATATATACATTTATCAATTATACTTCAATAAAGCTGGAAAAAATATAAATTGCATTAAATGAAAATCAAATAAAGATAAAAATTTGGTTCAATTGCAGTAGACATATTTTAAAGATTCCAGGGCCACATGTAACTAGGGGCCAACATATTGGAGAGATCACATAAAACATTCTCATCAGCACAGAAAGCTGTAATGGATAGTGATGCATTAAAATGCTCATGACTCATGACGTAAAATGAGAAGTGATGTCCAGAAACCCTCATAGGTTAATAAATATTGGCTTGTGAGAACAGGATCTATTATTGCCAATATTTACTAACTGGGATGAAATCTCTGGAATAAATGAGTATGAGTCCAGCACAATCCCTGGTACATGGTAATTCTCAATTAGTATGCATTGAATTAAGAGCTGTTGTGTCAGAGCTTCCTGAGCTATGAAGATTAATAAACCTCCAATCTTGGCTTTTTCTGGCCCTTTTGTCATTCACCTTCGCTAGGTCATTTGGAAGAAATTAAGGAAACAGATAATACCTCTTGGGTTTCCATTACAGGAAACACCCTGAAATGATATTATACATACAAGTGCTTTGGAAACCATAATTCTCTAATGGAGCACAGCTTATAATGAGTTCCACAGATGCTTAAAGGTGTTAACTTTTTCAATAGGTTAAGGATCCTAGTAATAAATTAGGGAAAGTCTAGGCTAAACATGTAGGAGAGCAATAATTTTGAGAGGTGAGCCAGTACCTTTTCCTCCAGACAATAGGCTGTGTGCCTCCCACTCTGTCCTGCTCCAATTAAAGCCACTGCTCTTTTCTGTGTGCAGTGCCTTAGGGAGGGATGTGAAAGCAGAGAAAATATGTGGCATCCTACAGTTGGCTTCCAAAAATCTAAGTCCTTAGAGGGAAGGCAGGACTGGAGGCAGAAACAAATGACTTGGGAGAAATACTAGTAGTGAAAGCACTGTCTACAATCTTCCCCCCACCCACTCAAGAAAGATGATTTTCTGGACTGGGGGAAGGAAACGGGAGGGGGGGGCAGATGGTAAGAGCATAGATGTTGGTGATTTCTGGAAAGAGGGGCTCTGAACCTCACCCTGGCAAGTGTAATTCCCAGAGATGAAATGCCTTTGTAATTTGCTTAGTAAGTTTGTCTCTGCAGAGGGCTGCCTAGGTAGCCTCACAGAGAGCTCTCGGTTCCAGCACAGCAAACTTGCACGAGCCATACTGAGCCTAGAGGAGAAAGAGGGAGCATAGGACCCAAAAGGGGCAAGCAGACAAGAATAAACATTGTTCTGCCTTCACTGAATGCAGGGTCAGGTAGAATGAAGGACATGTCAGAGGGCACTTTGCATGGTCAGATTTCTAATAAGGGAGATAGCCTGACCCTTGGGGCAAAGGAACTCGCAAGCACAGCACCAGAGCCCCATGCTGGCTGTCACTGTCTGTGAAGGACTTGGGAAAACGTCACTTGCTATGAACTGGAACTAACATATTTTGCAGCTGCAGGAGGCAAGTGGTTTCCCCATTTTCTCAACATTGCGTGGAGAATCGTGCTTGGGCAGGCACAGCTGGACACATCATGGATCATGAGCTAGGACAGAGATCTGCTCTTGCTGCCGAGCCTTATGTCGGGCTCTCATGTGAGCAGCCCTGCAGCTTGGGTGCTGGGTGCTTAGGGAAGAATCGTGGCAATGCTGGGAGCTCGGTTTCCTTGGAGCATCTTGGAGCACACTCTCAAAAGTGTTTCTTCAATCAAATGGTTTTCTCCTATCAACTAGCTTAAATCAACTTATCACTGGAACAGTTTTAAGTGGACTGGAGGCAAAAAATAGGAGTGATGTTGGAACATTGGTCACTGCAAAGGGTATGGGCCACATAGGCCAGTGTACCAGTTCAGTACTAACCAATCAGAGCAAGTATGATGCTTCTTAGACCCCATGCATGTGGGAGTAAATGAGCCTGAAATGAGGGTAGAACAGATGGAAATAGGAGAAAAAGTCTAGGGAATGAGGTTCTGAGGCAATTTATAATCATAAAGATCTTGACATATACCTGTGCTCTGATCAACTAGCCAAGAAATAGAGCTAAGTTTTAATTTTAAAAATAATTACATACTCAAGTATATAAATAAGAAAAACAATCCATGCCCAAAGAAGTCATTGCATAATAGAATGTTATTAAAATTAAAGCCATTTAAAATGTTTAAGAAAAATTTTACAATAACATAAAAATTATTTGTTATATTAAAATTTTTAATTAGGTTAATTGTATGCATAGAATGACCACAATTATATAAAATTACACAATTATGTATGAAAAATAAAAGAAAATATATTGGAAAGTTAATAATAGCTATCTCTAGATAGGGCTAGTATTTTAATCTTTCTATTTTTCTAAATGTTTCTAATTTTCTATAATAAGTATACATTATTTTTATAATGCAAAAATGAACTTTACTTGAGACACTATCTGTACCCTTAATGGTTTTAGGATTAAGACATTAATTAAGCAAAACCTAACTAGGTCTGATGTAATTAATATTTAATTTTGAATAATGATCCATTTACTCTCCAGGTTATATAATATTAATTACATTTAATTCATTCACTTTTTCATTCAGCCATCCATTTCTCACTTTTTCCTTCCTTCAACTATTTATTTTTAAAGAACACTTCATGGCAGTGGTCAGCAAACTGTATAGTCCAAGGACCAACTTCAGCATACCACCTACTTTTTTATGCCATGAGAGCCAAGAATGGTTTTTAAATTTTTATAGTTGGGGAAAAAAAGAAAATTTTGTGATACATAAAAATTATATGACACAATGAGATATCACTTCACACCTGTCAGAATGGCTACCATCAACAAATCAACAAATGACAAGTGCTATCGAGGATGTAGAGAGAAGGGAACCCTCGTGCACCGTTGGTGGGAATGCAGACTGGTGCAGCCACTATGAAAAGTAGTATGGAGTTACCTCAAAAAATAAAGATGGAACTGCATTATGACTCAGTGGTTCCACTGGTCCACTTCAAACCCAAAACACTGATTTGAAAGAATATATGCACCCCTATGTTCATTGCAGCATTATTTACAATAACCAAGATATGGAAGCAGCCCAAGTGCCCAGCAGTAGATGAATGGATCAAAAAGCTGTGGTACATTTACCCAATGGAATACGACTCAGCCATAAAAAAGAAGGAAATCCTACCTTTGGTGACTGGAGGGGATAGGCCTGGAGAGTATTATGCTAAGTGCAATAAGCCAGTCAAAGAAAGAAAAGTACCACATGATTTCACTCTTATGTGGAATCTAATGAACAAAATGAACTAACAAGCAAAATAGAGACAGACTCATAGATACAGGGAACTGACAGCTAACAGAAGGGAGGGGGCTTGGCAGGCCAGGTGAAAAAGGTGAAGGTATTAAGCAAAATAAACCAAAAAAACCTCGTAGACACAGACAACAGTATGGTGGTTACCAGAGGGAAAGGGGGTGGGGGAGGTAGAAGCAGGTAAAGGGGGGATAAATGGTGATGGATGGAGACCTGACTTTGGATGGTGAACTCACAATACAATATACAGATGATGTGCTATAGAACTGTACACTTGGAACCTATAGAATGTTGTTAACCAATATCACCCCAATAAATTCAATTAAAAAAAAAACACTTAAGTAGACTTTTTAAAAAGAAAGAAAACTATATGAAATTCATATTGCCTCTCTAGGTCCCAGTTTCCTCATCTCCAAAAGGAAGAGGTTGGTCCAAAACATGTTTTTTCTTCTCTCTCTTTATCAGAGTTTCCAAAACCATGAACACAGCACATATACACAACAGGAGTTAGCTCTGGCATTTGCTGCACTGCCTAAAATAGTGATGGCTCCCATGGCCAACTCAAGGGAAGTAAAATACTACGTCATTAATTCTAAGCTCCACCCCTTCCAGAACTTATATGCATATATGCGTAACCCATGGACACAGACAGTAGTGTGGTGAGGGCCTGGGGAGGGGGTGGGAAGTGGGTGGAGGGAGTCAATGGGGGAAAAATGGAGACATCTGTAATACTTTCAACAATAAAGATAAATTTTTAAAAATAAATAAATAAACCCCACCTCTGAAATCATTTAGCTAATGATCTGATACAACTGAAACATCCTGATTTGCTGTACCAAATAAACCAAATTAAGAACATAATTGAAGATACATTTATAATTTTCAGACATGGTGCCCCCAACCTTAACAAACCCAGTCGGAACTGCTTCCTACCATAACTATATGTGTATTTATGTCAGAGCTTTAAGTATCTAGAAACAAACCAGGCCAAAAATATTTAAGGCAAATCCCCACTCTTAGACATTTAGAATAATGAATGAGAATTTTCTAGTGCCTCCAGCTGCCTTATATATTATGAAGGTTTTTTAATGTGTTTAATGACTCAAAGAGATTTAAGCACAAGAGTTTATGATAGTTTTCATAGCTAAAAGGAACTTGATAAGCTGGTGGTGGATGCAAGCTAACACAATTATTTATTAGAGATATGTGTGGAAATATGCATTTAGGTCTAAATAGTAACCATACAGGTCAATTTAATAGGGGTCCTTAGTAACCAAAAAACAGATTTCATGAACAGCATGAAAGGGTTAGAGTTAGGATTAGGGTTTAGGGTTTGGGTTAGGATAGGGCTTAGGGTTAGGGTTAGAGTTAGGGTTAGGGTTAGATTTATACTAGGAAGGGGAATATAATGTGGTCCCCTCCAGAGCCAGCTTCAAGAGAGTGTGACCAGTGCAGTCATGCAGGGCCTGCGTTGACAAGCTTAAAAAGGCCCTAGCTTGGTGTAATGCTCTGTTGCCACTGTCTGAAATGCTTAATAATTGTTGACAAAGGGCCCTTGCAATTTAATTTTGCACTGGGTCCCACTAATTATGTGACCTTACTCACATTCTGAAAAGGCATTATAAAGAAAACATTAAATATCATGGATATGGCCCAGGAAGCAAAGAAATACCCATTTAAGTAGAATGTGTTGTTTGAGAAGAACACAGGGGCAGCACTGTCTATTCAAGAAGGGCCACTTCACTGTTGCACTTCGATTGCTCACAGCATATCATGCTGATCTCTGCACTGCCTTCCTCTCAACCTGGAGTCCTTGCCTTTCAATAATGTTGAAAAACTGTTAAATAAATTCAAAATACTTAACTCTGCTTAAAAATCAAGGTCACAGAAATTGTATTTAACTCTGTGTAATTTCCTACACACTCTAGCCCAAGCTGCCAATCTTTTTTAAGTGAGAGCTTCAGAAGAGGGTGGAGGGGGTGGGAAGGCTAAGTCAGTGACTCACCAGGTTCCCATCTGCCCATCACCCAGAATCTTATTTTATGTATATATTCATGGAAGATATTTGGATATTAGCATAAAATTAAAAACTAATAATTAGTCACATAGGACCATTACTCTAATCAATTACATGGCCAACCGATCTAGTCTGAACAATTGGAAGATGATCTAAGCATATGAAGAAAGCATACTGAAAAAAAGTAACTTTCTTTTTTGATCACTTAAAGAGAAATGATGATTTATTGCAGCCCAATTGACTATAAAAATAGAATTCTGATAAATATGGCCTCTTTTTTAGAAACAGTAGAAGAGAGGGAGGGAGAGAGAAACATTGAGGTGAGAGAGACACATCAATTGGTTGCCTCCCAAAGGAACCCCCAAACTGAGGTACATGCCCTTGACCAGGAATCAACCCTGCGACCTTGTGGTCTGCAGGCCAACACTCTAACCATTGAGCCAAACAGGCCAGGACTAGATATGACCTTTTAATCACAAATAAAACCAAGTATTGGGGGGGGTAGTGGTGGTCAACAGGAAATGAGGACATGAACAAGCATGGCAAGGTTTTATCTTTCCTAAAAATCAGCCCCCTGGTTTACCAAATAGGATCAATCAAGGGTTGATTAATCAAGCAATATATCTAATATTTGGCAGAAAATAGGAAAATGTAAATCACTTCAAATATATCTACATCTCACCTATCTTTTCAGGGATAATTTATAGGTGCAATCAGTTGCCTATTACCTTATAAAAGCAAAGAAAAAATTATTTGATTAATAAGAAACCTTCTTTTCATTCTTAGAATTAAGATATTTTAAAAATTATTCAAGTATAGTTGGTATATAATATTGTATTAGTTTCAGGTGTACAGCATAGTGATTTGACATTTATGTACCTTTCAATGTGATCACCACGACAAGGCTATTAAACCACCTATCACCATGCAAAGTTATTACAATATTATCGACTATATTCTATGTGTTGTTCCTTATGTTCATTGCAGCACTATTTGTAAAAGCCAAGATATGGAAGCAACCTAAGTGTCCACAATAGATAAATGGATATTAATAGTTTTGAGACATGTCACTGTTAAAAAAACAACTTAAGTTTCTTTAAGATGACATTTCCCTAATTTATCTGACCACAGCCCTGTTATGAGGCACACGGTATACTTACTAAATAAGGTTTCATAGAACACATTGGAAAAACCTCAAATCTCTTTAAAATATCCAATCATCTACTCACAATAAGGTCACTAGTATAAGGCTCTTAACTGAGTATTGCTTGCAAATATTTTTATGATATACTTACAAAATGAACTGTAGATGAGAAATGTATAAATATCTGGTTCCTTTTTAAACCTGTGAGTACTTGATGAAATAGGCAATGAGAAGGCGATTGCTATGAGTTAACACTGTAAATTTTCACTCATTGATTTTAATGTTCAAGATGATTAATTTTAATTTTGGTCTTCCCCAAGGCTTTCTTACAGACGATCAATAATATTATAATTAAGAACATCCATTTAAGTGAGGCCAGAACCTCATCACTTGTTTCCTTTTTATCTTGGTCTGGATTCTAGTGCTTCAAATGGGATTAATTCAATGACTTTATTTTCATACCCAGGGCATCAAACCAGGATGTCGACTTCAGAAATCCAGATCTTGGAACATCACCTGCATATGCAGACCCTCTTCATTTCTCTTCCTTCTAAAAACTCATCCCACATTTCCATTTAGCTCAGCTGGTGCTGTTTCTTAGCCTCTCTATGCCTCAGTTCTTTCATCTTTTCATCTATGAAATAGGAAGCAGAATCTCACCCACCACTCTCCTTTTATGCACAAATTGAATAAGCTACTCCATGATATATGCTTAGAACTGTGCCTGACACATAATATGTCCTGAGTGAGTGTTAGGCATTAATCTGAAATGAGATAACAATTTTTCTCCCCCTCTGTTCCTGTTATAGGGAGTCCTGTCTTCTCTGTTATGCAACATGAAAATTATAGTATCATCTTTACTTTGCTTTACTTTTATCTTCTCAACTTGTTATATGCACACAATATACAAAATTCACCTTCATCATTCCCGCACGACACACACACACCACAGAACATGTGTATCATGCAACCCATTTAAAAGCCCTTTGAATCTTTCCTTAGAAATCACTGTTAAGTCTACCCCTCTAATTCCACCTTCTCATTACTGTATCAGAACTCATTCCCTTACATCTGGACTAGTATAATAGCAGAGTGCTTGGTCTCTGTACTTGGAAATGATTTCTTCCCCAATATATCCTGTAAATAATACGTTCTAAAATTTCATTTGATCCAGTCAGTTCTCAGCTCACAAGCTATCGCTAACTTCCTATTTCTTACAGGATAAAATCTAAACTCCCAAGACTGGTGCAGGCATTCTATAAATGGGCCAAGAGCTCTATTTCCCACTCCCCAAATGAATTCTCCACTCCAACTGTCATTTATGCCATGCTACTGGTGTGAAATGATCAGATTCCTCTTCTCTGGCTTTCCAAATGGGACTACCTGATCTTGAAGACTCAGCTCAAATCACATTTCTTTATAAAGCCTCCCTGAATACTTTTGTTCTGATGTATGTAAACTTTTTACCATCTTCTGCAACTCTGGCAGTTCCTTAAAATGACTTATGTAATATTATACATTTTGGGGGTGAGTCTATCTTATTTTGAATGTATGTAATGAATCTTCATCCGTTTTGGCAGAAGTGTGCGGGGAAGACAGAGCCATACCCAGAGTAAGTGTCTGCTTCAGACAGGATAGAAGGGGCCTAATGTAATCAATCTGCCACCAGTCAGCTGGTCAATCTACCCAGAAAACACTGTCATATTCAGGACTTGGAGCTGGTATCTACTGCTGGAAAGTAGGATAACTTCACAATAAATGTAGCTATTCACCTTGGTAGGTGGAAACCTATGTTGCTGAGCCCATGCATAACCTCTATCCAAGCCACCTTGGCCACTTTGTTCTTAAGCCCATTAAAAAATGACAGGAGTCAGGAAAGAGAGCGACTAATATCCACAGACCAAATCATCCCACCCACCCCACTCATTACCCTTTACTAATTTAACCCACTGGTGAAAATTTGCATGGGATACAAATATTTCAAACATATTTTGCCCAATCTGCCTGGGCAAAATTCCCTCTCCCTTGGGAAAAAAAAACGGCTTACACTCAACCAGGGGCTAGGTAAGCAAGTCTGAAGTCCATAGGGTGGGCCATTGAGAAGGTCAGGCTGGAACTGTCAGGCAGGGCCTGAATTTGCTATCCATAGGCGGAATTTCTTCTTTATCAAGGAAGCCTCAACTCTGCTTTCAAGGTCAGCCAACTGATTGGATCAGGCTCACCAGTTTATCTAGTATAGCCTCTCTTACTTAACTTCAACTTTATTTTATGGACTTTACTTCTAGAAAATACATTCATAGCAACACCTACACTAGTATTTAAATTTGATTGAATCATGGGGACTGTAACCTAGTCAAGCTGATGCATCAAAAATAAATCACAATGGAGCTGACATATAGCGACAGGAAGATCGGGGGAGAAACTGAATAGAAAAAAGGGCTGGGAGATTTGTTCCTAGATATGCTAAGTCTGAGATGCCTTTTAGAAATCTAAGTGAATATATATCAAACAGCCAGTTGGACAGACATCCCTTGATTTGCAGGAGCTGCAGAAATTTGAGGATCATCACCTATTTAAAACCATGAGACTGGATGAGATCATTTGGGGGGTGAGCCCTCGGCACGTTAGTGCTAACAGGTCTGAGACATGAATGATGAACCAGCAAAGGATACTAAGAAGAAACCCATCCTGGAATCCAAGTGAAGACAGTGTTTCAAGAAGGAAGGAACAATCAGCTGTGTCAATAAGTCTATTTATGACTCTAATCCCCTCCACCCACCTCCTAGTCCAACGCCATCTCCTCACTCCATCCAGCCATGCTAGGAATGTTCCTGCCTGTGAACCGTTGCATTGGCTGTGTCCTGTGCTTCATTAATACATCCCATTCACAGTATTTTTATTATTTAACTGTCCCCTTCTCTTCCAGACTGTGAGGCCCTCCTGGACAGAATCTGTATCCCACTCCTCTCTTTTCCTCAGCACAGAGCCTGGCTGACGCCCATGTGCATTCAATTAACATCTGTCAAAACAAAATTTTTTTAAAGAATTTTTTTCCTCTTAGAAACTCTAGGTACATGATAGAAAGTTGGCAAAATTCATAAGAGTAGAGGAAAGAATTAAAAGTCCCATAGCTCATTATTAAAATGGGTAGTATTTTGGTATACACCCTTCTTTTTTTAATGCAAACTTTTGAATGTTTGTTTGACTTTTTATTTAGTTAAATTCATACTTTTACACACCTCTGTACCCTGATCCTTAGCCTTAATATAATGAGCATGAATATACAATTTCAACATTGTTTTAAATGAACACATTGCATTTCACCAAGGGAGTAAAGCAGAATGCTCATCCACACTACTATGGTTGACTGGATTGTTTCCATCTTTTTAAACAGGGTTTTTAAAGGGCTCTACTCAAGTTATTCCATAGAGAAGGCAAACTTCCTCACCACAATGTGCTAAACTAGGGAGCTGCCAAGTTTTCCAGTCAATTTAATAGATGGCTCTATCCCAGGCTCACAGCATGTGAATATGGATTTAATTTGATGCCAAATGAACCGAAGGAGAAGGTGCCCCTTTCTTCCAAACAAATGGAGGTTTTTGTTTAAGACTACAGAGGCTGCCTTTAATAAAAATTTCCACGTTTCTTTTAGAAAATTTCCATCTGCCATCCGATAATGCTTCAGCTATTTGCAAAGGCACAGGTGGCTTTACATGTTAAGAAGACAGGGTTCCAAGGTCCCTTTCCCCTTCTACCGGGTGGTTCTATGCCAGGAGGAGTAAATGACTTGTGACCTTTACTTTTGGACACAAGGGTCATATTCAGAACAGATTCAGTCTTGAGGTAACTGTGAACTGAAATTCCTGCTGCCAAAATACTGCTGACATACCCCAGTGCCCAAGGTGGTTGTCTTCACAGGCCTGGGTGAGCAGAAGTGAGCTCAGTGGCATTTTCTCTTCTTCTTTGTTCCCCTTGATCTATTGATTCTGCAACACGAGGTTCAATCAGAAGTGCAGACTCAGTATTGTATTGTGGTACCTTTGCTTAATTTAACTTTCCTACAGAAATATGTAGTAGAAGCTGATACATAATTGCTCTAATCACTGCCAAAAATAATTGATCAAATTAGCTGATACAGTGAAAATATGAAATACTGAATGGAAAACATAGATTTGTTTTTCTACTCAATTGTCAGGTTGTACTCATGAGTTAAACATGTCTAAAGTTCTTCTGTTTTCAGGAAATGATACGTGCATGATTTTTTTGTCTTCACTTTCAGGGCATCTGTGTAGAGCTGATAATCTTATTTATGCCTGGAGTTGAGAGAAAGATAACCCTTGTTTGAAGGCTTTTAACACAAAATCCAAACTACAAAGCTGAAGATATTAGGTGAGGAAAGTTTTGCTCTATTTCCAAGTGATTTATCTTTACTTTACTTTTTATGTGACTGTGTAATGAAAACAGCTACAACTTATTTAAGACATTCTGTGTTCCTAGCACTGTGATAAGCATTTTTAAAACATTGGGCAATTTAATTTCCCTAATAAAACTGTGAAATAGGTATTATTTTACCCATTTTAGAAATCAAAATTAAAGACAAGGAATTTAACCTGTTCCAAGTCATAAAAATGCTAGAGTTGGTTTTTGTTTTTTTTCCTTGACAATACTTTTTAATTTTATTGTTCAATTACAGTTTATATTCTTTATTATTTTGTATTAGCTTCAGGTGTACAACATGGTGGTTGGACAATCATATACTTCGCAAAGTGTTCCCCCAATATTTCAAGTACCCACCTGGCACCATACATAGTTATTACAATATTACTGAGTATATTTCCTATGCTTACTTTACATCCCTGTGACTATTTTGTAACTGCCAGTTTGTGCTTCTTAATCCTTTCATTTTTTTCACCGAGTTCCGAAAGCCCCCTTGCCTCTGGCAATCATCAGTCTGATCTCCGTATCTATGAGTTTGTTTCTGTTTTATTTGTTCATTTATTTTGTTCTTTAGCCTCCACATATAAGTTAGATCATATATTTGTCTTTCTCTGTCTGACTTAGCATAATACCCTCAAGGTCCATCCATGCTTTCACAAATAGTAAGATTTTATTCTTTTTTATGGCCAAATAATATACAATTGTTATTTAAATGTAGGACCCCAGGTAATTAGAACAGGGCAGGTGCTAAAATCACAATTGTTGAACCAATTCTATTAATAGGCAAAGGACCACTTGGGAAAGGGATTCAAGTTGCAGAGGGAATTCGAGCTTTGGAAGGATGGTTGAATTGATGAACTTCCAAATCCCTCTAACCAACAGATTCCATGACTGTGTTTATTTATGCAGATAATCTTTAGTAATAAAATAATAGCGGCTGCTACTTGTATTACAGTTTTAGGGTTAACCAAGCTCTTTTTTTATTCTATTTTATCCCTGTACAGCTGTGTAAGACACAGCAGGGAAAGGCTGTGGAGATCAGGGTACATGACACATGAGGGTTTTTGTCAACCCTAAACCTGGTAAACAGCCCAAGCAGGCCTGTAGTTCAAAGGATATTCAACTTCTTCTTTATTAGGTAAAAGAATTGCACTGCTCTGAGCCCTTCCTCAAGGGTCCTGGTTTTAAATTTTTCTACAGCAACGTCAAAGAGCACAGTTAGTAAGCTGTAAAGAGTAGAAATAATAATATTTCTGAGACTTTTCATGTCAGCTGCACTAATTATTAATTTTGATGGGCTATAATGTTTGACATGGCATTCTGAATATTTAAAATACAGCCAAACTTATTGAATATATATATATATGTATATATTTGACTGTGGGTGTGTCTTACGTGTGTGTGTGTGTGTGTGTGTTATCTGGTCCGGTCTTCCATATGCATTATCCGAGCATATCGTCACATAGTCATAGGAGAAAGGTATCATTATTATCTGAGTTTTACCACTGAAGTTAAGGAAACAGAGAGAGGGTAATTTGCATAAAATTATATAAAAAATGTCAGAGCAGGGATTCCAACTGATGGATTCTTACACTAGAAACTATGGTCTTTATTTTTCCCAGTTTTATTAAGATAGAATTGACATATAGCATTGTGTAAGTATAAGGTGTACAACTTGTTGATTTAAAAGACATATATTGCAAAATGATTACCACCAGAGTGTTAGCTAACACTTGCATCACGTCCCATAATTACCATTTCTTTTGTGTGGTGAGAACACTTAAGGTCTACTTTCTTAGCAAGTTTCAAGTACATAACATGGTATTATTAACTATAATCACCATGCTGTCCATTAGCTACCCAGAACTTATTCATCTTCGAGCTGGAAGTTTATACTCTTTGAACATCTAGAAACAGTGCTCTTAAACCCTGCATCATTTAAGCTGGTGTGACACTCTGTGCTGTATTTCCCATCAAAGAAGCCACTAATTAACTGAAACACGAAGTCTCCAGGTCTCAAATATGGGCCCCGTGTAATCTCTGCATATTTACTGGACAGGATGTGGGTGTCATTGCTTGTTCACTGGCAATATCGCTGCCTGATTCCAGTACTTACTGCCTCACCTTCCACTTGCCTTTCCTGGCTTTTCAAATGCTTAACAGACCACAAACGCTTTCAAAAGTAACTTGCAAATGCCATCTACCTTGTGCATTTAGGAACTGGGTATTCTCTCATCAGCCCTGCTGTGTCTTGGAACCTACTCTAGTTAATGCAGACAGTGTCACTGGCATATTATCACACCTTATATATAAAAATGGCAATTATGGTCATGTAAAAAAATGGGAGGTGTCCAACATCTTGGAAAACACAGCTTCCTGTCTTTTCCTTTGCACCTGAAATAAAGAGATTCTTCTAAAATTAAAATCCTAACCTGGCCGGGTGTGGCTCAGTGGTTGAGCATCGACCTAGGATCCAGGCGATCGGGGTTCAATTCCCGGTCAGGGCACATGCCCGGCTTGCGGGCTCGATCCCCAGTCGAGGGTGTGCAGGAGGCAGCTGATCAATGACTCTCTCATCATTGATGTTTCTATCTCTCTCTCTCCCTCTCCCTTCCTCTCTCTGAAATCAATAAAGATATATTAAATTTTTTTTTTAAATCCTAGAAGGAGAATATTATCAGGTGATCCTTTTTTAAAACTTAGAATGGTGTGAACCATGTTAGCCAAGGGTCCTACAATTTAAAACTATTGTCAGAAAAGCGTTTGTCCTGACTGTTCTCCGCTGGGTGAAATAAATGCATAACAACTACTTGGAGACATATGAAAATGAAGAGAGAATCAAAAGACAGAAAAATGCCCCCAGGCCAGGCAGTGTTATCATTATCACTCAGGGACCCCTGAGTTCCACACACTCTGAAATATAACAGGCAGCCACCCTCCCTTCACCTTCTCCAGGCTCCATCTCCACGAATCCAGCTGTGGCTAATACAGCTGCAATCTGTCCTATAGCTTAAGGAGCTGGTGATTATAACTCAGGGTCACCTGGGCACCACTGCCCCTCTAGTCAGTGACAAAGTCCATGAGTTCCAGGTGTTGGCCACAGGTCGCACCTCTCAGAGATGGAAATAGACTGTGAGGCCGCCACTGCAGCAGCACCTGCTGATTTTATAGGTGGGTGTCCCTGCTCCTTGAAATAACCAAGTCCAAGAAATGTTAGTATCTGCTATTTCAGGGAAAATGTTATGCAACATAGAGTAAACTGAGACTACGTTGTTCTTGTCAGAACCCTGTCATGGAACTACCTGCAAACACCAGGTGCTGAGGAGCGTCTGCTGAAAACCCTGGGACTATTACGTGCAGAACCCTGAAAACAGGTTGCAGTTGTTATGGGGAGGCTCAACAGGGATGAAAATTCTAAAGAGATTTTTAATGTTTTAAGTATCTAGATGGCAGCATATCTTTTCTACACACACACACAGTTGAACCTTAAAGAACCATGGGGCTTAGAGGCACAAACCCACCTTGCAGTTGAAAATCCATGTATAATTTATCCACCCTGAGCATACACAGATTCCCAACCAGAGACTGAAAATACAGTGCAAACATGTGTATATATAAAATTACATATGCACACAAACATATATGTATACACATATGTATGTATTATATTATATCATATGAGAGAGAGAGGCATAGCCTCAGACACCTGAGGGTAGAAATAATGGAAAAGGGTCAGGAGAAGGCTGACGCTGACACAGGCTGACACAGACTGACACAGACTGACACAGACTGACACAGACCGCATACACAGCTATCATCTTGCTGACGTGGAAAGCACTGACTGTGCTCAGACTTGGTTATTTCCAAGGGATTATATTAACAATCTGCCACCTGTCTACATATGGTTCTTTGCATAAAGCATTTACCCAAGGATCTGCCATGGGCCCTTGAAGCCCCCTAAGGAAACACAAAGAACAAAGTACTTCTATTTCTCACCACACATCTCATTGTGATTTGTTTCAGAGATGTGTTGAAGATATTACAAAATCAAATTATTTGACTATAAAGTTTCTTCCAGATAAACTTTTTTTGTAAACATATGGGAATAGAAAAAACATAATTCTTTGTACAGGAGAGACCTTTGCAGTCCAAGGCAGTCTCCTGATTAAAAATGTATATGAACCAACAATCCCAAAATTTAAATTTACCTTTCCTTCCCATGCTGACAAGAATGTAGTTTGGGGCATAGAAGAAACTTCAAGTTTTCATTTTATCTGTTTCTGCTAATCAGGTTAAGGTGACCTAAGAATATATGAAATGCTTAGAGACCATGAAATGTGCTTTTCATCCCTTAGTTTTCATCTCTGTAAACAATTCCACTCTTTGAAGTTTCTATGGTTGGTTGAACATGGGGACCTAGCAAAAAGGCTAAAGAGGATCTAAGTGAGCAAACTTCGATTCTTCATAAAATTTAGGCTCAGTACCAGGAAACAGAAATCTAGTCTAGTGGCAAGATAATACTCATGTTGATGAAGACTTTGGAACTTGTGGCCTAATTTAATATAACATGGCAAAGAGAAATGTCAGGATTAAAAAGACAGAATAAAAGAGCCAATTACACAATGAATGAAAGAAAAGTTTTTAAATATAGAAAGTTGCTTGTTAGATATACCTTTTGGTTAAATTCAAAGTACAAATTTGCCTAAAGAACATAGAATTACGACTTTGGGGCCATTATATTCTATTTGAAAGATTTTGATTAATAAATGCTACTTAAAGGCAGACTCAAAATAGCCTGCCTTTGAGATGTGCCCCATCACATGAACAAAAGGCCTTCAGATATTTAAATTCACTGGTGGGGATTTTGTACAGACTCCCCCAAAGCACTACTTTCATTCTGAATTTCTTTTTGGACTAATAAAGTAAAATAAAAATCCTTTCTGTGCTCAAAGGCACAGATCAAACCCCAAGGATTAAGATTTAAATGAGTGAGCTATCAAAACAGGGATTCTGACAGAGGTTACACATGGAAAAGGAGTTTGACACACTGGCACTGAAATAGACTGAATACAGAATTTTAAAAATATTAATACTTGATTTTCCCCCAAGATAATAATGATTCAGAACTTCCAGAGCTGTAAAAATCACCGTGAGAATCCAGCGATCGCCGGGACACTGGGACACACATTTAAATTCCAGTGAGTAAACATAATAGCAACTTCACCCCTAGTTTACTTTCACACATTTTGTTGTAAGCACAACTTTCAGAATACAGTAAAACTGCTATAAACCAGTATATATGAGGACACTGGTACTGGTTCATTGAATTCCCTGGCTAAGGCAGTCCTCACTCACTAAAGTGTTTAAGACTTGTTTGTTTGTTCATTTTACAATTGACACTGCAATTTTTTTCCCAAAATTATCTAATTTCCCAGTCTTAGTACAAGAATAGAATAATACTGATGATGATAAGCCTAATTATTCTTGGATACAGACATGTCACTCTATCTTTATGTTCTGTGGTCTAGAAATGCAATTTTGGACATATAAAACATAGAATGTTAGTTTTTCTCTGTTCTATCTAAGGTATTCCCCTAGATATCCTTTGTAAACCAAATTTCTTATAACAGTTTGTTTTCTTATTATTTTTCAAAGTAGAACTCAGTAATTAAACGGTCTGGTTAGTTGGCTTCCAATTAGTCAAAGGTCTACTGTATGATCCCCTGGAACTGATAAAAATATAACAATCAGTGGCATAAACAAAAAATACTAGGAACTTTATCAGAAACTGTTTTATTTCAAATGACTTAAAATCCAACCTTGAATTGAATCCTTCTGCCGTTATCATATATAAATTTAGATTAGGTACCAAGTAGATCCTGCAAGTTTGATTCCATTGTTGCTAGGGTTTCAAAAATGAGAAGGGTGTATGGAATGAAAATCAAATAGATGATATATTCCATGAAAAATGATGCACATAAAAGTCAAACAGAATCCGGTATAAAGGAGGTTTTATGTTTGTAGTATTACAATCTTAGAATATAGAAGACAATAGAGGCCTAAAATGTCATTCTGCATTGCCAGGGATGTCAAATTGGAGAAAGGGTAGATGAGAAGGCAGATGACAGATACACCTCATAGTTTCCTGACAGAGGCAGCTTCGCAGCCCTAACACAGGTATGTCAGGAGAAGGGTGAGGGGTGCCGAAAGCAGGGCATCTGAAGTGGACCTCTTGCTTTGAGAAAACCACACCTCTCTCCTTTGCAGTCCCTGTGGCACTAACTTCAGTCCAGGGATGATCTCTGACTAGGCTGTGCTAATCACAGCGTCACAGTGATTGCTGAAAGCAACGAATGGTACCAAGAAGGGGACCTGGGTATGAGTTTGCAATTCCTGATGCATTTTCAGGTACTGCTCTTCCACCAGTTTTTGTGAACTGGTGTTTAGTCATATCATGTAGGCATCTATCCATCTGATATCGGGTCTTCTTTAGCATTCATGGAGACCTTCTGAAGTCTGAAGTCCTGGACTGGAAAAGAAGTGTTCTTTCCTGAGGCTCTGAGTTGGGGTTCAGGGAAATGTAGAAGGTGTGGTGTTTAATTTGCCCCTACCTTCACCCTGAGTGGTTGGGTCCACCAAGAAGGAATAGTAAACATGTAGTTAACCAGTACAGCAGAGCTACCTCACAAGGAACTAATGACTTCTTCAGAAGTCTTCACTTTTGTGTCAGGAGCCACAAAAAGATGTCAACTACCTACATTACTGTTATACTTGAGGTGCTGACCAATAGAGCACCACAAGAAAAAATGAGGAAAATATACATGTGTAAAGGAAGAAATAAAACTAACATTTATTCCAGGCCACAAATGTTGGCATAAAATATCTAAATACACAAATTATTAAATTAAGAAGAGAGGTCAGTAAGAATATAAATTCAGTGCACAGAAATCAATAGCATTTATGTACATCAACAATTAGAAATGTGTAACTTTGAAATATTACTCACTGTAGCAATGAAACTGCAAAATACCTAGCATCTCATAAAAGATAGAAGACCTTTGTAAACATACATATATAAACTTTACTTAAAGACATAAATTAAAATCTGAATAACTAGAGAGATGTGCTGTCTATAGAGAGACTGAAAAATGCACAATCACGAAGACATATTGATTCTCAACAAATTAATCTATAAATTCAAAAGAATTAAAATCAACATGTCTGTATAGTTCCTCATGGAATTGACAAAGGGATTCTAAAATTCTCATAGAAGAGTAAATGATCGATTACAGCCAAAGCTCCCCTAAAGAAGATTAATGTGGGTCGCTTGCCTTCCCAGCTATCAGGAGTTGTTATGCAGCCATAGTAATTACGTCAGTGTGCTTCTGGGCCAGGGACAGACAAATAGAACACAAAACAGGAGAGGTAACACATGATAAATGGTGTTGGAACCAGCGATTATTCATGTGTACAAAAACTGTTATGTTTTCTACCTTTTGCCACAACAAAAATAAATTCCAGGCCAGTTAAGAACCTAAATTTTAAATGCAACTTATTTAAATTTTTAGAAGAAAATTTAGATCTAGAGTAAAGATCTAAATTTCAGTCTTTAATAAAGATACAAAAATTATAATCCCTAAAAAAGGTATATTTTTGACTACTTTAGAATTCAAAACTATCTGTATAAAATATCATAAAAATATTAAAACTCAAGCAGATAAGGAGAAGATATTTAAAATGTTAAAAATCATAAGTAAGTAGTCTCTGGAATATACTGAAAGTTCTTAAATCTGTATAAAATAAAAATAATAGAAAGATAAAGGATATGATTGGATATGTTAATAAAAAGGAAAGCTTAATTTGCCAAAGTATAAAAGCGTATTCTATCTGACCAATAGACAGGAAAACTCAAAATTTTTTAAAATTAGCATGAGAGTTTTAACCTGCTATGTTTCCAACCATAGCAGTTCAGTCCTCCTTAGGCAACCTAGTGGACCCCTGGCCCAGGGGTCACCACATTGATGGAGAATGTACTGTGGACACCTGGTCAGCACAGCCCTGCACAGCCCTGAACTCCTAGACTCATGCAAGCCTCCTGCCTCAGCCTCCCAAGTAGCTGGGATTACCAGAAGTGCCAAGTGGGAAAGGGAAAATTAGGGAGACAGAAAAAAGATCAGTGGTTCCCAAGGGCTGGGGTGGAGAAAGGGATGAATAAAGCAGAGGATTTTTAGGGCAGTGAAAATACTTTGTGTAATACTGAAGTGATGGAAACATGTCATACATTTGTCCAAACCCAAAGAATGTACAACACCAACAGTGAACCCTAATGCAATCTTTGAAACTTAGGTGATAATGATGTGTCAGTGTGGGTTAATTAATTATAGCAAATGTACCATGCTGGTGGGAACGTTTATAATGAGGGAGGCTATGCATGTGTAGGTGGAGGATGTGAATGGGAAATATTTCCCTTTCTTTCAATTTTACTGTGAATTTAAAACTTCACTACAAAATAATCTTTAAAAAAATGAAAGATGTAAAATATTACAGTGTCAAACTAGTAAGAAAAGATAATAATTTTCATTGTAAAATGCCAGAAACATGTAATGAATGCTTAAATCATATTAGATATTAATGAATCTTTGAAAATTGTAAGTGGATTTGTGCTTAATATTTTTAAGGAAAATATTAAAATGTTTTAAAACGCAGTGATACTACTTCACACCCATTTCTTTGGCCAGAATTAATGGGTTTGTTAACAGCAATGTTGAGAACAATGATGGAAAGCAAGAACTCATACACTTCTGATGGGAGTGTAATTTGGAAAGTCATTTGGAAATTTCCAAAAAACTTGAAGAATGTAATGTGTGAGCCACCACTGCCACTTCTAGAAATTTACCCTAAAGAAACATTCACACATTTTTCAGAAGGAGACACATATAAAAAACATAATTATAGAGCTGTTTGTAATTTTGAAAAAAGTGAAGAAATGGCAATACCACCATTATGCAAAATCAAAACTTTAGTTCCCAATGAGAAAATATATCTTGGATAAGCAAAGAACAATGTCTAATGCAAAACACATTCATAAGAATTACACAGTATGTATTTGTTTTTAAATTTTATAGAAATTATATCATTCTGAATATACCTTTTGAAACTTGCTCTTCCACTCAACATTAGGTTTTGAAGGTTCACCTATGTTAATACGTGGAAACGTAGCTCATTTATTTTATTTGTTAATATTATTCAAAAAACTGTTACAACAAATTTTGACTTCTATCAGAGAATTCATTATTTTGTACCTTAAAAATCAAGCATTACAAAAAAATTAAAGGTAACGATACTAACAAAAATAATGGTTTCCATTTATTAAGCCTTTACTAAATGCCTGGCATTATGCTAAACACTCCACATCATTTTATTTCATGACCCCACTGCCCAGTAGTATAAACCTCACTACACAAATGGCATTGTGAGCCTCCAGTAGTAAGACACTTGACAAAGGGCACACATTCAATATGTTAAAGCAACCAAACTTGAGTAGAGTCCTGCTTCCAGAGCCAGCACTGCTAACTACTACACCATCTCACGAGCACGTTTCCCTTCTTAACAGCAGGACACAAGACCTCTTGAAAACTGCAATCTCAAAGATAAACAAAATCTGTATTTTGAAATTGTCATGATTTGTATATTGTGACGGTTCATTAACTCCCCTTTTCTTGTTATTCTTTTCAGCATATTTGAGATAATCTGTTGTGCTGAGCAGACAACTTCTGTGCTTCCTCTCTTCATCTCCCCTTGGCAAGTACTATTAATACAAGTTTATAGAGAGATGTTTGATTAAAAATGCATCTCTATGCTGACCATTAACTCTGTAGATTGCATGTTAAGAATCTCTGCTGTGAAAGCAAAAACTTTAAAGGAGCTCCCGTCATCAGGTATGACGGCTGATGGAAGAAGTGGTCTCCACGTCCCGGCTCCCTTCCTAAAGCCACTGTCCTGTATAATAGGAAATTTCCTGCTTTCCATGATAGCGGGCATTCTTGGGACTGTGTCTGATTCTCTCTATTCAAAAATGTTAGCTCCTAGCACCATGCTCAAGTCCACCACCCTGTGACTCGGGCTATGGTGGATGAAACCAGGGCAGCATTCAGTTTCCAATGGAACTAATTATACTCTGGCTCCCCTGAATTTAGAACTTAGAAGAGAGAGTCACAGAGACTGACAGGTGTTAGCAGTTAAGCCACTTTAATTAAAACAATCTAGGAGGAAGGACTACAAATTCATACTATCAAGACATAGAGCCAACCTGGTTTCAGTCCTTTCTGAGGATTTGGGTCAATTTCCACCTATACTTATTTAAACTAAGTAAAGCAATCACTAGTCCTTCTTTTCTATCTCTTACCTGTCTTCAAAAGCACCCCAAAACATTTTCATATGCATTATCTTAATTGATCCTTACAATTCAAAGACGTTGGAACACTGGTTGGGGATTTATCCCATTATATAGTGAGTAAACTGAGGCTGGGAAGGTGTCTTCTTCACAAAGGAGAAGTACTAATCATGTTAAAAACTCACTGTGGACATTTTGCAACTGGAATGTTGGTTGTTCTTACAGATATTGAAGCTCAACTCTCCCTGGAATGATTGGTGATCTGCCAGCAATGCTCTAGCAAAGATTTATGTTTCAGGCCCTTTCCTTTTGGGCCCTTTAAAGATTTTTCTACCAAATGAGAAGACACTTTGCTTTAACAATAACTATTTAGTTGTTTACAGATTTTACTACCATTACATAACCTTCTTCTCTCTATTATCTTCACACCAAAGTCAAGCCTTGCCCTTCCTTCTAACCTCTTTCTGCCAAGGCTGAACCTCTATCTACCTTTCAAGACAAGTGCTGGCGAGGGTGTAGAGAAAGGAGCATATTAGTACACTGCTGGTGGGAATGCAGACTGGTGCAGCCACTATGGAAAGCAGTGTGGAGTTTCCTCAAAAGATTAAAAATTGACCTGCCATTTGTCCCAGTGATCCCACTTCTAGGAATATATCCTAAGAAACCTGAAACACTGATCACAAAGAATTTATGCACCCCTAAGTTCATAGCAGCGCAATTTACAATAGCTAAGATATGGAAACAGCCCAAGTGCCCATCAGTAGATGAGTGGGAAAAAAGCTGTGGGACATTTACACCATGGAATACTATGCAGCTGTAAAAAAAGAAGGATCTTTTATCCTTTGGCACGGCGTGGAGGGAACTAGAAAGTATTATGCTAAATGAAATAAGTCAGTCAAAGAAAGACAAGTACCACATGATCTCACTTATATGTGGAATATAATAAACAAAATAAACTGATGAACAAAGTGGAACCAGAGACATAGAAACATGGAACAGACTGAGGGATCTCAGAGGGAAGGTGGGGAGGGGGGAGTGGGAGGGGAGAGATTAACCAAAGAACTTACATGTTTATAAGAATAACCCATGGACACAGACACTAGTTTGGGGAAGGCCTGGGGGTGGGGTGGATGTGGGGTAGAGGGGCTCAATGGGGGTAAAAAGGGGACATCTGTAATATTTTCAATAATATTCAAATAAACAAAAAACAAAAAGACTGTCCTTGGAGAAACATGCTGGATGTAGGAGAATGGACTATCCTGTACTACTTGCTACCACCAAGACTCCATCAGCTCTGCACTTGAGGAAAGATAGCGTGTGAATAGGAATCAGCTCTCTACCAAGAGGTTTAGATACTCAGTAGCATCGAAATGTCAAAAGAGTAGAATTATTTTCTCTTCTATCCAGTGCAATAGTGAGCCCCTAGAATATTACCTGGAACATAATAGGTGTCAATAAATACTCAAAGACTGAATAAGTGAATTCTAAGTATTGCCAAAGGAAAAGAGCAAAACTTGCAAGGAGGTCTGGGTCAGAATACCTGTTCTGTTACTAAAGATTTCTGTTGCCTTAAGCAAGTAATTAAACCTCATTGAGCCCCAATATAAAAATGGAAAAAATGCCACCTAATTAACAGGAACATTGTATTAAATAAAATATGAGAATGTGACTAGCATGTAGTATGTGTTCAAAACTATGTGTTGAATGAATGTATAAATGTACACATGCATAAATAAGTGCATCATTTATTAGTTCCATTTAATCAATCAGAGCCAAAATTTATTTCATAATAATAGAGATATAAAATAGAAATCTGACTTTTATTGCAAACTTCTATGTATGCCAGCTAGTCACATATTTTTCTATTCACTGTGTCCCATTGGCTTTCATAATAAAATTCAAAGTCCTTAGACTTACCTGATTCTTGTAGTCCCTGACTGATATCCTACACTGAGCTATACCAAACTACTCCCAGGTACTGAAATGCACACTATGCTGTTTCATATTTCTCTGCTTAAAATACCTCTCTATACCTCTTCTTCAGGTGTCTACTTTTAAAAAACTAAAACTATGCGTCACCTTCTCTAGGAAGCCTTCTCAGATTACTCCTTCTAGACTGAATTAGATTTTCTCTTTCTTATATTATTATTTCCATCATAACATTTGCTAGCTATAATGATATGAGAGAGAGAAAACTATTTACTCTTACAATACTACAGTAAAATCAAATATTTTCTTACCAATTTCCTCCATAAGAATGCAAATTCTCTGAGGCCAACAACCACATATTATCCAACCTTGAATTCTAAAAATTTACTTTGTTTGTGAATAGTGGTAGGTAGGTACTTCACAAAATTTATTGAAAGAAAAAATAAAACAGTTCTATTTAATTAGCAAAATTATAGGCCAACTGAAGGAAGAGATGCTAGATACAGAGCAATGAACAATGCATATATATGTCCCTTAACCTCATAGATTTTATACTCTAATGAGGAACATAAATGATAAACATACTAAAAGTGATGGTTATTTTGAAAGTAGAGGGCAGGGTACTATGATAACCAATAATCAAGGAAATTAACTTGCTCTATGAAAGTAACTCTCCAACTTGATAATTCATATGAATCATCAGGGATTTTTGCTCAGAATGTAGATGCCTGGCCCCTACCTTCCCATTCAGTAGGTCTGGAGGAAAGCTCAGAAAGCTACATTTTAATATATACTCCCAAGTGATACAGCACAGATAATGTGAAAAAAAAACACACTTGAAAAAAACACTAAGGTGGGCTTCAGGATGTCCTCTCTGGGGAAGGATTTTAATTTGAGATTTGAATGGTAAGAATGATTTAGCCAAGCAGGTGAGGATCAGGAATGGACTAGGAGTTTATGGCAGAGGAAAACTACATGAAAACCTGAAAGAGGGGATGGAGGAGAAACAATGCCCCTAGTAAGAAGCTCGAATGATGAATGAGAAACTGGAGGAGAATGAACAGGTCATAGGAAAGATCTGAGCAACTGTGTGAAGAGTATGAAACATAAACCGGAAGGCAATGGAAAATCACAGGAAGGCTTTAGGCCAGACAACCCCCTTGGCTCAGCCACTTCACCTCTCATTACACCTACAGCAAAGACTCTTTGTAAGATTCATGCGAGCAATGCCTGACATACAGTAAGCATCAAATAAGTGTTACATATTATATGGTAATAATATTTACACTGAGATTGTTTTAAAGACTCAGGTAGAGCTGCGGAGGGGTTCAAATTCAATGAAATGCTGAACAAATTATAGAGCCAAGCACTTCAGAGAGTCTGGGGTGGGTAGGAACATAAGGTGGTAGTGCAAATGCCACACACACACACACACACACACACACAAAAGCATTATTTAAGGAAACAGGTCTCATAGGATGAGCAGAAGCTTCTCAGACCAAGATACATGATAGCGAGACATAGAACCAGAAATGATTTACTTCTGAACCTGGCGCAGTAGGCATTTTTTAATTAGGAGAGTACTTAGAGCTGGCTTTGCAAGAAGAGTTTAATTACTGCCTTTGCAACTACAATCTATAAGTCAGTAAGAAGTGGCTCAGCAAGAACGTGGCTTTAAGTCTAGGCGTAATACTCAGGTTGAGTTAAGCCATTCTAATGCTGGCCGATCCTTGAATAATTTGTCCTATGATTTCTCATCATCATTTGTCTTCAGATGATGCCAGGAGAATGCACTTTAGCATTGCTGGTGACTTGCGTCCCCTCAATTGCCATCCCCTGTTTTTCTGCCTTCCAAGGGCTCAGCTGAGGGGCCAAGTGAGCAAAATCAGGTCCAATTAAGCAGCATCCATCCTTTGGCAGCTCTTACCTGAAGCATCTTAAAACACTTCCAGGTGGCAACCAGAGGTGCTTAGCTTAGGAGAGAGCTGGCCTACTTGCATGATTTTTGTGTATCAGAAGTAAATGGGTGATCCATTCCATGCTTTCCATCTTCAGTTATGTCAGAGGTTATTGGCCATGTTTATTATCTGGAGAGGTTTTTGTTGTTGTTATTGCTGCTTTGTTTTTGTTGGGTTTTTTATAAGATGACAATAAGAGAATCCAGAGATTCCAGATGAGAATGACAAATCCAGAGGTGCACCTTTAACAATTATGGATCCTGGCCCAGGATCCGTTGTTTGAAAGTGGGTCACATAATTCTAATATCCAGCAAGGGTTATAGCCACGGAATTAAGTAAAGTTTGCTTAAGGCTCTCTTAGCTGCAAGTACAGAAAGGCCCGCAAAGCATTTGTTCAAATATACTCAGGTGAAAAATATGTTTCAGTATCCACAGGAGACTTGTTTTCAGTGTATCAGTCTTCACATTTTATCATGTGTCAGTTTTTTTCCTAAATCTTCTTTATAAATCCTGGCAATTCCCATTGCCAGAGGAGATAACTAATCTCCCTTTTAACAGGGAATCTGTGTCTCAATGCACAAGGAAGAGGAAGATTCACCCCCTGACCAGTCTGCCAGATTATAGGTCAGGGTGCAAGTGGACTCTCTGCAAATAAAAAGATGATGAAAAGCTCTTTGTAATGAAAAGAATGATTTCCAGAATCCACAAGGATCAAGGCAGCTGCAAAGTTTCCAAGAGAGAAAATGCAGCCTGCCAAGTACATCTGGAGCTTTGAGGATAAAATCATAATGAAATTTATAACAGCACTAATGATTGAATGCCTCCACGCATTATCTTATGTAATCTTTGCCCCAAACCTTGAGAATAAGCATTATCACTCCATTTCATACATGAATAAAATGAAGTTTAGAGAGACCTTAATGAAAGGGTGGTTTGGAGGCTCAGGCCCGAGTTTGCGCCCTGACTTTCCCTGTTAGTAGCTACATGATTTAATAAATTTTTCAACCTCTCTAAACCTTTATTCCTCACCAGAAAAGAGAGAATAATAATTGTATCTGCAGAGAAGAAATTTTGTGGGCATTGAATGTAATAAGATTATCTTGGCACATAGAAAATTCTTAATAAATATTAGCTGCAATTGCAACTGCCAGTAAATGGCAAAACTGAAACTTTAACTGAAGCCCATTAATATCTTTCACTATGGTTTCGGACTGTCAGAATAACTTCTCTGCAGGGAAATATGCCACTTGCTTTACTGTTTTTATCTGAATATCTTCTACTCAGTTGGGGGATCAGGCATCTTTATCTTTGGGATTGACTTACTAATTCTACTTACTGAAGGGACTTGGATCAAGTCTTGATCCCTGACCCATAAAAGATTTGATCTCATCTCTGCCCTATATGTACATCCTGACCAAATCAGTTCTCTCTCACCATCATAATGCTGTGCAACACAACCACAAAATCTCAGTGGCATTCAATCATAAACGTTTTTTATGTTCACAATCAATGGGTGAGCAGGGTGACTGCTGTTCTGGGCCAAAATTGTGTAGATTGCTTATGAGACTGTGGTCGGCTAACATGTCAGCTAGGGCCTGACTAATCTAAAATGGCTTTGTCTGGTATGATTTATCTCTCCTCCAGATGATCTGTAATCATCAGCAGGTTAGCCTGAGCTTGACCTCATGCAGAGCAAGGGGTCCAAAAGAGAACAAAAGTTCAATAGGCCTTTTGAGACCTAGGCTCAGAACTGAAACATTATCATTTCACTGGTACTCTATTGACCAAATAAGTCATAAGGCCAGACCAATTTTTAGGTGAACAACTAGATTCTATCTTTTGGTCAAAAGATGTGTTAAGTCACATTGCAAAAGACATTATAGAGTTGGTGCCATTTGTAAACTCTATTACACTCTTCCATCAATGCTTGAGGTTATAAGTTCAGTGGCCAGACCTTTTTCCCAAATGGAAAAAGAAAGCCAGTGGATCCATTATGACATAGTAGAAGAAACCAAAAGTATTTTCAATCATGAGTTTCAAATTCAGTATGCAATGGATTATTTATACCCTTGCCTCAAAGCTATTTGCTCTTCCAAGAGAAATATCAAGGTATACTTTGATACCTAGTTAGTACTAGGGTAACTAGTTAGTACAAAAATCATGTTAAGGGTCACCTTTAAAATAGGGAAAATGGGAGGAAGTCACAATGGCTCCTGGCCTTTTTTAATTCTACCAGTATCAAGGGATTTTTTATTTTTGAAGTGAGAAGATCAATCTTTCTATTAACCTGGAAGTTTCATTCTCATTCAATTAGTTACCTGGTCCAGGAAGAATCAGAGTGCTGTTAGCCTATAATTTCTAGGAACAATTAATACATATCTATTGGTTTAGAATGATTCTGGGTCAACCATTAACTTCACACAAACATATTCAACATAAAATAACCCTGTTATATGTCATTTTGGAAAATGAAATGAATTCCAGTTATGAAATGTTTGAGAGTGAAACAATTTGAGCACTGTAATAAGATGTCCACATAAAAACTCTCTCAATTTTCAGGTTCTCAAGCAAAAATTCATAAAACATATAATCTCAGCTATAGACCAAAAATTGCCTTTAATTTACTAGGGACATTATAAAAATTCAACCTTCTTGAAGGCTTTTCTTATACTACTGTAGAGTTCAATTCTATTTAGCAAGTATTAACTACATACCTTCCTAAATGCTTAAGGCTGTGTAGGAGAAGATATAATATCTACCTCCAAGAAGTCAAAAGTCAGATCGATTTTTATTTTCTCATAATTTTTCATAGCTGTTCTCCTATCTCCATCTCCATTCGCTCATATTCTGGCCTTCTTTCATTGAACGATTACAACATTCCCCTAACTCTTCTTCCTGCCTCCAGTCATGCCTCTTTACCATCCATCCTCCAAACTGCTTTCAAAGTGATCTTAGAAAGTACAACTTGCACTGTTTTTTTATTATATAGAAAGTACATTGCTCTCCCATTGCCCACAGATTAAATCCAAGCTTCTCCCCATATTACACAGAGCCTTCCATGATTTGCCCCCCATCCAGCCCTATTCTCAGTTCAGCTGACTCCTGTCCCATTTCACAATCCACAGATTTTTCTACCCAAAACTACCTGTCCTTCCATGAACATGTCTGCACCATAATCTTTACTTATGTTGACCTTATGCTATCACTGTTCTTCCTCCTTACTTCTCTCCATTCTCTACCACCTAATAAACACCTCTGTGTTTCTCACTGGAGGCTCACCTTTTAGGTTTCTCTTCTTCCCAGGGAATATAGACTGCTCCCTCCTTTGTGTACGCAATGTGTCTCGTTCACATTTCTATCGTGGCATTTATATCTGACTGTGCTTATTCCCAGGCCCCAGTAGATGATACATAGGATTTCATTCATTCTGATGTATCCATACCTGATATGAAATATGTACTCTAGTAATGTTTCTTCAGTTAATGCATGGATAGATACACACATACATACATACACGTTGTGACAATGAGACACACAAGGATATTGTCCTAAATTTGTTGTAATTGTCCCATATACTAAATGCCAAATAAGCAACATGGCCAGTAAGATAGGGAAGGTTGCAGACGATGAGGAGGTGGCTCTGGGTTACTGCCACAAAGGATATAAGAGCTGAACTAGGTTTTGAAAAGTAAGTAGGTATTCATATAGAGAACTGGGAAGAGCATTCAGGTAGAAGAGGAAGAATGAGAGCAGACATGGAGAAATGGAGATATAGAAGGTATTCTGAGAGGAAATATCAGCATTCTTCCAGTGGGCTTTCTATGGGGCACCAGTGACATATAATGGGAAGATAAATTAGAGTGAGGTTTTGTATATTAAGATTTCATAAATTAAAAATAATACATATATTTGCATGAATAACCTACCCCATGTTCCATTTTGGTTTCATTTTACTGTGTTCCTCCTTTTTATATGCTGTATCTCTTTTATAGTGGCTGCCATAAAAACCAAGGAGGTCTCTAGATTATAGCTTTTGGAGTTTAATGAGAACAGCAGAAATTGATAACATTATTCCATTCTCATTAAGATCCTTTACTTCTAGAGGATTAATGTGGGGGAGGCCATCTGGTATTCCTCTCTGATTGTTAGCCACCAAATGAGATTTCAGGCTGCTAATGGCTTTTACACTCTCCCTCTGATAGCCTGTACATCTCTGACCTTTCCAAGTTTGGTAACATAATTGGTTGGCAATGTTTTTTCTTCCCCTCGGGATTACTGAAACTCTCAAAGACAGGTAAGAAGAAAAGGGAAAGTTAAATATTTGCCTAAAAAAAGAAGTCAATCACAAAAGATCATGGATGTATCAGAAAGGGACAAATCCATCACCACTGACTGGAAAAGTGAATATTTTTTCAACTGACTGCTAGTCCATTTTATACTTCACAAAATCTTGGAAACTTGATCCCTATATCACTTGACAGAGACCTATTAATGAATGATGTATTTTAGTAAAACATTAATGTAAGGACTGAGAGAATGGATGATTTCGAGTAATAACATGTTCTGATTACTGTTTTACTGTAATCACAGTCTCTTTTCAATCATTCTGAAAAGTACTGTAAACTTCATTAGTATATAAAACATGCAGCAACTCATTTGCTGAATGAGTACTATTTTTCTAATTTCTAGAGAAAATAAATTTATTTTTTTATTCTGGTTGATGAGTCAGAATTTTATTAGTATATTGGGGAATGATGTTCTGAAGAATAAATACCATTCTCCATGATTATATATACAGAAACTAAAGAGATGGAACCTTCTAGTCTTCCTGATTTGGTTGGGGGATAGATAACTGCATGCTTTAAACTACAAACAACCATGATATCATTTAGACCCCAGTTCATTCATTGAGGGGTTTGTGTTGGTTTGGATAATTTTTAGGTACTTGAGGTTGAACTGCATTAAAATGAAAAAATTATGGGTCACATAACCTACCAAGCAAACAGCAGTGTCCACCCAGGATGGCTCCTACATAAAACATAACTAAAAGTGAATGGGAGCGCCCTTGGGCCTACTTTCATAAGGCAACACAACCATTCCCAGTAGATGATAAAGTTTACTAATATTTAAATAAAATTTTGATTTTCTTTTAATATCATCTTAAACCACTTAGGAAAGTAGGTACCTGAAATAACACAGAGCCATTCATTCTGGAATATGTACATTGGAAAGTTAGTTTTATTTTCTGTTTCAAATGAGACTTTTCTAAACTATATACAGGAGTCTGAGGTTCACAGAATGCTGGGGCAGAAATAAGGACTCTCTCTAACCCAGATGTTTGCTTCTTAAACTCCCATAAAAATATGAAACAGCCCTGCTGGGTGTGGCTCAGCAGTTGAGCATCAACCTAGGATACAGGAAACCAAGGTTCAATTCCTGATTAGGGGACATGCCTGGGTTGCCGGCTCAATCCCCAGTCGGGGGCATGCAGGAGGCAGCTGATCAATGACTCTCTCATCATTGATGTTTCTCTCTCTCTCCCTCTCCCTTTCTCTCTCTGAGATCAATAAAGATATATTTTTTAAAAAACAAGTAAATATATATTTTTAAAAACCTGAAACAATTGTACCATGTTACGCACATAGCTGGGAAAGTTTGCATTTACCAAAAATTGCTGCAATAACATCTCCCATCCCACAGCCTCATTACAATGTGATATTGACACACCCATCTAATGGTAGGTCCCAGCCAACATCAGACAGATGATTCCAGACCCCAGCCTTCAAGCCCCTCCTAGTCTTCAAGTCTTCCAAGCTGAATCCCCATACTTCATGGAATAAAGACAACCTATCATTGCTATTCCCTCTCCAAATCCCTTACCTATAGAGTCTGTGAGCATAACAAAATGGCTGGTTTTCTCACTAAATCTGAGGTGTTTTTTAATTCAGCAATAGATATATCTAGAACAATTTTAATTTATCCTTTCTATAAATATGTATTGAATAACTACCATGAACCAGGTACTGTGCTAGGCACTGGGGATGAGAGAAGAAAAAGACAGATGTGCTTGATGCTGTCCTTAAAGTTGCATTTTTACTGGGGAGGAGACAGATGCTCACAAGATAATTACAGGCTGGATGTGTGCAATTAAGGAAATAGCAACCTGCAGTGTCAGAGAGTAACTTCGTGGTAGGCGGGACACTTACATAGAGATATTTGAGGAGGTGATATTTCAGCTCTCATGGTTTCTTTGAGACAGTAATTGGTCATAATTTCTAAAGAAAAACTTATAATAGCAGAGTCAATGATTGAACGGCTTGTCTCCACCACTGCACTCAATTCTGAGGCTTTCATTGATGTTTATCATCTGACTCCTTTATCATCCATTGGAGATTCTCTTCATCCTTGGCTAACACTTGTGCTGGTCTAGGTTGCTTGACTGGGACATTCATCCCTGAGTGGTCAGAGCCCCCAGTTATTATGAATTTATCAGGATGTGGTTGTAGTAATAAAGGAATGAGAAATAAAAACACATCAGTTCAATATTTCCAAAATATGGTCCTACTTACACTATTAAATTCCTGGCAATGAAATAAAACTGGGGAAAAATTCAGCAGTGCTCCTGCTTGCCTCTACGGCTTTCATTCATAGGCTTCTATAACATGACTATACATTGTCATATGGAAGAGGTATTAGAAGTATTCTGCTTAACGCCCAAGGGGATAAACTAAAACCACAAAGTGGAAGATACAGGGAGTAGATTTTAGTGCAATAAATAGCAAGTCCTTTCTAAAAGTCAAAATTTTATAAAACTTGAAATAAACGGACACAAGAAAATATGAGTTCCTTCTCACTTTGTGTTAATAATGTGCCTTGGACAAGATTATTGGGAGGAAACCCACTTAAAGCACTTCTAACCCATGAGTCCAAGAGTTTAACAATTATTACTTCATTTAAATTCATGCACAAAATCAGGAAAATCTAGGCAGGTGGAGGCAAAATGAATGTGACATTTATATCCAAGGCCTGATTTCTCCCAAACCAGAAAAAAAAGAAAAAGAAACAAGGGAAACTGATCAGAAAATAAAGTTAAAGAAATAGAGATTTAAACTTGTTAAATTTCTCACTCAGCTGTCTTTCTATGACCAACCCAGAAACCTTGCCATCTCAGGATAACTCAGTATAATAAGATATTATGTAAGATAAATAAATCAACAAGATTAAGAATATTTAAGATAAATAAATTTTTTAAAACATTAAAGAATCAACAAGCATCTGCCTTTAAAAATAGACACACTGGATTTTTGTAAGAAACCAGAAACTGAGTACGTCCCCTAAACAGTCTATCCAGGGTTTGATTGGCCTCATGCAAAACAAAAACACTGCTCATTGGACAGAGTGAAACAAGTGTTCCCAGAAAATGGAAAAGATACCAAGGGGCACGGTAGACATGGACTGGAAGTCAAGAAATGAAGTCTAAACACTGCCACTGTGTAGTTATTTGAATTTATAGAAACACCTGATGACTTGGGATTGGGACAACATGCTCTCTAGCTCCCCTTTACTATTCTGTGCTTCCAAGCACAGACACAGATCAGTCCTGTGCTATAATTGAGATCCAGATGTCTATGTCTCAGCTGTCAGTTCATGAAAAGAACATGCATAACTATAAATTGAGCAGTCTTAAGTTTCTAGGCTACCTCATTCTGGAGAATTCTGTCCTACTTTTAGCACAGAGGAGAAGCAATGCTTCTAACAGTTTTAATTTATTTCATAAGAATTCTTAAGCTTTAAAATTTTTCACACTTCTGTCATCATAATAAACGCTCATTTTATTCTTGCTCATAAAATCATCAGTTATCCTAGCTTGTGAAGAAACCCCAATCTTTTTAATTGTTGGAAAATCATAGTAACTCTCTCTACTTACTTTGCCCTCCTTGGTACTTGAAACTCTTCTGTAAATGTGCTAAATTAAAAGACCACAGTTAATAGGATTCCACTTCACGTGGGGCTCAGGTAGACTGACTCCACTTCGAGAGAAAAGGTTGTTCCTACTTAGTACAAAATGAGTGGTAAATGTTGGATACAGTAAAGCAGCTTAATGACTATCCAGCTCACCAGCTGTCGGTTGCAAAATAAAACCAAGACAACACCTAGTGTTTTGACCTTTAAGATATTGCCTCTGCTATTTATAAACACATCTCCCTTTTACCTACTCTCTTCAATTTTCTGACTCCGGTTCACCAGGCAGGTCTCAGCCTAGACATCACGTCTTGCAGGAAACCAAGGCACGCTTCACTTCATCCAGTGGTTCTCAAGTGGGTACAATTTTGTTCCTCCCCTCTGAGGATATGTGGCTAAGTCTGGTGTTACAACCAGGGGGAAGGGTACTACTGGCATCTAGTGGGTAGAAGCCAGGGATGCTGCTAAACATAACACGTAGGACAACTCTCACATAAACAATTACCAGCCTCAAATGTCAGTAGGGCTGTTATTGAGAACCCCCAATTTAACCCTTCATCGCACTTGTCATACTGTATTGTATTTGTTGGGTTCATGGCCCTGGACAATAAGAGCTTGCTTTGATTTCCACTGCATGTTCCTGTGTACCTGGGACTCTTTGGGTAGATGGGAAAAACAAAATGACTGGTTGGCTGAGTGAATAAATGAAATTACTAATTTCACAAAATGAAGGGAGCCAAAATAAGATGATAGCATACTTATGGTTAATAAAATATAATTTTTAGGTTGTCTAGTTAAGATGTTTACAGATCACAAAGTGTTTTAAAACCATTATCACATATGATCCAACAACTCAGCTTGGCAAACACAGCAAAAATAAACCCCATTTTACTATGAAGGCACCAATTCTCAGAGGGGTAAAGAGGCTTGCAAATGTAAATGAAAAGAAATGACCTAGCATTGGAGGCTTCTTACAAAGCTTTCCTGATTGGTAACAAATTTTAGGCACTTAATCACCCGTTAGCTGTGGAGTGCATGTCACACACTCTGTTATTCTGCCAGAGAAGAGAAGCTGTAGCTTTGGGCAATCAGAACACAATAAACACTCAACTTCAGCTCATGAAAGCAACCAAGCACCATTAGAAAAAAGATAGCTACTGACTCCTAAAAAGGTTGTCCTAATGCAGCACAATTACGGGATAATGTGTCACTTAGCAATTCCCTTACAGGTAGCTCAGAGGCTCCAGGGACATATCCTGGGTAATAATGAAAATAAAAGGTTCCTTGTTAGATCTCAAATGAGCCAGATTCCCTGCACATTTAGGACACAAGGATGGCAGGTTCACAAAGCGAAGTTCCTGGACTTGAAACTCAACTCCGCAACTTACTAGCTGCATTTCTTTCGGCAAATATCTTAACATCTATACATGTGCCTCAGCTTTCTCAACTGTAAAGTGAGGATTATAATAACCATTTTTTAGGATTTTGAGAGGGTGAGATGCATTCACACATGTGAGGTACTTAGAACAGTGCCTGAAATGGAGCAACTGCCCAGTTACTTTTATCTATATCTCTCTACCATCATCACCATCATTTCTGTATGCTTTCCCACGTAAAGAATTTTCCCTGGAGGTAAAAAGCTGCACCAATAAGCTACATGTATCTCATATACATCAAATTTCTATTTAAAAACCTGTATAACTGCCTTTACTAATGAAGTGAACATTTCCCTTATTTCTCAGCTTCCCAACATCCTATTCAACTCAACTTCTTTGGTAACAAACCAAATTCTTTGCCTCACGCAGATGGAGTACAATTTTGGTGAGATATATATACCTATATATCAATAGAGAGAGAGGATCTGCAATACTAGGCCAGAACTATTAACAATACTTCCATCAGGAGGGTAGGATTGGTTATAGAAATGCTATTGGAACCTTTTATATTGCAATGTATCTGTTTCTGCAATTTTTTTACAAAGCAAACGTATTACTTTGGCATTAAAAAAAAAAAATCAGTGTTGCTCACACTTAAATAATGTAAACAGCTCTTTCAAAAGAAATTCTCATGGACTCCCTCTCCATTCTTGGCCTATAGTATGTTAACGATAATGTTATGTAAATGTATACAACATAAAACAGAGCTAGGCTTTAACTCATGAGGCTAAATAAATGAAATGTAAAACTACAAATAACATAAAATTTAGTTTTAATTACAGTGAAAAATTAGCACAGGAACATCAACGTTGGGTTTAACGGCAAGTGACAAACATTGAGCTGTGTCTCCCAGGCTGGGGATGGCAGGATCCAGCCATCACCTTCAAGATCCACCTCAGCTGTAGCCTCCTGGCCCAAGGTCATGCTCTCCTGCAGCAGCCTGCATCTGGCAACCATGCAAGGCAGGGGGTGTAAATGCCACCATTTTGGCCTGATGTGGGACATCTGTGGCCAGCAGTGCTCACCCCGAGCTCCCTGCCAGGTAAGTGAGGTTTTGGTCTGCATCAAGAGCTCAGCTCCTCTTCCTACCCAGTCCTGTCCTCTCCTCCTTCCTTTCACAGATACTGATCACAAGCATTTTAAACCCCAAGCTCTCTACTTTCAGAAAATGTTATCTATAACACAGTTAAAAAAACAGAGTCTATGCTTCTACATTTTAAATTTTGATAACATTAATAATACCAGGAATGGACATTTACTGAACAGTGCAAAACAGTGTTAATAACCTCAGGCCTACATCTTTTTCTGTCTCAACTGGAGCCATACGATAAAAGCAAGGACAATCTGTGCACTTAAAAATATACCTCTTTTCCCCCATTATTCCATTAGCTATGCAGCTGTACCTAGTAATTAAAAGCTCCAGCAGCTCTTAAGTCCCATTATGCAGAACAGAAAACTCTTTAATGAAATATTACATGAAAGAAGATTCAGGAAGACTGAAAACTCTGCAAAGTGTAAACAACTGCTGGGCGAAAATATTGCACTAAACAGGCAGTTATTTCAATGAGGCATTGTACCAGCTACCAATTATTTCCTAAAACACTGCACACAACATGGATGATAATTCAGAAGCACACCTCACAGGATCATTATTCAAGGCTGTTCAATAAATGTGTACTTCAAGCTGGCAATTATTTCTTTAACAATGATCATACATTCAAAAGGAGTTTGCAAAACCTGGCATAAATAGCCCTGGCCGATGTGGTTCAGTGCGCTGGGCGTCATCCCATGCACCAAAAGGGTGCCAGTTAGATTCCCAGTCAGGGCACATGCCCAGATTTCAGGCTCGATCCCCAGGAGAATCCTATATGATGGACATGTGCTGCAAAGAAAATGTGAATACTTGTCCTTGTCTCTCTCCAACTCACCCCCTTACCACTCTTCCCTTCTGTCCAGCCACTCTGGGCTTCTTTCTTTTTCTCAACTCTCCAAAGTTTTCCCTAGTTTAGGCCACTGTCCCACCTGTCTTCTATCTGCACTAACCAATAACATAGCCACCAGCCATGTGTGCCTATTGAGCACTTACAAGGTGGTTACTCTACATTTAACTGTAAAATAATATAAAATAGACCACTAAAAATTTCTTAATACAATTCATGATAAATAATATTTTGGAAATACTGGGTTCCATAAAATACATGACTGCTGAACAAGTAAATAAAGATGCAGTGCAAACCTAGATGAAGAAACATCCAGGTCTGCCTGGGAAAACAGGAGGGAGCCCTGGAGACTGAGGGTATCTGGCTAGGTTTATAAGTCAGAGGAGAGCGCATACATTTTTCTACCCAGCTAACCCCTTTTCAGTCCATCTTTCCACCTATCTATTTACTCAGAAGACTTTTTTTTAGCACTTCAGTGTTTCAGGCACTGTGCTAGTTGCAGAGAAACACAGTAGTGAGTAAGATTAACCAGGATCCTGCTATTATGTAGCTTACAGTCTGGATGGGGAGACCAACGGGCATGAATAGTTATCTAATTATATAAACACTTACTTCATTATAGTTTTGATGAGTGTCTAGGGAGTGAGAAAAAGTTTACATGGGTAAGCTATATTTATGCTAAGACCTGAAGGACTGAGAAGGAATTAGCCTGAGCAAAGCCCTAGAGAGACAAAAGAGAAAAGAAAAATTCAAAGAAACTCAAGTAATTCAATTCTCCTGCAGCATAAAAATAGTATGTGAGACAGACATAGTGGCCAGCAGGGATGCGGGGAATTTTATAGATAGCATATCTGTAAGCTAAATAAATGTATGTTGATGTAGAATGAATAATTCAGCAATGGCCTGAAACTTTGAAGTGAATGGCACATGACACAAGATCGGTCATGGAAGTTGGGAGTCCCAGAGTGAAGGGAACACTGACTAGCCTTATATGGAATTTTAATCACCTTTTAACCCTGATTGAATAAAGCAATCGAAGTTTAGGTCTCAAAACTATCACAAAAAGAAAGTTAAAGTAAGCCCTGATCCTACTTACCATTAAGATTTTGGTTCACCTACCTCAACTCTTTTTTTATATGTACATAACATAGCTTTTAATCAAAATGGCTGAGCATAACAATTTGTATTTTTTATGGGTACCTCTAAAAGAATAGTAGGACCGAGAATCTAGAAGACTTGCAGCTAACTCTCATTTTTCCAGGAACATAAATAATAAACTTTTTTTAAGTGCTAAACTCTCCTCTACAATTTAGAAAGTAAAATCAGTAGTTTTCACCATGTTCCCCAAAAAAAAACTAGTAATGCCACCTGAAGTCTTTGATTTAAAACCAAGGAAAGATGCTGCTCCTTTTTTCAAATATATGACCAGACACTTATCGGAACATTATGAATAAATAAATAAACATAAGCTGCCAATGCCCCTAGTAAAATACATGAACCAAGTATATTTATGGGATGCAGTACCTGAGCTGATTATCATGTGTTTATTCCCAACCTAATCAAGACTGGTTTGTAATTCAGAACAAATGTCACAATCTTTAGAGCAAAGGAAAATTAATGAGCATGAATAGTCTATAACTCTAAAATGTTTAACCAGGCCAATCAACCCGTTTTCAATCAAAGCATAATCTCCTAAACACTGAACACTGCAGGGATCAAAATAATAAAGCTCTCGGTCATTTTCTATATTCTATTCCATCCAGGTGTGCAAAAGACACGGTTTGTAACCGAAAACTCTCCTTCCTTGTTGATTATAACATTCTCAGTCTGGCCGCTATAACAGATTCATGCCCCCCGTCTTTCACCCATCTCCATATTTACACACTTTGTGTTTATCTTTGCCGTGCTCTCCTGCTCTGCGTGGGATGTTCTGCCCGACCCTTGACTCTGGCTCAGCCATGTCAGCAAGCAAATGTGACTTAAGCAGAGGCTCAGAAAAGGGCTCGCGTGTTTTGGTTTACTCTGCTGCTTCTCTGTGATTGCCATGAACACATGCTTGAGCTAGCTGGCCCCCGTTATAAACAGCTCCCTTCATCCCAGCCAAGACCACCCTAGATCAGCCAATAGCCAGATGATGCCCAGGTAGTAAACCCAGCCCAGCCTCAAAGAACTGCCAAGCCAGACCCAGGCTAAACTGCCAACCTCCAGATTTGTGAGCAAAATAAATGGCCGAATTGTTTTAAGCCACAGAGCTTTAGGGTGATTATGCAAAACTCAATATTACTGAGGCAATAGATGAGTGACACGGCAACTATACCCTGAAATAACACGTATTTCACCATTTACATTATTTTCACTTCTCAGAGGAAGTGAGATTAGAAAAGGCATAAATTAATTAATTAATTAATAAGTCAAAGTTTCTTTCTTTCTAATTAAAATTTCTACAAAGAAACATCTTGGCCATGGATCACAATTACTCTATGGTAGAACTTTTCTAATGATTACTAGTTATCGTATTTTGACAATTTACAAGCTTCCATAATGAGTGTATAGGAACAGAAAAAACAGGACACTGTGCCTGCAAACTGATAGTTACTTTTAACAATTGCTGCCCCTCCAAGTTGGTTTTCTTAAAAATTAAGAGCACATTTCTGGTCACCAATTTGAAGTTAGGATTATCTGAATCCATGCAGTTGAGAGATGTTTAGAACATACTTTCTAACCAATTAAAAATAAAGATATCCTAAAAAGCTTAATACCACTACTGCACCATTGAAATCTATGGAAATAGTAAAGAACCTAAGTAGAATCAGCACTAAGAAGGCTCTCACAAGATGAAATTTATCAGAAATGAATGTCATATTTTGTGCTTGGGAATAATTAATCATCTATATCTATAAGTATGGTTTGGGAGAGATGTAACTTAGCACACAAATTACTTAAAATTTAATTTTAGTAAATACAAAGAGCGCAAAGCAGTAAATGTTATTACACTGAATTGAGGTCCCAGCATTGCCTGGGAAAGGGAAGAACTTAATAACATGTGACTAAATAAACCAAAAAGTATGTTGTAATGTAACCTCTAAATATAATTTAAAAATTTCTAAAACTAATAAGTTAATACAGGAAAAATAATGAATTAAAACATCTGATTAGTCTATAAGAAGGCAAGAATGGAAAGAGAAAAAAGTGGATGAGACAGAATAACAGATTTAAAATATGGAAATAAAACTGAAAAAAAAATACAGAGAGATGATATAAGTTTGCAATCATAGAGGGAGACTTTAAAATATCTTTCAATAAATGTTAGAAGACAAAAACTGGAAAGACTATAAAATCTTAACAATATGGTTAAAAACCTGACATAATTAAAATTTATAGACATCACACCAAACAATGACCTAATACATTCTTTTCAAAGGCACATTGAACACTTACAAAAAGTAAGGCCTTAAAATGAGATTAAACCGGTTTCAAAAAATTTACATCATTCAAAGGATATTCTCTGACCAAATTGAAACTTAATAGGAATCTATAACACAAAGCAACTAGAAAATTCACAATTACTTGGGAATTTAAAAAACAAACAAAAAAAAAACTTTTAAATAATCCATGTAGCAAAGAAAAAAAAAATCTAAAAATATTTTTACTTAATGACAATGGAAATACAACAAAGCAAATCTTGAAGGCTCAGCTAAAGTAGTAGATAAAGGAATATTTATTTTCTTAAAATATATAAGAAAGTTTAAAAATCAATAATATGTATATCCTGAAAAGTAATAAATAGCAAATCAACTTCCAACAAAGCATAAGACAATGATATAACAAATATAAGATTAATACATTGTAATCTATAACCATCAACGAAGGAAACTGAAGACAAAAATAAATGGAGAGATATTTCATGTTCATGTATTGGAAGAATTAATTCATGAAGGTGTCCATACTACCCAAGCCAATCTATAGATTCAGTGCAACCTCTATCAAAATTCCAATGTACACTTTAAATATCTCACAGTTTTATTTATTACTTATACCTTAATAGAGCTGAAATTTTAAAAAAAAATTCTAAGTAGATAGAGAATAAACTTCACCTTTTCCCAATGTGCACAATATAGAATAAACATGAATATTAGCTCAATAAATGCTATTGACTTAAACTCCAGTTCAGGTTACTCACATTTAGGTTTCAGTATGCAAAGCAATATATATTAGGAAGTAGACACTTGATAGTTTGATGATTAGGTGAAACTGAACTGGAAAGAAAGAGGTCAAGACTTTAAAAAGATAATATTGCAAAACTATTATTTTAATTGATTGTGTTTCTCAACGTATGTTCAATAAATGTTGACTAAGGATGAGAATCATGTGCATCTTTCATTCATCACTCTCCCCTCTCTGTCAAAGCCTGTGATACAGCATTAGGATTCAACAAATATTTGTTAAATTATTAAATGCATTGCTTTGTGTATCCATACTTTTATGTTACTTTCTAACACTGAATGTCATACATTCATGATAATGATTTAATTTAAAAATTATAGACTAAAATATTTTAATAGTTACATCTTTGCATACTTCTTATTCATATATGCAAAAATATGCATCTGTTCATCTCCCAGCACTTAGAAAATTTCTGAATCTGTTAAATAATTAAATTATCCGGGGAAAAACTGAGATGGTATTCTGGGACAACATTCATGTTGAGGGTTTAGTTGATTTATCAATCAAGACATATAAATATATATCATTCACGGAGGGATAAGGCTTCCAAATAGAGCTAAAAACATATTTGGAGAAGCTTATTTTTGACAAAATTCCAAAGGTTATATGGTTAATGTATACCTCTAATGAAACATTTTGCCATCACCATGAGCAGAAGTAATACAGTGACTGAATAATTTTTTAAATGAATGCATGAGTTTAATTTTTGTTCCCAGAAAAAAAATTATAACACAACTCTAACTTTCTAAGGAAAAATGATAAAATATGATTTAATATATAATATACATATTTTATAAAGATATATATAACTTGAGCATATATATAGCCAGATATATGAATATATATGCCTTAACCAAACCTAATATATAGGTAAAAATTAATTTATAAAACAAGTCAGTGGTTGACTGTTTATGTTTCTAGGATTTACTATAGGGTTTATTTAAATAAAAAGTATTCTGCCCTGGCCTGTGTGGCTCAGTTGGTTGAGCATTGTCTCATGTACCAAAAGGTTGCCAGTTCGATTTCTGGTCCAGGCGCATGCCCGGGTTATGGCTTCATGCCCTGTAGGGGGTAGGCAGGAGGCAGCCAACTCAATCAAACTTGGATGTTTCTCTCTCTGCCTCCCTCTCCCTTCCTTCTCTCTCTAAAATCAATAAAAACATACTTATAAATAAATAAGAAACATCCTTCCATCACCAGAGGTGTGCAAATAGAACAGAACTTATCAGATATAGGATTCGTGTTCTGAAACAGTAGGAAATAGAAATTTCCCTAAGATTCTTGGATTTTTGTTATCGTCATTAGCTCCTTGAGGCTATATTGTGTCTCATTCGCTGAAGAGCCTTTCACATGCTGGACACACAGTAGGACTTCAAAAATTACCTGTCAGAATCGGCAAATTATATGTCTGTGTGAGATGCCTTATAGTTATGTTGTGAGATAATACTTTTAAAACTGCCAACGTGCTGCTCTTTTTTTGTACTCCCTGCTATTCAGCAGAGATATCCACTGCCTAGGGAAGAGTGAGGATTGTTAGAGGTGAAAAGTATAAAGAAAGAAAGTGTCATTCTTCAGTGTTTGACTTCCAAAATAGTCACTTGAAGCCTGTTTCAAAGACAACACTCTTGAAAGCCGAAGCGTTTAAGTGAGAACTGAAATGTTAAAGAGGTATAAAAAAAAAAAAAAATTAAGAAAGCATTTTGTGTCAAAAGGAAAGCCCTAAAGAAGCAAAGCATAAATTTTATTCACAAGGAATAGATCAGAAGAAACATAGATGAAAAGCTTAAAGGACCCCACCCAAGTAGGAAAAGTAAGGTTGCTCTGCCCAGGAGTGTAAAGAAAGAAAGGGCACTAGGGGGACAGCAAGAGAGCAAGAGGACATGTACAGGCAAAGCAAAGGACCTCCTTCCTATTCTCTGTGTGAGCCTTGAGAAAACCAAGGACACCCACAGGCCACCCTTGGTCATTCCAGAGAGTGCCTATGCCGCCTGGGTTAGTTTTCCCTGCAATGTTAGCTTGCTTTCTCTTTGCCAAAGGGTAAGAGCATCTCCTTAATAGTTGCCTGAACATTGCCCATCAGCTACCCAACAGAAGTGGTGGTCAACCGCTGTTGGTTCGCGACCTCAGGGGTTCTCTGGGTAAAATTTGAAACTGACCCCTATACATGGAAAACAAGGAGAGACCCAAGAAAGACTTCTCCAGATTGGTAGGTGGCAGGTTTAATAAGCAAGGGAACTTAATCTGAGGTTTTTCTTGGGTGCCACAAAATGAACAGATCTCCTCATCTACCTACCAGAATCTTAAAAGTTTATGCAGAGGCCTTAACTGGGTTTAGTCACATACACAGTCCAAATGGTCTCAACAACACATTACTTTCTGAAGGCTGCGTCCTTGAAGTCGCTCCTAATGTGGGAACAGTGGGCAGAATGTACATTTCAAGGACAGGGAATGGAGTAAGGAGCCTCCAATTGCCCGGCTCCAGCTTGCAGGCCAACCATCAGTCACATTCTCTTGATGACCTCCTCCAACAACTATGATGCAAGATTTTGCTCAGCCTACAAAATACCCTATATTTATTATGCCCTCTTCCATGGCCCGAGGTATCCTAAGTCCCTAAAACAGATATAAGAACTCAATCCTCAGAAGGAACCATGTGAAACAGAAATTATCTACTGCTTACACTTGGTTGGGGATGATCAGAACCAGTTTGAGATTCCTCCTCACTCTGTATACCAGGACAGGGTGAAACAGATCCACACCACACTGCTGTTTGGAAACAGACATCTCCAAGTCTAGAAATCTATAATTCCTGAAGATCTACAACACTATTATGTTTTACATAAAATTATAATACAAAAGTAAAAATAGGGTTTTTTTCTCTTTAACATAAGTAAAAAAATTCAAACAACCACATAGACAAAGAGAGGGGAGATCTAAATAATAAAGAGGTCTTGTAGATGAAGAGAAGTTATGTTAGAAGTGGTCAGATTAGAGAGATCACCCCGTGCATCAATCACCTTCCTTTACAAATGAGGAAACTGAAGCATGGAGAGAGGTCAATGAATTTTCCTAAGGTCTAGTGGAGAAAGGAGACAAACTTGAAGAATCCACTCCTCCCTGACACTTATTAATGAATTGTGAAAACTCTTGTTTCTTTGCACCTTGCTTTCGTTTCAACTGTATAAACAGTTCAATTGCAGCCTTTTCATACCATCTTAATTCTAATTTGCTACATAAAGATAAAATCTCATTTCAGGTTCTTCTGAGTTTAACTGATGAGATTTTTCTTTTGCAAAACAGTCTGTATCCTTGTCGTCCCTTCCGGGGTGATGTTTCCTTTGGCTTCCCGTAAGCAACTTCCCTTGAACTTGCTTTTTATAATGGTTCCATCTGAGGTGGTTCCACTGCTCCATCTGTCTCTAATTAGCCTCTAGGCCATCCCCATGAAAGTTATTCAAATCATTTAACAACTTTAATTTCTAATAGTGGCATACTAGGATTCAACTGATAGACATCTCGAACATAATCAACTTGGAATATAACATATGCATATGCCATTTTACAATTAATAAAGTGACTGTGTGTATTATTTTTCTTCACAAGTATGTGGGTGTATATATTACTTTATTTTGAAAGTTAATACCCATTGAATACTAACTTGGAGAGTAAGGCCTGAAATCCTGGTGTCTCTGATTCACAATTCCACGTTCTGATCCCTGGGTCATACCTTCTTCATAAAAATTGCTAGGCTTGGCCCGTCTGTCTCTGGAGATCGAGAGCTCACAAAATGCAAATAAATTCATGTGAAAACTGGTTTGGGGGAGTGAGCAACCCAATCAGAGAGCCAGCCTGCTGATTCTGATTAGAAAGAAATGGGACAGGCAGCCATACCTGGTGGTCAACGTTGAACAATCTCTGTCATTAACAGAGACTGAGAGTGATAGGCAAGTGGCTTAGAAACTCATTGAGGCCACACAAAAAAGTGATGAGCAGTCATCAGATACTGGTGTGTGTCCCAGGATTGGAGAGAAAACAAGGCTGGTCATTCACTGTGATGGAAGTTTCTAGGGCAGAGATGAAGCAGGCCACTGTGTACCTGGGTGGCCCTTAGAAATACATGACCCTGATAGGCCTGCAATCTCCTAATTGTTTCCTTAATTGGCCAGGAATGGATCTGAATATAAAACAGACCTTGTCTTTAAGACAGGCAGTAACCCTGAGAACCCAAAGGAACTGTATTTTCTGGCGTTATCAGTGGCTTCAGTGGGATTCAGGAGGAATGCCTGTGCTGGGGAGCAGAGTGGGAGGTCTCAGGCACTGCACACATCCTTCTGACACCTGACAGCTGGCAAATTTACTACTGTGTGACTGTCACACAGCACAGAACTCAGGGAACCCATTCAGAGAGAATGCAAGGGCACTATTTATCCCTTACAATCACACACTCTCTTTCTGATCCTTTCTGAAATCTAACTTTGAATGTCCTAGTACTCAAAAGAAGTGCAGAGAGTTAAAAACTGATTTTAAACACATGCATTCTCATTACATAGTATCTGCCATCATTAAGGTGGAATGGGTTGGATTTTCCCATTGGAACTGTCCTGAAAAAAAAAACCACTACATTTTCTTAGGCTGTGTGATTGAGTCACAAGTCTTCTCCTGGACTTTACATTTTTCTCAGACCAAAAGGTCAAAGTGGATTTAATATACACCCTCAATGTATCATGCATATAAAGAAATCAAAAAGAGAGAATATTTTCTTTTCCCCCAAGAAGTTTTAAAGAAATTCGTAGTTAAATCTGAAGATACATTTCCTCCCAGTCTTTGCATTAGTGACTGATCTCCCCTAACTGGAGCTTCCTGGTATTGCAAGCCGTTCTCGATGGCTATCATGATTTAAACTAATGTGCATCAAGTGTTTTGCTTTTCTTCGATATCTTCATAAACAAAAGGACCTCATTAGGAGACTCTTCTTGTTACAAACACATATAAAAATTTTTGCAATTTTGAACACGTAATTAAGAAACAAGACTTTGAGAAATTAAAGAGAATCCCAAGGAGGGACTCTGGAGACTGTCCCTCAAGACTGACAATTGAATGAATTATGAATATAATTACATACTACTTACCACATTTAAACTAATTACAAATGTTTTCCTATTCTGAGTAAGAAAAGAGATACCAAAGTGGCTCATTCTTATATAGTTTCATACAGGATCAAAGATGTTATAAAGATCTTGTACTCAGGTCAATTTTTAAAAATTTTTCAATAACCAATGTTTGAGCACATGGGAGTTACAGAAAGCTCCAATTCCTCCGAGGAATTGGACAGAAGCTTGGTGACATCCAGAGGAAAGTCTGTAAAATGATTCTGTGCAACAAGTAGGTGTTGAGATGTGTCATTTCTAAGGTCTCTAGAATTGTAATGCTTTACCATGATTATATATGATTTTATCACCCAGCACAAAAATCATGGCCACACAGAATATTATTAATTAATTAGCTACAAATTTCATCAGCTGTTCCCTTTAAGAATTTTAAGACATTTATGGCCATAATTTAAATTGAACTGTTTATTTTTTGTACTGATCATCCAAAATGCCTAACTAATCCTTTTTAGAATCTATGATTAAAACCCATCTGCCTTCTTTCCATGTTATCCAAAATAGTGAAGACTATTTTACACTTTTTTTGGCTGTCTCAGAATATATACCGGAATAACGGAAAGAACAGAACTATGCTCACTAGCCACCAGATCCTGACTGGTTTGGGTCATCAATGAATGCACATCCTGTCTTGGTTAGAGTGTATTTTAATATCATATTGTGTTGCTAATTGTAATATTATTTCAAAATATTGAGGTAGATCTGTTCACATCCCTTCCCATGGAGGAAGATCTTTGTCCATTAAGCAACACCCTTGCCTTTTATATGCAGAATGAACCTGTCTTTTTGGAAACCACTCTAATCCAAAAGCTATTTCCAAGAGGTGAGAAGTTTCTCAACATGTCCTAGCATTTCTCAAGCTCAAAGAAGTCAAAAAGAAACAAAAGTGGAGGCTTGCCACTGGGCCATGTGTTACTCTGAATCATGAGCACAGTTTAAAGGGCTTTTCAGAATAGCTTAAAAATAAGCCATCTTAAACATGTAATTAGAAGATTATCTGCATAACAATATTTTTAAATTAATTTTAAGCCTCAAAGTGCTTTTGAATGATTGAGTAGCCCCATTACTGAGTTTTTTAAAGCTTCAGTTATTAGATACATTTTTAAATTAAAAAGACAATGGAGAGTTTCACTGATCACACCTATATTAGTTCCCCCGAATTGTTTGTAAGCATCAAAGGTTTCTCATTTAGGTTGGCTTCCTCAAATCAAAAGTGGCCATCCCTTGCCAAATACAGATGAAGTCCTGTATGAAGTCAGACTGCTTATTGCCATCCCTAAACCACAAGGTGTCTGTGGAAGTCACTACCAAAAGTGTTCCTCCCATTGGTTTATTTAATAAGGCCTTCCTCATTTCCAAAATACTTCCTATACTGGTAACACTCAAATTAAACTAAATGCCTCTCAAAATGGGTTTTGAATCTAAAAACTACTGGATTGAAATTAGTCACAACACCTTGATTTTCATTTCCCTTTCTATTATCAATGAGCTGTATGATTTTGAACAAGCCATGACCTCCTTCTAGGACTCAGCCTCTTCACCTTAATACTATTAGATAGTCCGTATTTTTCAATAAAGTTATAGAATTCCATATTTCATAAGCAAGCTAGGAAATAGAATAAATTCTGCTTTTTAAAAATAAGTACCACAATTATAACTCCATTCTGAAAAAATGTTCTATGGTCAACTCATTGGCTGAGCTCTCAAGTTATTCCATTGACTCAAGATATAGAAGAAACAACAGGTAAAAATAGTCCACTGTGTTTCAGATTAGTTCATTGCTACTTGGTTTAGGTTGTCGGGTTATAGTTTTAGATAAAGTAGGTTGTGCTTAATGGGTGTTTCCCACTCTGGCTGGAGTATACAGCTGGGCTCTCTTCAGTGGATTCGGAAAAATCTCCTAAGGCCAAGCAAAACACCCTGTCCTATCCCCTAAGACTTCCTGAGAGTGGTGGGTTTTACAAATTAATTTATATCTGTGCCCACTGTTACAGTAAAAACAAATTTTCTTATAAAGGAAAACCTATGAATTTAGTATCATTTAGAATTCCAGATATAGATATAAAGAAGGGGAATTCATACACACATGGGCACGCACACACCCTTCTCCAATCCTGCCTTTGTATCCTGGTAAAAGTTTTGCTGAATGCCGAATATGAAAATAAACTCATCTCTGATAAAAGCAGGTAGAAGTTTGAATAAAATAACATGATAGCAAGTTTATCAAAATAGATGCTGTAGCTGCTATAAAACTGCTCTAGCTTCACAAAATGCTCACTAGTTTTTTTGTCTTTTCCCTAAGCAGCTATGCTTCTTCATAGGCATAGGGGGAAAAACTTAGTGAGATTTGATTTTTTAAAATAGGAAAGATGCTTCAAGTGTTCTGACTCACCGACTTATTCCACAGTCATGGTTCTCCCACCAAACCCAAGCCTAAGGTCAGCTACGAAGGCTGAGAGGGCATGGCATGATAATTAATTTTGAGCATGTACTGTGTGCATTTTCTGTGTATGATCTCATTTAACCTTAACAATTGTGATGGTGAACTTTATGTGCCAACTTCACTGGGCTAAGGGATGCTCAAATAGCTGGTAAAACATTATTTTTCAGTGTATCTATGGGGGTGTCTCCAGCAGATATTATCATTTGAATTAGACTGAGTAAAGAGGGTCCAGCTTACCCATGTGGGCAGGCATTATCCAACTTGAATGGCACAAAAAACAAAACAGAAAATCAGAGAAAGGGCAAATTTCCCTCCCTGCTCTAGCCAAGACATCCACCTTCTGCCCTCAGACATCAGAGCACCCTATTCTTGGACTTCTGGACTCTGACCAGGACTTACACCATCCCCCACCCTACCCCATGCAATTCTCAGGCCTTCAGATTCAGACTGAATTTCATCAGTTTCCTGGTTGTTCAGCTTGCAGATAGCAGATCACAGATTATGGGACTTCTTAGCCTCCATCACCAAGTGGGTCAATTTCTATAATCCCTCGGTTAGATGGATGGATAGATACATACACACATGCATACATAATACATATGGAGATATATTTCCATTTCTCTAGAGAACTCTCACTAATACAACCTTAGCAACACATATCAGTTCATAATGTGCCTTTGTTCACACAGTAAGTGGCACACAAAAATCAGGGATTCAAGTTCAGGCAGTCTTACTCCATAGTTCTCATTCTTGAACAATAAAGATAATAACAAAACAACAATAACAATTAACACTACTATTAACCATTACTAAGAGTCTACTACTTGCCATGCACTACACCTTTTCCCATTCAATTCTTCATCTTACAAACTAAGGGTTAATTCTCCCATTATACAGATTCTGAGAGGTTAACTAAACAGCCTGACATCGCACAGCTTGTACATGAGAGAGCATGTGTCTAAGCCTCTGCCTTTAACGCAATGTCCTGTCCTGTGCTGTGGGGTTATAAGGAGTGTCATATTCTGTAGTTGTAAGAAAATTGAGGGATGCTGAGTAAAGTTCCAGGTGGCTAAGAGCTAATCAGCCAACAGAATATGGACAGACTCAGTATAAACTAATACAGGGGAAAGCAAAGCTGAAGCAGAGATATAAATTAAGTGGCTTTATAGTTGAAACAAATTCAGTTCTGCTGTTAGAGACAAGCTCAGCTGTGTCTCACTTCACATGCCAAGAGGACCAGACTACTAAAAGCCCAGGTCCTCTCTTCTAAACCATGTTTTGTTTATCCAGGACTTCAGAATTCCATGCCTAAATGCCCATTGGCCCTGAATTCAACCCAGCTAGGACCAGCCACACAAAGATATGCCCACCCAAAAGTTGGCCAGAGGCAATGGTTTAATGGATGTAGATAGAGCTTGGATATGCAAGCTGGGGAATCTTCTTTGTGTAGAAAGGTGCTGGAGATGCAGAGAAACATGGCAAGTCACGGGCTAGGGGTTGGGCCAAGGGATAGCTCTCTCTACATCACCAGGTTTCAGCACAAAATTATGATAAATCCAAGAGTTCTCAATTTGAAGTTGGCCTTCCAGGATAACATCAAGTTATATTTGTCACGGGAGGGAGATGGAGCATATTTTCTATAAACATATTTGAGCTTGATTTATAACTTTTAAAGATCTATATCCTTTAGATCTCTATTTGTACTCTTGCCCTGAGTCCCACAAATGCCAAGGGAAGACCCAGGCCAGTTCATTTCTTATCATTACCCTCACCACAGGGGCAAACATGCTGCTATGAGCTTGGTGCAAGCATCCAATTGATAGTAGTTAACAAACTTAGGAAACATGTCAGAGTCTCATTAAGTCTCAGGTATAGATGATTTCCTATCATCCCACTCCTCAGCCTCTGCTGAGAACAAGAGAAAAAATCACCTGTGTTGTGTAGGAATTGTCATTTACATGGCACTTTAGTGTTTACTTCATTGGAAACAGCTGCTTCATTGATTCATTTCAATGTTCATTAGTTTGACACACAAGATTATGATGTGCTGTCTACATGATGCCAGAGCAGCCAGATGATTCCATCAAATTCAGTCCAATAAGCAATTTACTTTGAAAGAGAAATGAGTCCATTTTGTTTGTTTGCTTTTTTTTTAATTGTTTCTTTTTCCCAACTATCAATTCTATTAAATCAACAGGGAATTTAGTCATCACCACCCCCAACCTCTTCACTCCAGCCAGTACAATTTATGCAGCAATTTTTTAAATCCACATACAAAGTCAGGCTATTAGTCAGTCAATGATGGTCCTAGTACTTATCTTTATCAAGCATCTAAGCTGATATTCTATATTGATGAGACCACAGGTCAAAATGCCAAAGCCAATGGACACACAAAGTGCACTGGAATTACAAGTACTATAAAAAGGAGTTTTTGATAGAGGTGGCTAGGCTTGATTTACCAACTCAGGGTGACTTCAGTCACCTCTCATTGTGACATGCATACACTCACAAAATGCAAAATACCTCCATATTACATTCCTACAGGCTTCCCACATTCCTCCACTGGTTAAGCATAGAGGGAGGTTAAATAAAGGTGATCTTATAACTGTCACTTGCGCCATCATTTGGTGTCAGCATCCACTTGCTTGAACCCATTTTCTACTTAGAGGGAAGGGGCAGGATGTCATGTAGTGGGAGATACATAAACAGACTTTGAGACCCAGGATCCAGTAGCTTAAATACTGTGTGAGATTCCAATCACTGAAAACCACCCAATGGTGTGTTAGTAAATTGAGCATCTAATTGAAACCCATGTGAGACTGTACCTGATTCATTTTCCATGGGTGGCTGCTGGGAGCAATATTGAGCAATGGGGAATTGTTAGAGGGAGCCTCAGCAGCCTTGGAGAAAGTGCCAGCTGATTTGGGGAAGGCACCTTAGAGAAGTGATGCTTCTCCATTTACAGACAGGAACTCCTCTGACCATAGAGAGCAAGTTATTTTCCAATCCAGCCTACAAGGCACTTGGGCCATCCTACAAATTTGGAGGCTGGATGCAAGGAGTGAATTTTACCGATCATTTCCCCTTCCCAAGCAACAATGTCTCCGAGGGTTGCTTTGTTAGCACGCAGTAGATCACAGCTTGTGGTAGATAAGGCCACAGCCTAAGCTAAACAATTTCATTAGGCACATGCTGACTTAGCCCAGATTGTTCCCTTCAGGTCCTGAATCCTACATAGAATTGAATCATCCTCTATCATAATTACCAGAAGCATAGGAAGCAGCTGTTGTCTCCTCCCCATTGCTTGGGCTGGACAACAGACAGCCTGAGGGTCCCATCATCTGACAATGACACGCTTCATTTGAGTTTAAGTCCACTGCTCCAGCCACGAGCCATTCCCTGCCCTCTCACTGCTGAATCTGGTGTGGAAAGTTCTCTCCACAACACCAGAGCATAGTGAAGACAGGACTAGCAAGCACCCCCACTAAACACGACCAACTTACAAACTCTAACCCTCACTGAGACATGAACTATGGGATGCTACTCTTAATATCAGTCAACTGTTATTTATCCCCACTATGTGCTAAGTGCCAAGTTAAGCACTCAATGTACTTTCACTTCATCTTCCCAGCATGTCTCTGAGGTTAAAAGCTATCAGGTCATCCACCAGAGCAGAAGGCTCTAAAAAATAAGGAGGGAAAAGGCATGCAGCCGCTGGGCCAGAAGTTCTAGACAGAGGGAAAATAATTACAGGCAATCTATAAACATTTGTGATCACCTATTATGTGGTAGGCCCTGATCAAGATGCCGGGGACACAATAGAAGATAGTGATATGGGCTTCACACAAGAGGAGTATAAAGAGGTGATTTTTAAATAGGGTTTTAGAGGATGAGAAGGGACGTGGTTTGGTACAGAGCAGTGAGGGGGGTGAAGGAGATGGTGAGGCATTGTAGCATCCCCCAAGGAAGATTTCTGTCTAAAGATGAAACTTTCTCTGAGAGGGCGGGGAGAGCAGTTGATGAGGAAATGGAAGAAAGGAAGAAAGGCGGGAGAGCTGAGGTTTTGGGATAACAGCGCGCTTCTATAGACCCACATTAGAAGACAATCGAGAAGTGGCCCCTAGCTCGTCAGAGACCCCTGACTCTGTGATTGCTGTAGAATGCTAACCACTGACTACTATGAATGATTCTTAATGTTTGGGAGGGCAAACAACAACTGGAGACTCTAATAAACCAGATGTACCTCTGATGGGAAAAGCACATACAGACATGCACATATGCAATTTTACATAAACCCTCTGAAGTTCATTCATGTCTTAAGATCTCCAAGACTAGAGAATTGAGCTGGGACAAATCATCCTTGAAGCGGCTCTCAAAGGAGTTGAGAACAGCACAAGTACAAGAAGGTGTAAGATGCATGAAGAGAGCCACAGCCTCACAGATCTTAGTGGTTGGAGGCAGTCGTACATGGTAGGTAATTCAGAGAGTATTGGCCAGCACCCCTCGGGAATAAAGGAGAGATCCAGACATGACCGGCTGATCAACAGCTAAAGGAGTTGTCAGAAAACAGTGCTTATTAATTAAGGAAGCCCTGTATGCCCTCCACCAGATATGAGTCGCTATGAAGGCACACAAGAGTATCAGTCCCCATTATTAAACATCCGGGGAAAAGGTTCAACGGGAAAGCACTTTTATTATTGTCTCCATTATAATAAAGGGAAGGAATATATGTAAAGGAACTGGAATCTTAGAATCCTGGGGGCCTAATAAGCTATAAACACCCTAAATATAACCTCATCTATGACTTCCCACCAGAGGGTGTCATACAAGAGTAAACAATAATAACAAAACAATTTAGTCCTAGGATAGTCGGAATGAGATCATTACCTCGGTTTTAATGATGAATAACTAACCTGCCCAAGGATACATATAGCTAGAAACGGACAAGCTGAGGAAACCCAGATCCCCATGTCCCCAGAACCTGTCTTCCTTTTCACTGCACTCTGCTGTCTCCCAGGCAGAGGATTTGGGCAGGTGAAAACTTACACGGAAAAGGTAGGACACGAATCTTACTCAGAAAACATCTGCTCTCCTCCGTCTCTGCTTCCTCCACAGAATAGACGTGCTGGGGGCATTTTCCCTGCTCCCGTTAACGACACTCCTGTACGTTGCCACAAAGTTGCCCTCTGGTAATGAAATCAGGCTAGAATGCTGCCTGACCCTGGACGATTTTGTCCCCACTGAATGTTCTTTTCTTTTTCTTTACAAGGAATGTTTATCATTAATGCAGAAATTAAGTTACTGTTTGGGTTTATTTACTCATTAATGTATGGCACACACCCTTCAGAGCTACACTCCTAAGAAATGAGGAAATCACCATATCTGACCAAGAGAGACATAAACGGAGCCGACTCAAACCCAATAATATTGTATGATCGCCTCCAGCACACTGTGCTAGTCACCTGACCTGTTCCTTATGCGTCTGTGCTGATCGATGGTGACAAATATTAAGGTGGCATAAGCAGAGGTTGGAGCAGGAAGTGCCCTACCCCAGGCTGCCTTTCTCATCTGGCAAATTAAATAGAAATGGCCTTGTCAAGTTCTTGACTGGGATAAGCCTCAGGAGAAGGTGAGCCTCTGTCCAACGAGGCTTGCATGAGGTAGATTGTTTTACTTTCAAATAACAGGTGGGCACAGTTAAAATATCACAAGTTAGGCTAAAAATAAGAGAGCTCTAATTTTGTCCAGGTCATCTGCACACTGAAGTAGGGACTCGTCTACCCGAAGCCCTTTGCATTTCTTCTCATTGGAGTCTACAGTGCATTCCTGCCTGAATTCCTGGCACAGTAGACACAGGGGTATGCTGAGTCATCAACAACAGGGTGCAATTAATTGGCATCAGACACAGCAGTCTAGGGCGGGCACAGGTGGCACCAGGAGTCATTTATGTAGAAGTAGTGCTGTGAAGAGCGGAGAAAGCAAATTGTAGAGTCAGATATACCTGGGTTCATATATCTGCCCACCACTTACTATGATACTTTAAACAAGTCACTTTTTTTTTCTCTCTTATAAACTGGTGATAAAATCAACCCAGAATGGAGTATTTGAGGACTAGAGGTGGACACTGTAGGCCTTCAATCATTCAGTGTGTTGATGATGATTCCACAAGGAGCGACTACAAAAAGAAGACATAAATCTGAAGTCTAGGAGATAAACTGGAACTGTGAACCAAGGGTCATAAATCAATGAGTAAAAAACTAATAAACCAACAACAACTCACAGAAATAGAAGGGAGGGCCGTTCTTTTTAACCACCATTCACGGAGTGGCTACTTTTAAAGGAGCCAGAGTCACTGGAATTCCATCTCTCTCCTGAGATGCTGTCCATGAATTCTGACCACCCAGAGCCCTGAAAGCTCACAGGCCCTGTAAGGTGCAGTCTAGTCTTTCTCTTATTCTTGAAAGCAAAGCCAGTTTATTATGCTAAAACTAGGAAAGGTAAAGAGCACAATAAGAATGTCTGTTCTCGTGGAGGTTCCTGCCAATGTTTTGAGGTTGTAGCCATGGTTTTAGATAATGCTTGCTCTAATTTGATATTTTCCAAAACCCATTCTTGGTAAAAATATATAATGTTATGCTCCTATAACACAACTCTTAGGTGTATTTTTTTTTCTTTTCTCTATTTATATCTTGTACAAGACCTGGTGGTAATCTATCTCCTGTTACATGGTAATCTTTATTTGTACCTCTGTCCATTCTCAAGACTGTAAATTCCCTGAGGGCAGAGAGAGGAGTTTATTTCCTGAAGACCTAAGCTGCTTCCTAGGATAAAATAGTTGTGCAATAATGTGATTATTATTACATGAATGGATACTTGGAACCAACAACACACAGTAATGGTGTGAATAGAAGAGTTTATGTGCTAGTTTCCTTTCCAAGCCAAATATTTCAAATTAGCATGGGCAAAAGGCACTCTCCGGATTATACTATGGTGAAAATGTTACCAATGTGGTCATTATTATCAAGTTAAGCTCTGAGAATTAAAACTGTGCTTTCAAAAAGATAAAAGCTGCAGTGTTTATAAGCACAATTTCATGATATGTTTACAATGGAATAGTCTACATGAATTATCCAGAAATATCTGAACACTCTAGCATCCATTTCCACCTAAAATGATTTTTGTTGTTGTTGTTGTTGTTTGCAGTTTCCCTGATGAGTTCCACTGGTAAGTAACAACTCCATCTCCAGCTAAACTGAAAATTCTAATCTGCTCTAAGGCTACACTTGGCCTCTCTAACCAAAGCCAATCACCTTGCAATTATATATCCATCAACCGCAAAATGAGTTAGTAGCAGCAATAGTAGCTCTCTTCGATGGGTTCTGTGACTATAAGCAAAATGACATACAATGAGAACAATTTCACCATCGCCTAATTGGAATAAGCAAGAGTTAGGTTCCTATGGCCTCTCATCAACATCAGGACAAAAAGATGTTATTGGAGGACCTATTACTGCACCTTGGCTTTCCTGGTTGTGAAAAGGACTCTTGATCTATCAACAGCTCCTCAGAGACTGCCTGGCACCTACCACTAAGAGAAGAAAATTGGAGGTAATGGGATTAAACCTAAAAACTGGGCTAAATTCACCCAAGCTCTGATAATCCAATTTCAAGAGATGACTGTGGCTGAGTAGAAGAACAGAATGGAAGGAAATCCAATCAGCTGTATAGAAAAAACGTATTTCTTTGTATTACCCCCTGAGAAATCCCGTATCCTAAATTGCCCTTAGGTTTTTTTTGAAATTTCCATAATGAACTTGAAAAAAGTAGCAGAGAAAATGACCTGTGAAACCCCTATACAGGAAGTAACCCTAACTTCTGTCTGTAATTTAAGAGCCCATGTCTGAAATAACCTAGTTCTTAGTACAAAACACTTAGAGCAAATGTTTCTCACTCCTTTTAGATAAACAATCATCCCACATCGCCAATTAATCCCTCACTTTCCTTCTCCCTGACCTGGTAGACCCTGCTCCTTGCCTCCCTGACAGTGCTTCCCAGCCTCAGATGATTCCTTAGGGCTCATTTGATTTCTTGATCTCTCGATCACTCACTGGGATAGAACATAATGAAATTAAAACCTTGGACAAGCAAGTAAAAATGATACAGATGCCCAGTATCAAAGTCAGCCCAGAAGGTAATGAATGAGTTGTGTAGTGTCAAACTCATTAGTTGGATATCTATGGGAAGATGTCAAAAGTTCTGTCTGTTACATAGAATTGAAAGGCTAAAGCAGGGTATACGAGGTAATAGAAAATGGTAACCCAAGAAAGAAATTCCAGTGATATAAAAATGTTGGCAGATGGTGTTTAATTAATAACAATAACAGTAACACATACCATTCAAGTGCCTATTAGGTGCCAGACACTATTAAGCTTTTTATATAATTATGTGATTTAATCCCTTCATTAGGTCTATGAGGGAAAAAAACTATCCTACTTTTACAAGTGAGGAAACTGAGGATGGAGAAACTTGTCTAAGGTCACACAGTTTTTAAATGAAAAATACAGAAATCAAACCAACTTCTGTCAGACTCGAAAGCCCGTTATTCTGAAAACCATACGAAATCCCTTCCTTATTTATATGTCATACCACTAAGTGTCAAGTGTCTCCTTTAAAAGATGTGTAGATTTTTTAGACAATGTTATTGTCTTAAAGATTCAAATACTTTGTCTTAGCTGGACCCTTGGCCCAGCTCCCTCCAAACCAGCCTAGTCCCATAGCAACTGTATTTCTTGGCTTTCTGTACTTTATTCAGACGCCAAACCCAAATCCATATCTATATTAGCCAGTGCCATTTGCTCGGTGCAATGGGTCGTTCCCTTTCCCATTTGCTGGCTCCCTTCAGAATCTTTATAGCGTGCTATTTCTGGACCAGTTGTTCACTGTGACAGTGTGTTAAGGCTCAGAGCATCTGCCAGCTTCCCGCCAGATGGCTGAACTCTAGTGAATGGCCACTGACCTATGGGCTACTGAGCAGTGGCTGAATATGTCCCCGATTAATGTATAAGCTCTTGCAGAATTTCACATGGCGCAAGCCTGGGCTTCAACTGATCCTAGGAAATGCTAAAATCTCAATAATAATATTGATGATGATAATAAGAATAATACAACATTTACCAAGTACTTCTGAGTGCTTACTATGATGTGTCGTGTTCCAAATACTTTAGGTATGCATGACTTAATATTCATAACAACTGAAGGAGGCAGGTGTCATCATAGACCCATTTCACAAGTGGAAAAACTGAGACCCAGAGAAATTAAGTTACCCAAGTCCACAAAGCTGAAAAAAAAGCAGAACAGGGATTTGAACCCTGACTATCAATTTCATAGTTCCTGACTGTTCCCTTCACCACATTTTGGTAAAGCAAACGTTTGGCTTTCATTTGTTGCCATTTATTTGTTCCATGCAAAAAAGAGCTAAGACCCAGAGCACCAATTCGGAGGAGCAGAAGGCCTCTCCTGGCATCATTGTTGATGATGGTTCATTCATCATGGGGGGGAAAAATACAGAAAACATTGAGCTAGTTGTTTCACATTTGTACTCATCACTTTAACTTATACTTCATGTTTGTCAAGAGCCACACTTAGACAAGAGACAGCCCAAGAACGCAAATGACTGATATTTCAGTTTCCATGTGGTTAAGTCCTCCAGTCTCCCTATGGCTTTGGATGCATCAGCTTGGGCCATTGATTGCTTGAGTACCACCCAGAACTATCCCCTCAGCCTTCTCATAATAATAAATAAAGCAGCAAGCTAATTTTGCTTCATTCGCTTTTATTTTACTCATGTAGTCATGGTAGTAGCAATGGATTCACTGCACCTTCTTCCAAAGAGAAGTGGAGCTATGAGAAAATAATCTCTAGAAATTTAAATAATAAAAAGTAATCAATGAAAGAGATGCAAAAATAAGTTAGCCCAGGAAACAGCTTATTTTACATCTAAGTTTGCTTTTCTTCTAAGTTTGTGCAAAGTTTCCTTTAGCTGACAAATATCTTCAAGGCAAAGAACATTTGTCTCAGGGAGTGTTCTTACTCCTGAGTGGAAATGGAAAGGTAAATTCTGAAGTGAAGGCTATCCTGGGGAAATAGTTTGGCAAATAATATGACATTTTCCTGTTCTCGTTTTATTATAAAGGAGTAAGTATGGGTGACAGGGAACCAGGTTTTTAAAAGAAGATTCTTACAAGAACACAATGTGAAATCAGAATAGTTCCTCAGCGATCAGCTAGTCCAACTTCCTTATTTTCCTGATGTGATCTGAGACCTAAAGGAGTAAATGTCATTGTCCCAAGTAACCCAGGTACTAGAAGAACTGAAGCTAGAACAAAACTTAAAGCTCCCTATTCAGTGTCCTTCCTAATCTATTTTGTAGGACTCCAAGACTCTTCTTCCAAAGTCTACCTCTATCTGCCTGTGAACATATATTCCCTTCTGCCAAGTTACCGTGGGAGGGTCATATCACACCCTATCGCAAAAGGTGCCATACGAAGCTTCGATACATAGGTACCATCACCTAAGGATGTGCATGATGAAATTCAGGGTATGCTGAAATTCATGGAAAGATATTTTCAGTAACCTATAAGCGAAACTGAGCATTTTCTACAATTGCAAACCACAGTAGTATTTGTAGGTCCTGGGACTTGGTCACCATGGAAATGAGATGCTTTTTATGCAGTGCTACTGTTTTTATACATTTTTGAAATACCATTTATGTTCATAATGATTTAAAATTATGATACTTATCAGACTTGCTCCTAGATATAAATATTTAATGACTTCGTAAAAAGGCACATACATTGCCATTTCATAAATGTGCTTTTAATAGTTGGTCATTGGTTTCCTTAGTAACTGCACATAATTTATTTTATGGCAGGGCTTAAACAGGCAGTTGTACAAAGTCATGCAATCCTCTGCCGAAGGGCTTCTGTATCAGAAGAAACTTAAGAATATTGGGGGTGGGGGTGTCTAGCTACATCTTTGATGTAAGGGGGCCCCAGAGCCCCATGGCAAGGAAAAACACCTGACAGTGTTTCCACAATTAGGAAATGGACCAGTGTGTAATCTCCTGAGACAAAATATGTCTGACTAATTAAGAAGTCTGCTTGAGTTAACCAGATTAAGCAAAAAAAACCTCAATCTGAGAGTAGAAGACAGAGCTTCTGGGTTCAAAGCAGGGCTATGCTTGTTGACTCCTCCTGTGCAGCCCTTCCTGCTACCCCTCCTGCTAACCCCCTATTCTGGGACACAATGTTTCAGTGAAATTACTGAATCCCTGGAGATCAAGTAGCTCCACTGGGGGCCACCACAGTAGAAGAGTTGGATCCAGCAGGATAAAAGGTTCTCTATGATAAAGAGGAGGTCAGCAGCGGTATGAGCTGAAGCCTTGAGTAACTCAGAGATGGGCAAGCCAAACGAGAGTAGGAACAGTGTGGACTGGGGACCACGGTAATTAGCAGAACATCAATCCACACTTCAGCAGAAAGAAAGCTGCAGTATTAAATATCATGGCAGAGACCATATCTCACGAGGCAGACTGCATTGGTTAAGAGCTCAGATGCAGGTCCCAGATTTTCTAGGTTAGAATTCATTCGGCCTCTTCTAGGAGGTGTGATCTAGGTAAGTTACTTCACCTTCCCATGCCTCAATTTCCCTGTAAAATATGAATAATAGCTGTACCTGCTTCATAGGTTTTGTGAGCATGAAACGAGTAAATTTGAGGAGAGTATATAATAGGGCCTGACACTTTGTAAGCACTCAGTAAATGTTAGATATTAGTGGTAGCAATCATTCTGAATATACACATTGAGCAGCTGTGCTCTCCAGCTCACTGTGGAACTAACTTTTTTTGAATGCACAGATCGCTGTTGGTATTAGGAACATATTCATGTACATATATAGACCCCTTGAAATCCTCAGAGATATTTAAGGGGTGTATCTTTTGGAAATTACTTGAGTCCCTATTAGTCAACTTACTGAGGCCTCATGACATCAGATTTGAGGGTATTAGACAGGTGAACCATGAGACACAGCAGTTAATCCTTCAGAATGATTCTTTACTTCAGGTGGGTAAATTCAGGAATGCAGGTTAGGTCCCAGCAAACTAACGCTGGCTCTCGAACTAAAAGAAATCCTCTAACCTAACCACTATTGAAAATCAGAAAACATTTGGTTTTCCATTCTCCTGACTCCTTTGTTTTATTTTTCTATGACTCAGAAACCAGTCCAGTGGTAGTTATAAAATAGACATGGGGATGTAAAGTACAGCATAGGAATATTGTCAATAATATTGTAATAACTATTATGATGCCAGGTAGGTACAAGATTTACTGGGGAGATCACTTCATAAATTATATAAATGTCTAACTACTATGCTGTACACCTGAAACTAATATAATATTGAATGTCAGCTGTAATTAAAATGATTTTTTAAAATAAAAAAAAGAAACCAGTCCAGGAAATGCATGCTGTTTTGTAATCTATTGCTATATAACAAATCACTCCAGAACTTGGTGGCTTCGAATAAAAACAATCATGTTTTTGGCTCACAAATTTGCCATTTGGGAAGAGTTCAGCAGGATGGGCTCATCGTGATCCCATGAAGCATCAGCAGCCCAACTGGTCTGGAAGATATGTTTCCAAGATGGCTCACTTTCATGACTGTCAGGTCCATGGGGTTGTCAGCTGGGATTTCATCTGGGGCTGTTGGCCAGAGGCCACCCCCAGGGGCTGGTTGGGTTTCCTCACAACAGGATGGCTGAGTTTCAGAAACAAGCATTCCAAGAGGCCCAGATGGAAGCTGCAAGAGTTCTTATGGACCAGCCTTGGAAGCTCCAGAATATTCCTCTGCAGCATTCTTTGATCAAGCAAACCTCCAAGGTAAACTCAGATTCAAGAGGACTGCCCTCTTTCAACAGGAAGAGAAACAAAAAAGTGTGAACCCATGTTAATCTATCATAGATTCTATTTATTGAGCTTCCTCCAGAGGCTCAATGTCCTGAAAGGTAAGATTATATAAAGAGTAAAATATCGCCTGGCTGGGCGTGGCTCAGCGGTTGAGCGTCAACCTAGGATCCAGGCGATCGGGGTTCGATTCCCAGTCAGGGCACATGCCCGGGTTGCGGGCTCAATAAAGGACTCTCTCATCATTGATGTTTCTGTCTCTCTCTCTCCCTCTCCTTTCCTCTCTCTGAAATCAATAAAAGATATATTTAAAAAAAAAAAAAAAGAGTAAAATATCAAACATATAAGAAAACAGAAATCATAATCTAGCTTGCTGGTTTTCTGGAAAGTTTAAGAACAGTACCAAAAATATAAAAGTCTATTCCTAAATCCCAATAGTCTTTAACTTTATGGTTAATGACTAATTCAGAGCAAACTCCAGGAACTAAAAAGAATTAAACATTCTAGGGTCTCATCAGTCATCAACATAAAACAGATTTTCTACCATTAAACTACTCATTGCCTGACTTCTAATTGCTAAATTGTTCCTGAGCAGAACTGTAACCAGAATGATTTTTTTTTAAGTTGTTTCTCATCTGCTTAGTTTTTTTCCATTCATTTCCTGTTCTTTCCAAAATCCATTCAGGAGAAGAAAATGTGATACCCTACACTTGAAGATGCCATTTCAATTGCCTAAATTGAAAAGGCTGAACCTGGTCATCAGAAGATTCTCTGAAATCCTGTTTTCTTACAATTTTAATAAACTCAGCATGCTTACCAAAAATTTCACCAGACATAAACAGACATAGAAAGAATGTGCCCTGCAGCAAAGTCGCCCAACTGAATACGTTTGTCCTGCAGCAGAGAGAAGAAAATAAGTGAGGGAGGGAGGGAGAGAGAGAGAGAGAGAGAGAGAGAGGGAGGGAGGGAGGGAGGGAGGAGAGAGAGGGAGAGAGAGAGGGGGAGAGAGAGAGAGAGAGAGGGAAAGAGAGAGAGAGAGGGAGAGAGAGAATGAGAGTGAGAGTGAGAGAGACAGAGAGAGAGAGAGAAGGGAGGGAGGGAGGAAGGAAGGAAGGAAGGAAGGAAGGAAGGAAGGAAGGAAGGAAGGAAGGAAGGAAGGAAGGAAGGAAGGAAGGAAGGAAGGAAAGGGAGGGAGGCAAAGGGGGAGGCAAGGAGGGAGGAAGGAAGGAAAAAGCAAAACTTATCAAAGACCAGACAACTCAGCAAGAGGCATGACAGATTTCAGAGGGCCTCAAACTCTTTCCTCCTTTCTCCTCCTTTAAGATACGGGGTCCACATCCCTTCCATTGAGTCTGGGCTAGCCTGAGTATGGGGAAAGTGATGTTCTGTCACCCCTGGGTCTGTTCTTTCAAAGAACTGGCAGCTTCTCCTGTCTTCTTCATGGAGCTCTGAACCATGACAGAAGCCCGGGCTAGTCTGCTGGAGAGAGACCGTGTGGAGGAGCACTGAGCAGTGACAAGAAGTGAGGCAGCCATCTGGGATGCCCAGCCCAGCCCAGCCGGCAGGTGACTCCACCCCAGCTGTTCACTCACTGCAATCCCCTGAGAAACAATAAACAACAATCATCCAACTTAGTGCGTTCAACCCACAGAATCATGAGAGATAACTACAAGTTATTATTGAAACCACTCAATTTTAGGGTAGCTTGTTACACAGCAATAGGTAAGCAGAATGAGGCATATGATGGGGAGAGAGGGGACATCGTCAAGAGAAGGCAACAAATGAAGATGCACACTGGTCTTGCCTAAAGGTTGCATCAAGGTCACGTGGAGCCCTTCCCTCTCGGAGCTTCCTTCTAACTGCAGAATTCTAGCCTTAGATATTTTGAGTAGGTTTTATTTAATGCACACGCAGAGGGGGGACCTAACCAACCAACTGACCGCAAGAGCCTGTGACAGCCAAGAGTTAATCACTTTTTCCTGGTCTCCTTTGGTAAAGCCAAAATGATTTGGAGATCCCCCCCACACACAGATATTTCCCTATAAAAGTCTAGTGTGCTTCTACAAATACTCATTAAAGTCTCAGGATTCAATTTGTATAATTGAGGCAGTCCATCTAATTTTAGGAAAATTACAACTTTGTGAAAAATAACCGTTATACAGTAATTATGGCAAAGATGTTCTGCTTTATGTCGGGCACAATGAAATCAGTAGGTTTCAAATTTAAGAATAAGGGTTTCTAAGCTCTCAATGTCATTTTAAAAGCGAAAGAGAGCTGTTAAGAAACAGCTTTGCATGATAATCACAGAGCTCCGGAACATTCTGTGTTAAGATATACGATTTTCAACCTTGTTAAGAGAAATATTGAAAGAGGGAAATTGATTTTTTTCCCCAGAAAATTTGGCTGTCACACTCCAAGATAAGTTACTGTTATGTGTGTCCATTAAATAAGTTTATTATATGAAAAGTCACACTCTAGGGGGAAAAAAAAAAGTTCAGTCAGCATTGACTTCAGCCAGAATTTATATAATCTCTAAATTCAGAGAATCAAGGTTAACTGAGTTGATTCTCATTAATGTACAATTGAACTAGTTATGAAATGGAGAGCGTAAGGGATCGGAGCAAGTTATAACTGCATTTAGGAAATTGTGTTGGTCACCTCAGAGATATTTTTGGAAATACTGCATTCCCAGAAAGAGTAAATAAATGTACTGCTATTGTATGTGCTAAATGTTTGTTAAATTAGCATAAAATATTTAGTGGAATAAGTCAATGAAAGAATAAGATAATATTTTAAAGTGAAGGAAACATTTAAATCAAAGGTTTTCAAACTGTTCCCAAGAAGCCCTGTGTTCCACGGAGGTACCTGGGGATGGAGGCAGTGGGGAAGGAAGGCTGAACAGGTGAGTCCTACTCCCCGCCCAGCTCTACCACCCCTTTCACGCACAGCAGCTCTGCTTTCATGTGTTTTCTGCTTTTATGTGTCCTGAGACCATTGTAATATTGCACTTAAAAAATAACTAACTCAGAGCCTAATTAACATAATGGAACTTATTAAGATCCATTCACGCCCTTGCCGGTTTGGTTCAGTGGTTAGAGTGTTGGCACGTGCAGACTGATAGGTCCCGGGTTCGATTCTGGCCAAGAGCATGTACCTCAGTTTCAGGTTCAATCCCCAGTCCAGTTGGAGTACATGCAGGAGGCAACCAATCAATGTCTCTCTCACAGGAATGTTTCTCTCTCTCTCTCTTCCACTCTCTCTGAAAAGCAATGGAAAAATTTTCCTCAGATGAGGATTTAAAAAAAAAATCCATTCATTATTAATGCTTTGATATTTGGGGATACATGGCTGATTGAGTAAGTTATTTCACATTATAACTGGGATACTTGTTACTATGTCATTCTACCAAAGGTTCAGTTTCAAAAGATTGATAAATATCAAGGGGTTGTTAATCACCCTCCTTTTGATTTCCATCTATTTGACTTTTATAGTAATTAGCCTGAATTGTTTACACCTATACTCTAATGTAGTATATTTTTCAGATAAATTCAAGAATAAATTAAGGAAAGTAGCTGCTAAACTACCCAGATAATTGCTTTTTTTTTCACTTCTCAATATCATAGACATATTTCTTGTTGATGATCATATAGGTAGAGATGCAGTCATCAATTTCATCATCAATTAAAACATGGAATCTTAATTCATTGGCATAACCTGGTGGCTTTCCAGCTAACTGTGCCAGTAGGTTAAAATGGTTCTTAAGTTGATAACTTGTCAAAATATAAGAGCATTTAAACTTTTTCCAAATCCTTGTTATTATTACAAAACAACAGAGATATTGGAGAAAACTGAGGATTACCAGATAATTAAATTTTTCCATCTGCAAGTACCCTTCAGTGGTAAAGAATTAATACTATTCTTGATTTTAAAAAATAGTTCACAAAGTGCTTTCTTACAGAAATGTAGACATTTATTTACACTAGATTCACATTGTCTTTGTTCTTTGACATTTTACCTAACCCATGATCACTACCACCTCTTAACCCTCCAAAAACCTAAGGTGAAAAGTCTAAACCAGCAGGCCTCAACAAAGAATAAGAGGAAGACTATTTAACCCACAAATACTTAGCCAGACCCAAATTTCCGTAAGTCCATAAGATTGTGAAATTATGGGCCAAATTTTGTGTGAAAGTTCATTTAAGTGGGGAGAGAAGGTCCTCATTGGAGGGTCTATGATTCTCAAAAAAGTTAAGAGCCACTATTCCATCCTACCTTGATTTCACAGTTGAAGGAATAGGACAAAAGAGCTAGAGTTACTTCTTCAAAGTCACACACCTAGCTAGTGATAGAATTGTGAATAGAACTAAAGATGTCCTTGTTCTCGGTCCTTGATAATCTGAGCAGGGATCCCAGCAACATTACATAGATAATAGTGAAGGGAAGCATGGCAGATCCTAACAGACATGGACCATGTCAAAGTTGTTAGACAGCATAGTGGTTTATTGTCCAGGTCTGGGAGTGGTTCACCTCAGTCCAGATTCCAATGCCACCACTCATTTATTGATTGTGCATGTGGTACTTATATGAGTCCCTGTTGTCTCATCTATGGTATGAATGTAAGAATTGCTTATATATTGCTTGGGTAAAATGGATCAAAGTGGTCAAAAGGCACAAACTTCCAATTATAAGATAAAGAAGTCCTGAGGGTTATTGTACACCATGATGACTGTAGTTAACAATACCATATTTTACAGTCAAAAGTTGCTAAGAGAGTCGATCTTAAAAGTTTTCATCAAAAGAAAAATACTGTAACTATGCATGGTGATGGATGTTAACTAGACATATTGTGGCAATTATTCCAGTTTCACAATATGTACATATATCAAATTATTATGTTGTACACCTAAAATTAATTAATCATTGTTATATGTCAAATGTATCTCAATAATTTTTTTTTAACTTGGAGAAAAAAGAATTTCTTATAGTCAGGATTTGTGAGAATGAAATGATATAATATAAGTAGAGGAATTAGAACATGCTTGATAAATAATAAATAGAAGTTATTATTGTGGTTGTTTGAGCATGTCTTTCTTTTCTATAAAGACTCCTTGGCCCCAGCCAGCTCAGTTGCTTCATATTTTTCTATTCCTGCCTCCTGTTAACCTAACTTGGGGATATACTTCAATGGATCATTTGCACAACAAGGTTTAGAAGATTGATACCCTCTCCTTGAAGTTCTCCTTTTGACTCATAAGCGAAGCTCCAAGCCAGGGCATGAAGCCCAGTGATGGGACTTTAGTCTCAGCAATCTGATGGGAAAGAAATTCACTTCTTTATTTTGCAATGGATGAGGCAAAGTCTTAAGCTTCTCTTCCACAAATCACACTTGTGAAGACATACCTCCTCCCACTACTTATTATGGGACCAAGAGCCGTATGACATGTGAAAAGAAGGTGAGTATTCCTGGCCAAAGGGCCTTTTCCTGAAATCCTCCAGGAAAGCAGGAAGCACCTGAGCAAGGCTAATGAAATCCATGCAGCAGCAGATGTGATTCAGGTACCTGAATCCTCCTCTGCCTAAATGATTCATTACCCAGCAAAACTGCAGCCCTCGTTCGACGCTGAATACCGAGCACAGCTATTTGCTCATGGGAAATATTACCACGTCAAAGAAATAGCAGATCATTTGTCCCCCCTAACGCTCGACATCCCTGCTCAGCTTGTCTACAAATGGAGATCTCTGCTGGTTTCATAATGCCTACCACATTTCTTTTCATCGTTTTTGCAAATGAACTTTATCTACCTTTTATTATTCAAATATAACTGCTGGAATTGGGACAAAATCTAAAAAAATAATTCTTTTACCCTGACTTTGATTTCAGCATGTATCTGATGTACAGATATTTTTTTTTACTTGGTAATCAGTGGCAAATAGGCAAATGCCGCATGAATTATACAACGGTTCCTAAAAATGAGTTATCAACTCCTGTTTACAAAAATTCTTGTTATGTATGCAGTATGTTCTTAATGACATTAATCCTTCTCAATTCATGGGGCACAAGTTGATACGACCTTGTAACATATGGTCTTAGGTCTTTATACATAGCTTACCTCTTGCTGATGCTTTTTGAATAGAGCTGGAGCAAGGAGACAAGGGGTGGAGAGAGGAGATGGGAGTAGCTAAGAACTCATTCTGGATAAAGTATAAACACGACTAAAGTGTTGGAGTTGCATACAAATCCTCATACTTACCCTTAGAACACTAAATTGATTTCCTGTCTACCCAGGGTTCATTAATGTTAGGAGAGTTAGAAATAATTCAATTGCCAGCTTCAAATGACTGGGTTACCTACACTAGTATTGCACTAGAACTGTTGGCCTCCTGAGAGAAAAAATGAGCCTTATCCTCAAGGCAGAAAAGTTCTAGTACTACTGGGAAGAAGACAATGCAGAACTGGCATTATTCATGGTACTTTCTATCTTTAAAAGAGAGATTGTGGATTGCGCTGCTTAATGGCCTTCGAAATGAGTATCTGCTGCTTATCACTTTTTTATGAATCTGATATATTGGGTATCTTAAGTAACAGGCACAGTCGCATAATGATCCATCAGCCAGCTAATATACATGCAAACTAATTTTCTCATTAAAGTGTAGAGTAGGCATTTAGTTAGATAATTAACAAAAGAGGAGGGAGGAACGGAATAGTCACCCCAGGGAGTATCCAGCGTTCTGCCAAATGGAGCTAAACATCCTGCCTAGTGGACTAGGCAGGAAAGATAGCTTTACAGCCACCGCATGGTGGGGGAGGAGGGGTGGTAACCAGCATCCATCTCCCTCCTGAATTAATGGGGGGAGGGAGATAATGGTGAGGGGGGATTCCTTTTACTAAATGCATGCGCAGTAGAAGCCAAATGACGAAACAGAACAATGAGGCATGTGCAGTAGAAGTCAAACTAGCAACCATAAGAGGGGGAGGGCACTAGCCTGGGAAAATCTGGGGAAAAGATTGGATAGGATAAGGGCCCAAGGCCCCGGAACACCCAGGAAAGAGGTTGGATAGGGCAGAGTCACAAACCCAGGAAAAGCCAGGAAAGAGGTCACTGCCACTTTGTTATTTCTTCTATTATAACCCTTACTTATATACCCCAATTCCTTCTATCAGGTCACCTCTTATCTTTTTATAGGTAGTTCCCTTTTTTCTAGGTGACCATGCCATCTTCTCTGTTAAGGCTGTCAATCAGTTTTTAAATATTTTTCTGTCTCTTATTTTACACTTCTGAGGTAAAGTATGAATCATATGCTGAAACATGCTTTCCTTGTTTCTCAGGGCATACGCATGAAAACCTAACTCACTCTTTGTAATAACCTCATGATAGTCAATAGTATGGATGTGCCACGCTTTCATCTCTCTTTTAAATTCTAATACTGATGCATTTCAGCTTACTTACAGGGATTTTGCTTTGTTTGGTTGGTTTGTTTTTTTGTTTTGGTTTGGTTTTTGCCCCTTCAAATAATCTACAATAAAAATCCTTGCAGATGTACTCTTACCCATACTATTTTTCCAGGATATATTACCAACAGTGGGAAATACCAATACCGATGTATAATACGGTCCAGTGCCCTATAGCACTGCCAGAACTCAGGCCTACCTACTATTCATGGGACTATTTAGATAGTTTAAAAGTGGCTTCCTCACTGGCCGGCGTGGCTCAGCGGCTGAGCATCGACCTAGGATCCAGGAGCTTGCGGTTCGCTCCCTGGTCAGGGCACAGGCCCAGGTTGAGGGCTTGGTCCCCAGCGGGGGGCGTGCAGGAGGCAGCCGATCAATGACTCTCTCATCACTGATGCTTCTCTCTCCCTCTCTCTCTCTCTCTCTGAAATCAATTTAAAAAACATATAAAAAAATTAACTCCTCTGTTATAAATATTGTAAATACTTTCAACAGCCTACAAATTTTCTCAGTTCTTTGTTTATTGTGCTGTTTTCCATTAAGAAAAATTTTATTAATATGTAGTCAAATCTGCCAGTTACTTTCTGTGTAGTTCTAGGTTTTCCATCTCATTCAGAATATTTCTCCCACCTGAAGGTTACATAAACATTTTCCTAAAGTTTGAATGCTTTTATTGTTTTACTTGTTATACTTGGTTCTTTAATCAATCTGGAACACATTTTAAATAAGCTATGAGGTAGAAACCCAATATTGTTTTTCAAGATAGATAGCCAATTATGCCAATAGCACTTATTATGTCAACCACCATTTTACTCTGAATTTAAAAGGCATTATTATGTATTAAGACTTCATCACACTTAGATCTATTCCCAGATTCCCTTTTCTGTTTCAATGACCTATTCATCTGTTCTTATCCCACTATCATACTATTTTGTTTTTAAGAAATTATGCAAAAGATTAACATATTAAATTTTGCACATTTTTTCTTTCATATGAAGTTTAATACAATGTTTTCTAACTTAAAAAAATGAGATTCTGAATAAAATTACATTAACTATGTGCAATTTGAGAATAATTTACAATTTTTTGGTATTTAATCCCTATCTGGGAATGTCTCCCCAAGATTTCTTTTTTATAGGGTCAAATATATTTTTTAAATATATGCTTACACCAAACATATTGTCTTGTAACTTCTTTTTTTTTTTTTTACTAATCAGCGTGTTATGAATGCTTCTCATGTCACTGAAAATTTGTAAACAATTATCTGGGCTTCAGAGTATTAAGATATCAGGATGTGTTCTCCCAGGTAAAATACAAAAGGCTTTGTTGAATCTCTAGGTTTTCACTTTGTATTATAACTAGCATTATATTTTCTTATTATTACAACTAACATTGCACATTGAACTACCCTACAGATAAATTTCTGCTCACATGATTTATTATGGTAACAAAAAGTAATTCATGTTCAACACAGAAGCTGTGAAGAGCACAGACTATCCCAATTACATAAAAAATCTCCAAAGTCAGCTGTGAATCATCTTCTAAAGCTAATTGCATAATGAGAATTTGTTGTCTTTTTAGTATTCTCTCTTCCCTCTCTCCATAGATATGTGTGTAGTTATAAAAACAGTATCAACCTGCATACACATTAGCCTCTTTTGTTCTTACCATTATATTGTAAAGGGGTCAATCAGTTCTCCACTTGCTTTTTAGGTTTTTTTAATGTTCATCTCTGACATGCCCCCACAAGTTCTCTCAGCCCCAACTGTCTCCAGCCGCTCTTTCCCTGCCCAGCCTCAGCTACCGCATTGGCAAGTGACCCTGCAGGGGACCAGCCTGCCCCAAGCTCAGCCTCTGGCTGCTCTCACCATCTCCCGGTGGATGAAGCACGCCTTGGATGCAGATTCTGCCTCCCCGATGGGCTGAAGGAAGGGCCAAGGACAGAACCCAGAAGTTCAGGGGGAGTTAAACTCCCTGAGGGATGCACTTTGACCAGTGGTTAAAAAGAAGACTGGGGTCAAGAGACCCCAAAATTCTTTCTCTAGTCTTTTCTCAGGTGATCTAGTCCTAGGTATGGTTTTCAGGGCGGTGTGTGGGAAGGCGGTGGCTAGTGCAATCACATCCCTGGGTTTGTTTCTCACCCGTTGCCTTACTCCGTATTGCCTCATATTGTTGTCCTGGAAACACTCCCTCCAATAAGAATGAGCCCTTAAACCTGGTCTCAGAATCTCTTTTCTCTGGGCCCCAGTCTAAGCACCTGCATAGTAGTGTATCATTAAGGGTATTATAACGTGGTAGTTAATAGCCCACTGATAAACATTCAAGTGTTTTCCAAATACTGCTTATTACAAATAATGCTGTTAAAACTATTCTTACACAAATATATTTACATATATCTTGTTCTTTTCTTAGGATAAATTCATAGACATAGAATTTCTGGAATGTAGTCTATACATTTTGAAGGGTAAGAAAACTTTTTAACAAATCACAGCAAAGTTCTTTAACTCCAGGCTATGTGAGTCAGCAAAGAAATCCATTGGGGATTGTCGAATACACGATTTGAAATGGGAGCCTTTTTCAGTTTAATATGGTAAGACTTAGAAAGTCTACCGGATAAGTAGTCAGTTCTGAGACCAGCCTCTAGCTCCTGCCTCAGCAAGAAGCGGGCAATGAGTTACAAGGCCTGGTGAGCGGGGTTTCTTCTTTTGCCAGGTGGCCCACACCCTGTTTGGAGAGGAGGATTTTCCTCTTGTTTCAGGGATCTTGGTTTTTTAAGCACTTAGTTTTTGCTTATGTACTTGTCTCATTGATTCCTCTGAATCTTTTTGGAATACTTTCTGAAAATAACAACAGCAAGTAGGTTTTGCTTCTTTCTAAGATACTCAGAAAAATCCTAGATCCTGCTCTCCCCAGTTAATGCCAACACCTGTGTGATAGTGTAGCTCATGATTTCTCTATGACTACATGGTAAGAGGGCACAGAGTGATAACCGGGGTCTGAGAATGGATACGTGTTCCCAGCACTGTCCACCAGAGGCTGAACAAATAATAGACGTGCTATTTGGTGCCACCCTGTAACGCATTTTCTCAGATGATAGTTACTAAAAGCATCACTATGCCAGGAGGGTATATAAAGTTTGCAAATTTAAGTGAGTATCCTCATACCTGAAAAACAAAAAAACAAAAAGCACTGCTCTAAATCCAGCCTTGCATCCTGTGTTTGTAAGACTTAAAATTCTACCTGTGATCGGCACCCTACGTATTGTGGCAACTGGGGAAATTTTTCAAAACTTTTTTGATCAGAATATTTGCTTTCTCTTTGAGTTCAAGACTAAAAAGCACATGTCCCAAAGCATCGTACCAGAACCTGTCTATCCTGCATACCCCAACTACCAGTCAGTGGTTATAAGCAGGATTCCAAAGTCAAAATCCTTTTGTTCAAGCTCTGGCTCCACCACTATGTGGTTTTGGCGAATTGCCCAGCATTGCTAGTTTTTCATTGTTTCTTCTAAAAAATTGGGATAATAGCCACAGCCATTTTACTGGATTACTATGAGACTTGAATTATTAACATATATAAACCTTAGGCCAGTGACTGGTACACAGTATATATACAGTAAAATTTTTAAATATATGGTAAAAAATACAATGAAAATAAAAATAAATTATTTCATCACTTCACAGCCTATATCATACTGACTGCCTAGATAACGCCTGAGTGAAATTATATAAATTTGTATTTCCTCCCCTATTTCAAAAGACTTTCAGGGAAAGAAATGAGAGAGAAAAAGAATTAGTATTAATTCAGTATCTAACCTGTTCCGAACACCCTCCTATTACCAAGGCTCTTTCCTAAGCCTGTTACTTTTGAATATTCCACGTGGTATCATATTATCATATTGTCTTCATTAAAATGTACCCACTTTGTACATTACATCATTTGGGGCATTTAAAAGATTGAAAGGACTTTTATTATTGTGGACTTAAAATCACTCTCAATTTCAGTTTTCTAGTTTTTTTATTTAAAACATGGGGAAAAAGATAGTTTACATTTCAAATACTGTATAAGCTGTAGGCAGTCTACCTATAGCATGTAATGGATCACTTGGCCCTCTTTTACATATTATACCTTCATCACCAAATAAAAACTCTTGTTCTATTGATGAGGAAACTGAGGCTTGGAGAGCTTGGGAACCTGTACCAATGGCACCTTGGAAAAGCATGAAACCCAGAGCTGGCCAAGGTCCAAAGCACTTTTCTCCATGTTACGTGACCTCCAGAGTCCCCATCTTTCTCATCTCACAGTGGGACAAAGGGCCTGCTTGGCCCCTTGAAGTAAACACACAGACATCAGGAGCCCTCGTCCTCAGACGGCAGCACTGAGTCAGAACCCTCAGGTTCTACATCCTTTCTGGCAGAAAGCCCAGATTTCTGGAGTTTCATTTACTCTCTTGTCAGGCTGCCCATCAAGAATTAAATCTCCGTGACTTCATGTGGCTGAAGCCCAAAGCCCTTACTATTTCGTTTTATCTTTCGTTTAAACACCCTTTTGTTTCTGTTCTTATCAGTTAGATGTGTGTTTTATGTCCTGTCCTTTAAGTTTTAAATCCCTTTTCCTTCTTGGTATCTTTCCCAGCTATTGGTCAGCCTGGAAGTGAGAAACAGCTACTTCTCTGAGCTGTTTGAAACAAATTCTGAGATGAGAGTCTATGGCCTGGAAACTATACAGATAAAAGTCACGTGTTATCAGTATCAAAATACATCCTGGTGAACGGTGTGGTACCTACATTTTGGTTGTCTGCCAACTTCTTTTAAGGCACTAAAACTATTTCTCTTAGCTCCATAAAAATTTCAACCTGGAAAAATTATGTATGTTATAGAGACTATGGGTGATCCTTAAATTCATAGAGGCAACCTGATCTCAGCCATCAGAGATGTCAGATAGATCTAGGCAGAGAATTACAACAAATATTTATCAAGGACTTTATAATACCAAACATAATTCAAAGTACTTTGCATGCCTAACTCATTTGATTCTCTCAACAGACCTAGGAAGTCTAATCCCAATGTTAGAGGGGAAACTGGGGCATGGAGGAAAGAACTAAGGTGCCTAAGGTCACAAAGCAAGTAAGTGGTAAAGCAGAAACTTGAACCCAGGGAGTCTAGCACCAGTCCACAGCCCTACTGACTAGTAACAGCACCTGTGTCATCCAGGAGAAAGGGACTTGAGGGAGGAAAGACCCATATGAAAGAGATGCTGATAAGATGATGGAGAGAAACCAGAGAAGAAAGCACTTTTTCTGCTGCCACCAAGTCTGTGGACTCATTTCTGGTCCTAGAGCAAAAACTGAGGAACCCTTTCCTGAGGGATTCAGTGTGACTTTCAGGGACAAATTGTTATGTTTAAAGGTAGAAGAAAGATAGAGAAAGATATATCCCTCCACTTAGGGGCAGGAAACAAATAATAATGTTTGATGGCATCTACAGCTAGGATACAGAATCCTTTGTAGAGATGTTGGTATTTTCATAAATATTCCATGAGCAGTGGCATCATTAGGCATAAACTTCCCAGAGTGAGTCTATCAAGTTTGGGGGGTCGGAGCAAGAGAGAGTAAGTATCCTCTGCCACCTGGAGACCATAGCTGGGTCAGGACTCTGGACATAGATTAGCTGGGTCTCCTGCCCAAGGACTCACTAGGCTGAAATCAAAGTATCAGGTAGGACACAATTTCATCTGAAGCTCAGGGTATTCTTCCAAACTCACTGGTTGTTGACAGAATCCAATTCCTTGCTGGCTGTCAGCTGGAAACTGTGCTCAGATCCTAGAGGCCACCTGTTATTCTCTGCCCTGTTTGACCAGTCCACAACACAGCCCTTTCTCACTAAGGATAACAGGACAGTGTCTCTCACTTCAATCTCTCTATTCAGGGAAGGCTTTGGCTCCTTTTAACAGTTCATCAGATTAAGTCAGGCACACCCCAGGGCACTCTCTCCTTTGACTAATGCAAAGTCAACCGCATAGAGAGACCATCATCATATCAGAAAATACCCTTCACCTTTGCATATAATATAACCTAATTACAGAGGGGCATCCATTTTATCCATGGTACTAGCCACATTCAAAGGAAGAGTATTACACAGGGACATGTACTCGAGAAAGTGGGAATCTCAAGGGCCATCTTACAATTCTGTTATCACACTAAACTTTTGCTATGAGGATAGTGTAACACTGGCACCATAATTAAATAAAGGTGTGGCAATGGCATCAAAAAAATGGTGGAATAGGAAACCCTAGACTCTCTTTCTCCCTCCCACAAACACACTGATTCAAAAAAAACACACATATCAATTCCCTTGGTGAAAAATCCAGAAGCTAGTTGAGAGGCTCTTATACTTTAGGCAAAAGCAAAACCAGACATATCAAGACCAGTAGGAAAATTTGAGACACTTTCTCATCATAATCCCCACTCTAGGCACAGCACCATACAGTCAGGGAAAAATCCTCAGCTCCTCATGGGGGGAAGGAAAGAGCCAGACAATACAACAAACATTTCTAGTGTTTTCCATGAACTACCATAGGGACTGGCTTCTGTCTCAATTCTCTCAAGTGTGGGAATGAAAGGATGCTAGCTAACACTGTAACACTGCTTTACAAGGCAATTCTCTTTTCAGAACATCTATCACTGATTTTTTCTTTTGTTAATTTAACACAGTGCTAGTCAAGTTCTAGGCATTCTTCTGAGTGCTTTTCATAGAGTATTTTCATTTAGCTTTCATTTAAACTCCATAACAATACTAAAAGGTTAGGTATTGTAATCATTCACAACTTATAGATGAAAAGATTTAGACACAGAGAAACTAAAGAATTATCTAATGGTCATACAGTTATCAAGTAACATAGGCGGATACAAAACCAGGTATTCCAGCTCCAAAGACTGAGCTCTTAGCCACCACACTGCTGTCTCCTTTCTAATAAAATAATCAAAGCTTATATAAAGAGCTCAGTACAGAATTATTTATATGATCAAAACACTGGATACAGCTAAACTGGCAATCATATTTTCCAAAATACTTTAAAAATTACCTTTGGAAGCAGGTATATGAATTTTTAAGATTTTCTTATTTGTATTTTTTGAATTTTTCCAACTAATACCTACACATTTTTTTAATGAAGGGTAGTTTGTGGAAATGCCCTTAATGCTTTATATTGGATGATAACTTCACATTCTTATTATCAGTCCAAAACCTACAGCCTAACATTCATTTTATAAGAAACACAAAGTTAAGAAGAGTGTTGTTTTATTAACTACTGTCTGAAAACTGAAAAGTTCTTTATTTTGTTCATTTTAGTTTTAAACAATAAATAGACTTGTAATAAGATCAAAACAGATGAACTATATACTTTTTAAATTACATTGCCTCCCAAGCAACCCAATTCCAATAAATAGAAGAGTTGGATATATATAGTAATCAGCTAGCAGACACTACTCCTCTTTAAAGAACCTCTTAGTCTTGTCAATAAAATAAATTAAGCAAATGAGACTAGCTGACTGAATAAATATGAATCCGTGACATTTAAACACCATCATTCCAAATTATAGATGTAGAAAGATTAGGAAAATAGACAACCTCCATTGGAACACCACAAAGATAACTGCTGCAGGCAAAATCTACTAATAGATGGGAAACTTTAAAGATAAATAGGATATTTGCATGACTAAAAAGTACCTCTCCAAAAGCAGTTATTAATTAAGGGTTGGTTTAACTTATGTCAACAAATTATTTTCTAATCTCCCAGAAGGTGGAGCTTAATTCCCCTTTCCCTGAGTGTGAACTTATTGTGAACTTAGTTAGTGCTTCTAAATGAATAGCATAGGAGAAAGGAAAAATGATAACTTTAAAAGAGAGAAACCTGGCAGACACCATGTTAGGCAAGTGGCATAATAAGCTATGTTGATATCATGTATCTCTGATATGATGGGTTGAGAAGGCACAGGATCGCTGTTGTATTCTTGCAGATTCCATAACCCCAGCCTAATCATGAAAGAGTGTCAAACAAACCCATATGGAGAGATATTCTACAAAATACCTGAGCAGGACTCTTCAGTAATGTTAAGCTTATGAAAAACAAGGAAAGACTGAGGAAGTATCACAGAAGACATAACTCCTAAATGTCCTGTATTGGATCTTAGATCAGAAATTGCACAATAGCCCGGCCAGCATGGCTCAGCAGATGAGCATCGACCTAGGATCCAGGAGATCATGGTTCGATTCCTGGTCAGGGCACATGCCTGGGTTGTGGGCTCGGTCCCCAGTCGGGGGTGTGCAGGAGGCAGCCAATCAATGACTCTCTCATCATTGATGTTTCTTTCTATTTCTTTCCCTCTCCCTTACTCTCTCTGAAATCAATAAAGATATATTTTTTTTAAAAAAAGAAAAGAAATTGCACAATAGCCTAAAGCTCCATGCTAATGCTTTATCAGGAGGAGCAATCCCAGAGCAGCAAGTCTGAGGGAAAAGGGAAGTGAGGCGGAATGTAGGAAATCAATTACAAAGTGGCACGTGCCATGCTGGCCTTCAGGAGGAAATGAGAGCCAGCTTCTCAGCCATCTCTGGAGAGGCTGTACAAAACCACCACGCATAGAAACAAACTGAAGGAGTGTGAAAGGCACAGAATTTATCTGCCAGCTTGTTTCCATCTCCCTGATCAAATTTTGCCCCATATTTTCAGGTTATGTAAACTAACTGCTCAAGGCAGTCCGTGGGAAAGTCAGTACTCATGCCGCATCTTTGGTGTTTTGTGTTTTATCTGAGCCCAGAAGTGGTGGAAGGTACCATATGTTCTGTGGGTGTGGTCAGTTTGTCTCAGGCAAGAAGCTGAAGTGATCCCTGCCATGGGAGAGATTGTACTGGACCCTGAGTCTCACCCTAGATGAGAGCTGGTGGTGCTGGTGGTGCTGGCCAGGAATCTCCATCTAACAAGTAGCCAAGACCCAGGAAACAGGTAGGCTGAGCAAATGTAGAGAGGAAAATGGACTGAGTCTGGTACAAATGGCATGAACTCTTTAGTACCAACTGACATGTCAGATACTTTCTCAGCTATTTGTTGATCTATAGACTTAAGGGTTGCCAAAGCCTCAAAAAGCTACAGAGGGCCTCACCATATATGCAAATCCAAATACTAACAGGAAGATTGAATTGAAAAATTATATATGACCAATACCAAAAAAAGTGCCACCATGTAACCAAAACCCTTTAAAATGTTTATTCCAGGTGATCATTTATCCTTTCCTCAAAACAAAACACGAGAGTCACAGAGCCAGTTGGAAAAGCTCTTCTCAAAATGTGCATCTTCGATGGTATGTAATTCAGCAATCGTTTACATCTATACAAAATCTCCAATGCAAATACAGGATCATTTCAATTACCTCTGGGAACTGGCAAACAGTTTTCGACAACTTAGACATGACATTTCATTCAAAATTATCAGGGGCCATGAGTGTCAAGGAACAAAAAAGAACCAGGCAGAGACTCGGGAAGCCCCCAAGACTCAGGAAGCTCACAAGGATGCCAACCACTCAAACCCTGCAGCTGAAATGCCCTTAATGACAGTGTATTTTTAAACCATCTCTACCCAGGTGGCAGAGACAGACAGAGAAAGAGACAATCAGCCCAAGCAATTCATTCAGCTGCCACTGTGGACCATGTCACATGTTTCTCTGCGGACCAGAGCAGCGAATTAAGGGAGACATGGGGTTTACTGCTCAGACACCTGATTTAAAAATAGAAGAAAAGGTCTGGGCCCCTGCTGGCCTCCCACTCTCACCCAGCAGGATGGTGATTAGCTGTGCTTTCTCTGAGCCATTCCTTTAATATCTTTATTGGCTATTTTCCATATCCCAGTCTGGAGCCTGGCTATGAGATAATATTTGTATGGGGTATGTGAGCTGTTGCAGGGTCTGCAGTCATAGTGAGCTCAGGGCTGTCTGGGGTACATGGTGTGATTTTAGCTGTGAAAGTCACCTAGGGACATGATAGACAGCAGAAGCTGTTATCAATTTGGATTTGGTGGTGTTACAGTCCAGCGTTGGGACCTCTGACAATACAAGATGTCTGTGCTCTCAGGGTATTTTCTGATGCCATAAAGGAAAGCAGGTGCTAATTGGTGCATGCCAACTGTGGGCTGGGAAGCAGATGCTTAGGTCCATGAAGTCTTCCTTCTTCTGGGAATGCTGATTCATAAATTAATTGTCTGCATAAAACTAGACTGTGGTCACCACTTCCTATTTCAGTGCAAGTTTTGTTGGCAAGAAAAACAAAATGCATTTGTGAGGGAATGAAGCCGTGTGACCTTGGACAAGTTACTCAGTGTCTTTGTGGCTCAGCATTCGTATTTGTAAAACAGGTTTAATAATAATAATTCCTATCTCACAGGTTGTTAAGATAAGTGAGTCATTATGGAGACAGTAAAAATATCAATGGTTTTCAGGGGTTAGGGAAGAGAGATGAATTGGCAGAGCACAGGGGATTTTTAGGGCGGCTGATCTATTCTATATACTACTACAGTGCTGAACAGGTGTCATTAAAGGTTTGTCTAAACCCAGAGAATGTACACCACCAAGAGTAAGCCCTAATGTAAACTATGGACTTTGGTGATAATGGTGTGTCAGTGTAGGTTCATCAGTTGTAATGACAGTCCCACTCTGGTGGAAGATATTGCTAACAAAGGAGTCTATGCATGTGTGGGGGCAGGGAGTATATAGGAACTCTGTATTTTCTGCTCAGTTTTTCTGTGAACCAAAAAACCACTATAAAATAATATTAATTTATTCAAAAAAAAAAAAAACACAACAGGCAACAGAAGTAAAATGGCCAGAGATTATGTCAGGCACATGATAGACAGTTAATTGTAGCTACTAATATCTTATTTATTAATTATAGTTTTATTTTACAAAAGTCTCAAAATCATTAAATACTTTCAAAAACAAGTCTTGGGCACTGCAAAGGCTTGTGAATTTTCAAAGACCCACATACCCACACGTAGTCATTCTGCCTTGCTAATGTGACCCTGGTACCACGCAGCTGAATCCTAATAGTACATATCAGGCACCGAAATTTAATCAGCATGCAAAAAGTCCTGACAGAATTAATAATTCTGGTCAAAAAAAAACCATGAACAACTGATTTAATGATCAGATAAGAAACTTATTTCCAGCCACCCACTGTGAGAAACTAAGCTCCCTCCACGTCCTAATCTACTGACGCACACAGTCTGGGCAGAAATAAGCTCTTAATGATGAAGGGTCTCGCTATGACTATGGTTCCGCTGAGCAGAAAATGGAGGATTATAAGGCATTTCAGAGAGAATGTGTTTTCTCTTTTCCCCAGTTCTGCACCCTTTCAGTTATTTTCTTTAAATACAGTTTAGATGGTTACTGCCACCTTCAGGATACAAGAGGATGTTTGCATGAGTGGCCAGAGCGTAGTCAGCCCTGCCCTGGAGAAAAGGTACCCGGAGGGGGCATTAGAGCATAGGAACAGAAGCACACAGGACCGGGTGATATTTCTATTGGTAACCCCCAGAGAAAAATACCTGCAGATGCTGAATTCATCTATTCTGGAGTCTTCGGGTAACGTGCGTTCATAATTTACACAAACGAGTCTGCACACACTCACGCACGTACACATACATGCGCTGCACCCTTTAGGCTCAGCGGTGAGTGTTCTAATAATTCAGAATATTCCACATCACCGTGCAGAATAAAAGCACAGCTCTTCTTATGTTAAGGGATGCATCAGCTACATTAAGTGACTTGGTCAGAAACTTTGAGACAAAGTCTAGCAAATTATTGTTGTGGGCTCATAGTGAAGCCCATGAGCTGAGCTGCTATTCAAAAAAAGAAGATGGGAAGGGAAGTAGGGGAAGAAAAGAAAGAAAACAGGGGACATAAAGCAATTCATTAATTTGTGCATTCATTAAATACTATTGAGCACCTACTACGTTTTGAGCACTATGCTAGTAGCTAGGGACACAAGGTGCATCTCTGCCTTCAAGAAGCTCAAAATCTCATGGAAACAACAGCCAAGTAAAGAGGGATTTTTCCCCAGCCAGACTCAGAGGGAGCTCCTGCGTCTTTCTCTGGTTCTTTAACCCCCTGGCCCCTATTATAGTGCCCTGGTGGTGTAATAACAGAAGGAACTCAGGCTGGTGGTTTGGAAAGACCAGGGTTTAAAATCCTCTTTCCATCCTTATTGTCTTATCTTGGCCAAGCCTTTTACCACTTTTGTCCATGCCTGACCCCTCCAAGTCCTGTTTCTCAGCAGCCTTGGCCATTGTCAAGAACCTGTGATATAGACAAGGGGGCTGAGGGCACCACCCCCTTTCAAAACAGCCATAACTCCTCAGGACCCTCCTTTCTTTTTTAATTTTTATTTATCTTTATTGTTGAAAGTAGTAGAGATGTCCCCTTTTTTCCCCCCACTCACCCCTTCTACCACACACAAAGGAGCCTTCTTTCAAACTCACAGGCAGGCTTATGAGACCAGAAGCTTAAGTCAGTCAAATACAGGCAGGAGAAGCGAGCTGAGCAGCACAGCGAGGCGGAACCAGAGGGGAGAAAGCCAGCTGTCTGGCACCCAGGGTCCAGTATGACTACCTTCCTGCAAAAACTAACATTAAAGTCAATCAGCGTGGAAAACTGTCAGTCAGTGTGACATTTTAGCTTTATTCCCTAATGCTTTGTGTGTGTGTCTGTGCTTATGTAGGGATAATATATAGAAATGTGGTTAACTTGTGGTTCTTTTCAGTTTGGAGTTTGAGGGATTTTCCAAGTAATTAAGAAGTCTAGCCACCTGGGGCAAAGATACTCACTCAGTGAGCAGGAAAAAAGTACTGCTGGGAGGAAAATGAATTGAGAGCTCCCTGAGAAAGGTCTTCAAGGTCTCTTCCTATGTCCAGACAAGGCTGGGTGTTATGGGTTGAATTGCATCCCACCCAAAAAGATACATTGCAGTCCTAACTGGCTGTACCTCAGAATCTGGCCTTATGAGGAAAGAGGATCATTGCAGATGCAATTGGTTGAGATGAGGCATACTGGAGTAGAGTGGGCCCTTAATCCAACATGTCTGGTGTCCTTATAATAAGATTACGTGGAGACACAGAGACACAGAGAAGGCCATGTGCCAATGAAGGCAGAGATTGGAGTTATGCCGCCGCAAGCCAAGGAATGCCAGAGACAGTCAGAAAACCATCAGAAACTAGGAAGAAGCAAAGAAGAATTTCCTTGTCTTCTTCAGAGGGAGCACAGCCTTGCCAACACCTTAATTTCACCTTCTGGTCTCCAGAACTGAGACAATAAATTCCTGGTTTTTTAAGTCACCCATTTGTGGAGTACTTCATTCTGGCAGCCTTAGGAAACTAAACGCCAGGGTGACAATTAAGTTCAGGTGAGGTCTTGATGGCATTAGTCCCCTTATGGGACAATGGAGAGCTTGCTTTCTGCCCCTCTCTCCACCATGCGAGGACACGGTGAGAAGCTGCCCATGTGCATTCCAGGAAGACAGCTCTCGCCAGAACCAACCATGCAGCCACCCTGATCTCAGCCATCCAGCCTCCAGAACTGCGAGAAAACACATGCATCTCTATTGTTTAAGCCACCTAGTCCATGGTACTTTGTTATGACAGCCCGAGCAGACTACGACATTTGGGATGTCAAGAGACTGGAATATGTTGGTTTTATTAGCATTCCATAGATACCCACAAACATTAGTAAATATTACATGGGCTCTCTAAAATAAAAACAATTATTAAAATAGAAATCGTTATTGAGTGCCTACAGTATACCATGTTAAGTCCCACCATCTCCAATTTCCACCCTAATCTTGTGTTTTGGTCTTGTAGTGCTGTGAGTCCAGATGTTTAAAAGAGCTGTCCAGTAGTGACAAGTAAGTCAATGGTAGGGTGGGGATTCAAACTCAGTTGTGTTTATATTCAAAGCCCATGTTCTCTACCTCTACGAGTTTTGCCTTTCTATGGAAAAAAAAAAACACCTCACGTAATAGTCTTTAACAGAAGTCAGAGGCAGCCTTTACTGTCAGCACAAAGAGAGTTGCTGCATGGGCATGCAAAGGATTCTACTCAAATATCTCCATTACTCATGTCTGAAATTACACCATCATTCTTTCATTTACATTGAGTGTTGTCAGTTCCTAACATCTCTTTTGACTTGTGAAACTCACCTAGGAATAATAAGTGAAGCTCCAAATACTTTAGGTCCAATGTGTTTGTCTGTTCTGTTCAACTAACAGACATTAAACACCTGCTATGTGCAAGGATCGTGCTCAACTCGTCAGGAATGCAAAGGCAAAACTTTCTCCTACATACCTCACAATGTAAAGATACCTGCTGGCAAGAGAGAGACAGCATGTATAATGTTTAAATATACAAAGCACTTTCAACTAAATTGCACTAAAAAAAAAAAAAAAAAAAGGTGGCATTCAACAAGTGGTTAAGAAAATGTCCCTATACAAATCTGAGCACATACATGTTAGTTCCTGTTATTTATTTGTTGTTACATTCATGTTCTACTTTTAAAAACATTAAAAGAGTTCATTGAAAAAAATAGTTAATTGAATCTGAATTGCATCTGAATGTCTCAGTTGATATCGCTGATTCCAATACAAAATCTTTCTAATTTCCTTTCATTTTGACCAGCATCTACCAAGAAGAAAGAACTCCATTTCCCCTCATCAGGCACTTATTCACTTCACTCTGTATTCTATAGGCCTTTCTGAGCACCAGGCATAGGTAAGGGCCTGTATTAGGAACTTAGTAGTATTCAAGGATTCTTCAAATAAATAACATAAAAATTTACAAACAGGTACCATGAAGTTACCCGGTAGAGGGAAGGGTCGTGTCTTGTTAGAGTGAGGTCAGGCTATTCTCCCTGCCTGCCTTCTTGGACCCCAGACTCAGGCTGGCATCTGAGTGACCCCACCCCACAGCATGTCAACACAGCTCCAGAGAGTCACACAGCCAAAATCGTAGCAGAGCGTGTCTATCACGCAGCACTTTGGCTCTTGTCATACAGTCATCTAGGAAAAACAGGCTTAGGAATGTCATAAGTTAAGGAAATCAGGAGAGCTGTGCTGGGCACACTGTTAAGACGATGTTCCCTCTGGGAACCGGAGGTGGTGGAGATGGCTGCAGGCTGATGCAGGCAGGGAAAGGACTTTTTTCATCAGGAGCCACATACTCAGGTTTACACAGACATTTGATTTCCTAACAGGAGCAGTACTGCTAAGGTTTTGCTTTCATCTTTCCCCGGCACTATCCTCCTGACGCTTATTACAAGTCAAGGAGCAATAGAGCACTGTCCTTGAGGAGATACACTCTCATTTTGACAGTCATGTCAGAAGGCAGAGGAAGGAGGCTCTTTCTTCGTGGTGTAAATTTCTTCTCACTTCCTCCATGGCCAAGTCAAAAAAGAGCAAGGCCACAGAAGTTCCAAGTGCTGGGCACAGCGGTGAAGGGAGGCAGGGTTTTCTCCACTACCTAGCAATTAATTTCTAAACCCATCATTTAATGATTAGCTGAAAAGGACACTGGAAATGAACATCACTGCTCGATTTACATATTTAATCTGATTAGACTGCTGACTTTCAGATCCTGGCAATTAACAGGTCTCCATGTCCCTTTTCCAATACTTGAATGATTAATCTCCTATTTGGTTGCCTATGTTCACTCCCTGAAAGTTTATGTTGAAAAATTTATTGTTCTATTCCAGCAGCATTATATGGGCAGGCTATTGGAAAACACTTACCTCTTGCTGTCCTAAATAATAGTGACTTCGTGAGGAAACTGTAAGATCCTAGATAATGAGACATAGGTTTATAACTACGAACCTCCTATTTTCCTTTTAAATATGAAATCAATTAAGTGAAATCAAATTAATCTGCTCCCTTGAGAGTTATGTAAGGTCAACAAAGGAGGCATTCTTCTAACAGGATATAATATTTGCTCATCTGTTGACTAATTAAAACCAGCATTTCCCATAATCCCCAGATGAGGTCCTATATTTCCTGGTACTGTCTAAAAAGAGGTACAAGATTAAACCTGAACAGGCTAGTTTTGAGATACAAAACAACATTAGTAATAAAGCAAAGAAGGCTTAAAATAACCTTATTGTAAGATATGCCCCTTGCCCTTGGCAAACAAATCCACAAAGTCTCCAAAACTTTGTGGAATGATCTCAAACCAATTCACCCTGAAAGATGTTACATAAGGTCACTCAACAACCAGAAGAGATCAGGAATGGGCATAGAGTAGGTGGTTCTCTTAGTGGTATGACTAAAGAATTTTAAAATACAGAAAAACAGTCTCTAGAGTAGAAGAGAGTTGGCTCTGTGTCCCAGTTTTGTCATTTAATGTATAAATGTGTATTTTCAAGCAGGATACTAGCCTTCCCTAAATTACAGTTCCATCATCCTCTACAGTGGGGCCAATAATGGCACCAACTACAGAGGGTGTGACCAAAGGATTAAATGAGGTAACACCAGTAAAGAACTCAACCCAGTGCCTGATACATAAAAAGAGCAAAAATAATGTTAGTGGTTATTTTAATACCTCATTGTTAAGCTACTGTAGCCCACTGTCCTGGGGCCTGAAATGACTGTGGCCTTTTAGGTTTTAAAATTTCCAAAAATTGTTAAAACTCAGAAGGCAGGGTGGGTAGCAATGGTTTTAGTACCAGCTCAACACTCAAACACTGTGTCATCTGGAAATCAATCTAATTCTATCATAAAATAAGTTTGCTGTTTCCCACGTTCAAAAGAATCAGTTTTGTTGACATCACTCCCTTTCATTCTCACTCAACTTAGAAGGGTGGGATTCTGAACAAATATACTTGATGGGATAATAGCACTTTGATGTTAGGGGAACTGTCACAATTTTCCAGAGTACCACAGATCTAGTCCCTCAATGAGGAGCCAACAGTGCCCACTCCAGAGTATAAACCACATGTAAGTTTTCAACTTCATTGATTCCACTTAACAAGCAAGTGTTGAGGGTCTATGCCAGTAGCTGGAGTTTTTCCTCTTTTCCTTCTGAAGCTCCAAGAAGTTCAATTCCCATTATAGTCAACCCCCTTATAATCAAGCACAAGAAATTATCTGGATACTTCTCAAAATCTCTAGTGTTAAAACTCTGCTGCCCTTGGCAGCTGGAACAAACCAGAGCTGGGAAATAAGCGTTAAGGGAAGGTCTTGGCAGCTCAAAAAAATCTATTTTTTTAAATTGTTATGTCTACTTTTCTGTATTTTAAAGAAATTTGTGCTTCTATTTAAGTTCTTCAGACAATACCAAAAGGCAAAAATAAGAAATAAAAATCTTCCATAATTCTCCCACATGGAAATTATCACTGGTATGGGGTCTACAGCATTTTCTAAGCAAAACCATATACACAACTACATATACATAACTACATGCATACATATAACTATAAACGTACATGTAAAAGATACATACATATTATAACTATAAGCTGTTTTTGCAATCTGCAATCTAATTTTTTCACTAACTATATAATGTATGTCTTTCCATATTAATAAATAAGACTTAAATTCAACATAACTTGTAATAATTCCATTGCTTTCCATTGTACAGAGGGGTCCTGTTATATTTTACCAAAGCCTTTCACTGGGCAGGTAAATAGCTTGCTTTCTTTCTTTTTTTATTTATTCATTTATTTACTCAACAACTAGCTAAAGGGCACCTGTAGTATGCCTGAACCATTTCAAAGAGCAGGGCTACAGCCATGAACAAGAAAGGTAAAATTTCTGTCCTTGTCAACCTTACAATCTACATGGGAAGAGAGTTAATAAAATAAAACATGATAAGGGGATAAAGAAGGAAAAGAGGTGACAATGTCTAATAGGAGATACACGCATATTTTACAAGTAATTCTTTGTGCATTTATCCAGTTATAGAAATTTGACAGCCTTAATTTCTTATTATAAAATTACGATTAATTTCCTACTCTCTACTTGAGAATCTGGACAAGATGGTCCTGACATTTATAAAATGCCTTCCAGGTGGGCTCTCGTTGCCCTTGACCTAGAAATCTCTCTAGATCAGGTAAAAATAAGGGAAAATTAGTTTTCCACAACCCCTGGCTCCTTGCTGCTCACATTGAATGTCAGTCTTTGAACCATTGGCCAAAGACATCCCCACTCATCCCAAATAAGTTTTCACTATTCTGGTGTCCATGAGTATTTTTCTCTGTTCAAAATGAAAGTTTACATAAACATATTGCATCTTACTGAACATATGCTACTATTAATGAGTTGTGGTTGTGGTTAATATTTGATACCACCCACCTACTGTCCTTGTAAAATGTTTGTTTTTCTTTTCTTATTAGTGGAGCTTGCTGCTGCCTCTGTTCTTCATCAGCCCAGACAGGTGTCTGACAACCAAGCAGCTCAGGACTGTGTGAGTTGTTAGGCTCTACAGTGAATTCAAAGATGAGTAGTGATGCTGGAGATCAGCAAGGACATGAGGAAGAGAAATCTCCTCTGTTAGCTTGGATGTAACAGCTCCATAGTAAACCTTCCCTGCTGGCTCCTTCAAAAGGGCCATCCACCAGCAGAAAGGGCAGAGAGACCTTTAAACAGCACCTGGAAGCCTGAATACCTGCTGTGTGACCACACAGCTAATACCTACTGAGTGTCAGCTAGTGCTAGGCATCAGTCAAGTGTCTTCCGCAGAGTAACTCACAGCCTAACTTGGCGGCAGGCACTCTTATTACTCCCTTCTTAGAGATGAGAGAAGTAAGGCACAAAGAAGTTAACTAATTTACCCATCAATTCTTGCAGCCTGGCTCCAGAGCTGGTGTTCTCAAATACCACAATATTTAAGCTCACACACACACACACATGCACACACACCCCACACAGATCACATACCACACATCACCTATGCTGAACTAGGCACAGATCACATGACACACACATCTATCTCACCCCACACCACAGACATCCCACTCACACACACACATTCTACAAATCTCATGCGCACCCCACACATCACACACTTATCTCATGAAACACACACACTTTACATACACACGCATACACCCCACACAATCTATGCATCATACACACATTCAGCATGAACACACCATGCTCACACATACGTCTCCACACACATACAAAGTATAGGCAAAAGTAGGTTTACAGTTGTAATACAAATAGATAATACAATAATAAATAATAATACAAGAATAAACTATTTCACGTACTCACAACTATAAATCTACTTTTGCGTGCCCCTGTATACACCACACAAACACACTACACATCATATACACACACATCCTACACACCACAGACCCACCAAGTAACACATATACAACATACCTACCATCCACCTGCCATATACCATAGACATGTAGCACACACTCATCCATCTCACATCTGCACACACCACCCACACACTCACACACACATTCCTCATCCATCCCCAAACTGAGCTAATAACCAAATAGTAAACAGCAAGAGCAAACTGCATACAAGGTAATTTCCAGATATGCGAAGGTCCCTTTCTCCTATGTGGTAGCACAGATGCTTCACAGGGTGGTTTGGGAAGTACCTGTGACCTATGGGCGAAGGTTTGGTGACCTGTCAGGGATGCTCTACAGAGGTGCAATTCTGCTGCTGTCCATCTCAGTGAGCTTTGGGTTCAGAAGAAGTTGCATCCACACCCCTCCATTCAGGTGACTGACAGCTCACAGCAGTCCATTGTGCCAGTTCCCCATACTGGAAATATGGTCCTAACTCTTCAGGTTGCCATTCAAAGGCCTTAGCTACTCCATCTCCTTGGACCTTTTCCATGTAAACTCCCCTCTCAGGCATGCTGAAGGACTCCTCGTCTCTGCACACCTCTTGTTTTTTCCTACCTGAACCCAGACAATCTGCCCTGGCCTGGCTCAGTCCTTCCAGCAGCATGAAGGTTCCTTTTCCCCTGCATCTCCTCCAACCTCTGCATCCTATAAACTTCTACAGGATGTAGTATCTGTGCCACCTTCTTGGCATTTTGATACATGTCATACCACATTGTTGGCTATGTCTAAAGATAAAAAATGCTGCATTATAGTCTAGGTGCCCAGAGACGCTCTGCCTATTTATTATTCACTGGCTGTCATTGCTTTAGAGGGACAGCAAAACAGCATTTATTGGCTTTGAGGTTCAGAATAAGATTTGGAAACTTGGAAGTAAATGGAATCTTAAGAGGAAGGTGCTTTTGATTTCTGAGAAACCAGCTTTTTGAGAGAGAAAAAGGTTTGTTCAATCCTAAAAGCTTGCCTTCAGCCATTAAGAACTAAGGCCCAGGAGATATAGAATGTTTATTTGATAAGCAGGGCTTTAGGGTGAATGTATAATGACATAAAGCAAGTTTCCCCATCCCAAACAAGTTAAATTTCAAGGGATGAGGGAGGAAGGAATATTAGAGAGGAAAGGGAACAGCTTAAACAGCAGGGGGTGTTCACACCCTGCAATCTTCAGCCTAGGTCATCACGGACACCCCGGAGAAGCTTAGGGACTAGACAGTAGCTGTCTCCCACTTTCCGGAGGCAGAAACCTCATAGATGCCCCTACACTGCAGAAAGCATGGGAGCCTTAACATCAAAATGGTAGTGCAGAGTGTCTACCTTGAGAAGGATTAGGGTCTTCCCGCTACATCTACCAACATACTAGAGGGCCATGGGGACCGCGTGCTGGTAAATATTTAACAACTAACACTCCTGAGAGTGAAAATCTCTTACTTTTATGGTGTGGTGGCCAGAATAATGTCCCCTAAAGATATATCTGTCCTAATCCCCAAAATTTATGAAGATACTACCTTAAGTGGCAAAAGGAACTGTGCCGATGTGATTGAATCAAGAACATTGAGATTATCCTGAATTATCCAGATGAGAAATCAGAGAATAAACATATATATGTTGTAATTTGCTACAAAATCAATAGGAAACAAATACATAGGGTTTTCAGATGGTGTGAGGATGTGCCAAGGCTAATTTCAAGCTACCAAGATGATGTCACAGAACACAAAACAGGGAGAGATCCACACAGTCGGTCACTGCGAGCTGCTACAAGCTGGCTTCAGCACGCATCTGCATGAGCGAGAATTTGGGATTTCCTGTGTCTCAAAAAGTCCAGATGGAGATAGGGAAAACTGATGGACTAGTGGGATCCTGTAGTCATGATGAGAGAGATCAGCACACAGAGCGTGGAGCCCCAAAGCCAGAGTCCATGCACAAGATTAGAAGCCGACACCCAAAGACCAGGAAGCTAATCCACAACCAGCACCGATGGAGGAGAGAGGAAGACCACGGGCCAAATATCTCCCACTCCTCTCCCATGGCTGAGCCTACACCAGCCCACCAGAACTTTATCTTCCTGGAGAAGGAAAAGACAGTGAGCAGAAACACCGAAATGACTGATTCTAAATCCTAGATTAACCAACTTTAAATCCTGATTTGACTAATGTGACTTAGTAACCTAGAAGTGACTCAGTTATTGCCCTGAGTGGTTCAGTTGGTTGGAACAACATCCCATACACCAAAAGGTTGTTGGTTTGATTCCTGGTCAGGGCACATACCTAGGTTGTGGGTTCACTCCCCTATCAGGAGGCAACTGATCAATGTTTCTCTCTCTCTCTCCCCCATTCCTCTCTCTCTAAAAATCAATTTTTTAAAAATATAGCCTCAGGTGAGGATTGAAAACAAAGAAGTCACTCACTTGTTTCCTGATTCCAAAGACAATGGGGGTGGGACCCAAAACAGAAATTAAATTCAGTTTTGGGATCTGAAAAACCAATACCCTCTATTGGAATCACTTTTCCCAAATAATCTACAAACATCTCAGGAAAATGCAGCAGGTCTTCTGTCCATCCACACACCACTGAATCTTGAAGGGCACTGCAGAGCTGACTGGTAGGAAGCAGGTCAGAATCAGCTGCAGAGCTCGCAGAGTGGCAGTCCTCCATGGGTGCACACTGGAATCGCACAGAGAGCTTCACCATGCATGTGTGCTCAGGTCCAGCCCAGGAAGATTCTCATGTAACTGGTCTGGGGTTCAGCCTGGACACTGGGGTTTTTAAAATTTCCCCACAGAAAATTCCAATGTGCAGCCAAAGTTGAAATCTACTGCTCAAACCGACTCCTCCTCCCGGAGACAGTTCAGGAATCAAATTAACCCAGGTTTAGGTACTGACTCTACAGGTTCCCAGTATTACCCTGGATAAATGACTTACTTCTGCACCTTGGTTTCCTCACCTGTCGATGGACTAATGGTATTTAAGTAGAAGGTATTGAGAAGATAACATGCATGCAGAGCCTTGCATGCAATACATATTCATTTTTGCTAGTTAATGGTTACTATTCTATATTACATTAGAGACTGCCGGTGAATCCTCTGTCTCCAGTCACTGGATAGTCCCACTTACACAGAATCTATAGAGCCTTCCCATGTACATAGAATAAAAATATTAAAGACAAATCTCTCTTGTTATATAATTATCCCATTTGAAAAACAAAAAGTACAAAGAGAACTTCGTGGCTTGCATGTGTATCAAAGAGAAAAGTGTCTTCTGCATAGAAAACCATGTTAAAAGCCCCCAAGGCTCACTCTAGTATGGACCAAATGAGGTTTTGCTGGGGTAGAGGCGGTAATGTGCTCTCAGGTTTCAGAATATCAAACATAGGAGGGCGCTTAGGGACCACCCAAACATATATTTTGAGGATAAAACTCTTTTAATCTTCAAAGAACCCACTTACTATTCAACAAAGATGATTACAAAATAAGACATATGAATTATTCTGCCTCAGAGGTGCTGTATGAAAAAAATCCATGAATATATACAAAAGTAGTTAAGAAAGATAAGAAGTTTGTATAACTGCAAGAAGACAGAGTACAGAGGCTATAAATGAGGTCTGCAGAGGTGGCCCTTGCTACTGTTACTTATTAATAAAAAGTATGAATATAAGGGAAAGATTAAAAGGACATGTCTGCAAAAGAGAAAGTTAAAAGCGAAGGTTCTAGAATCAAATCCTATAGATTCTATTCTACATCTGTCCCACACTTAACTTCACCCCTGTGTGCCTTGGTTTTCCCCTGGATAAAATCAAGATAATGAAAGTGTCTATATCAAGTGGTTGTTGGAGGATCAGAAAGATCATAGGAGGAAAGCACTTAATGCAGCATTTGGTACACAGCAAATCACCCACAAGCATTAGCGACTGTGGTTATTTAAAATATTCATAAAGAATACACTAGAACCAGGCTGTCCAATAAAGTATCCCATAACCACATGTGATAATTTTTAAATGTAGATTAATAAAAACTAAATAGAATTAAATTTTAAGTCCCTAAGTTGGACTGTCCCTGCTTACTTTGAATGCTCAATGGAAATGTGGCCAGTAGTCACCACAATGGGAGAGGAACATTTTCACCATCACAGATATTGAAGGCTCTAGTCCAAGTGACAAGAAGAAAGTTCTGGAGCCTCTCATGCCTGGTTGAAGGTGAGAGAGAAACTTCTTTCTTTTCTCCTCCATGGGGTAATGCAAGGTACAAGGCAGTGACATCCCTCCCCCCAGAAATCCTCTCTCTCAAGGCCATGCCTCCCTCAGTCTTACATGCTCTCCAGATGGATGCTGGGCTGCTGCTGAATGGACTTACTTTACAATCACCAACAAGCCCTGCTAGGTGGTCTTCACTCAATTTAGGATATAGGGGCACTTGGCAACTGTGATGTTATTGGCAGGATGTAGGGCCTCTGCTAGATTTCTATTTTATTAACTGTCCCTTCCTGCTGCATCAATGCTTATCCCTCTCCCAGACTCCCTAAAATGTCTAACTTCTGGTTCTGATTTTACATGAATTAGAAAACCAGATAACCAAACTTATTACATAAAAGTAAGACCCTAGAAAGGGCTTTCAGTCCTGGGCAAGAATGTCAATGCACAAACACGTAAAGACTTTTTTTTTTTTTTCAACTCGTTTCCTGGCCCCTGCCTGTATTCTGGAGAGCTGAGAGGTCCACATAACCCAGCTTATGGGAAAGGCTTTATTCAAAATATCAGAGGGCAATAAGGGTATGTAAAGTGATTCTATAGGAAATAGAAAAATAATGAAAGTGGTACAAAGAACTATCTCCAACTAGCAAATGTGTGAGGAGTGCAAATTTAGATGAATGGCCAACTCTATTCAATCATGAGCAAATGATAAATCATTCGTGGATCAGCAAAATCCATTCTTCAACTAAAAAGCACAAACAAATTCACTTTATATACGCAGTCCAGTATACTTAATTATGTATGTGTTTTAGTGTGTGACCAAATACTTCTTCGGCTGTGCCAGCTGGAGGGAAAGAGAATGAAATCACCTAAATGGGTATTACTCATGTGAAACTTGTAAGATGTATGTCGTGCTAAGCTGATTCATCTACAGGAGTGCGTGAGGAATCCGTTAATTCAGGCCATGCAGAACAGCTCAGCTGATTTGGGACCGTTGCATATACTGCATCACTCACACACATATCCTAGTTGTCCAAAGACCGATGACTGCATTAGAGCGATAACGCAGCCCATGATTGCCCATAAAGCAGCAGTAAAGCCAAGTTTAAGATGAAGGACCTAGAGTAAGATTACCTGGACTCAGATCCTGGCCTCACCATTTATTATTAATGTGACTTTTAGGCAAGTGCCTAAATTTTCTAATCTATAAAATGGAGTTACTACTAGTCCTTGCCTCATAGAATTTTCTTTTATAACAGCTTTATTCATCTATAATTCGCATACCATAAAATTCACCCTTCCAAAGTGTAAAATGCACTTTAAAGGGGTTTTTAGCATATTCACAGATTGTGCAACTATCACCACTATCTAATTCTAGAATATTTCATCACACCTAAAAGAAACCTATATTCACTAGCTGTTGCTTTGCTTCCCGCCCCCCGTCCCCCACCTTGTCACTGGCAAGTACTAATCTACTTTTTGTCTTTATGAATTTGCCTATTCAGGACATTTTATAGAAATAGAATCATACAATATGTAGTCTTTTGTGACTGATTTTTTTCACTTAGCATAATGTTCTCAAGGTTCATCTATGTTGTAGCATGTATCAATACTTCATTCCTTTTTATTGCCAAATAATACTCCACTGTATGGATATATTATATTTTGCTCACCCATTTATTAATTGATGGACATAAGGATTGTTTCTACATTTTCTGAATAATGCTATGATGAACATTTTGGTACAAGATTTTGTGTGGACATAGATTTTCACTTCTCTTGAGTATTTGTCTATGAGTGGAATTTCTGAGGCACATGGTTTTGATTTTTATTTCCTTAATGATTAATGATGTTGAGCATCTTTTCTTGTGATTATTAGCCACTCATAGATATTCTTTGCCCATTTTGTTTTAGCCCAGCCAGTGTGGCTCAGTTGGTTGAGTATTGTCCCATGACCCAAGAGATCACTGGTTCAATTCCCGGTCAAGGCACATGCCCAGGTTGTGGGTTCAATCTCCAGTAGGTGGCTTGCAGGAGGCAGCAGATAGATGTTTCTATCTCTCTCCCCCTTCCTCTCCCTTCCTCTCTCTCTAAAATCAATAGAAACATATTTTTAAAAATTCTTTGCCCATTTTTTAAATTGGGTTTTCTCTTAATTGCTGAGCTGTGAGATTTTTTATATTTTTTATACAAGTCCCACATCAGATATACAGTTTGCAAATATTTTCTCCCATTCTGTGCATTGTCTTTTCACTTTTCTGATGGTTACCTTTGAAACACAAAGGTTTTCATTCTGTTGGTGTCCATTTCACCTATTTCTTTTGTTTCTTCTGTTTGTGAAGAAACACTGCCCAATCCAAGGTCATGAAAATTTATACCTGTTTTCTTCTAAGAGCTTGATAGTTTTAGCTCTTATATTTAGGTCTATAATCCATTTTGAGTTAGTTTTTATATATGGTGTGAGGCAGGGATCCAAATTTATTCTTTTGTATGTGAATATGCAGTTGTCTCAGCACAAATTGTTAAAAAAAAGACTGCTATTTCCCCCATTGAATTGTCTTGGAACTCTTGAAAATCAATTGACCATAAATGTAAGAGTTGATTTCTAGATTCTCGGTTCTAGTCCATTGATATGTATGTCTATCCTTATGCCAGTACCATGGCTTTGATCAATTACTGTAGCTTTGTAGTAAGTGTTGATATTGGAAAGTGTGAGTCCTCTTTATTCTTCTCTTTCAAGACTGTTTTGGATCTTCTGGGTCTTCTTCATTCTCATATAAATTTTACAATCAGCTTGTCGGTATCTGCAAAACAGACAGCTGGGATTTTGGTAGGTATTGTGTTGAATCAGGTTATCCAATGCTTTGTAAGAAGCTGAATTAAGAATACTGGGATAGAACTTAAGAAATATAGGTTCTTTCCCTTTGAAAAATCACTTCCATTCCTAAGATTTCAGTTTCTTCATCTGTAAAATACAGGAGTAGGGTATGTTGATTCATAATATTCCATTCAAATTCAAGACTCTAGGGTTCTATGTCTGTCCCAGGACTGAAAATAATCTCAGCAGTTTGGTAAAAATAAGTTAGCTTTTTAAAAAATCAACAATTTTGACCTATCAACATTCCTGGACACCTGAAAGACACAATAATTCTGCAGATAGAGAAGATCCAAGTTTGTGTGGATTCTTTTTTCTGCTAGATTAAACAGAAGCCAAATTCAACCAAACAGCTTGTTAAAAACCCACAGTTATTAATGGGCTTTTCTGCTGTTTTTTGCATAAATGTAGGTGTTTTTAAAACCATATTTGGTATAAAGCCACTTAAAATAAAACCTGGCTTTATATTAAATATCTATAATCTCATCAAGCAGAACACAAAAGCCAAAGGGAACACATGTCGATTATTGTTTTAATGAATATAGATTATCTCAGTGATTAGATATGAAATACATAATAATTTAACATATTATTTAGTCCATTTCCCCCCTAAGTTCTAAGGTGACATTCATAATCATGAACCTCTGGCTAGTACTCCTACTTTTCACTTTTTTACTGTGCAATAAAACTGTCGGCGCTAGTTGGCTAAATATATTGGATGCTTATGTTCAAGCTTTCAAGAGGTCTAAACATTTATTAAGCCTGTACCATGTACCATATACCAGGCATGGAAGATGCAAAGATAAATAATCTATCATCTTATTCTCAGAGTTCACCATCTAATGTAATTGGGGTGTCAGGCCCTGTGGCTGAGTTTCCTTATCTTCACGTAGGGTTCATTCTTTCCCACTGGCCCCAAAGTCCACCACAGCAACTTGGCTTCCTCCAGGTGCCCTTCAGTCAACCAGCCATGCCTGTGTGGGTCTGCATTCCAGGTGATGGCCCTGTTTGAATTACTTTCCAAGCAGACTCCTTGGCTCCTAAGTGAGTCAGTCAATATCAAGGAATTTGGAGACGGGGTGGGAATCGGTCTCACGTGCCCAAGTTACAGACACAGCACATATTATATATTAGCTCAGCTCACTTGGACTTCATGTGGACTCACCACTACTATGTGTGAAGGGAACTGTCATGTAAACACAAAGGGTGAGGCTTTATTCTCTCCCTGGGCGTCAGAGGCAGAGTGATTTCTTAACAAATGTCCTTGCCTTGGCGTACAAATGATATTGATCTCTGCACTTGGCACTGAAAGCTGGAGCTGGTATACTGCATTTTTTAAACTTTCATCTCTAAATCCAAGCTGGCAGTTTGGTGTCAAATACCACAGAAGCCTTTTCCATCGCTCTCTCACCTAACAAATGGAGGGAAATTCCAATTTATAGGACCCAGATGACCATGGCTCTCAGTGCCCTGGAATATTTTGCTTGCTCTACTTTTAGAGAAAAGCTAATCACAAAAATATCCCCACGACAATAAAAGAAAAAAACAAAAACCTTGTATGTGAAGTTACAAGCTCCTAGAGAGGATTCTGAAAATGTTTTGGAGTCACTGATTGTCCACCTGAATATTCTGCCCTTTTTGCAACTCCATGATGTCCAACAACATCTTGCCACCAAAGTCCATTATTATTTAACAACATTCTGTTGCTTAAGGCAGGAAAATGAATGTGAACATTCTAAAAGGAAATTTCACCCACACCCCCCTCCCCACCTTCCCTCTGAGATCCCTCAGTTTGTTCCAAGGGTCATGGCCCATGGATGTGGACATTGGTGTGGGGAGGGCTTGGGGGTGGGATGGATATGGGGTGAAGGGGATCAGTGGGGTTAAAAGGGGGACATCTGTAAAGGTCTCAACAATAAAGATAAAGAAACATAAAAAAAAAATTTTCAATTTAAAAATTAAAAATAAATAAAAGGATATAGGAAAAGTAAAAAATAAGTAAAATAAATAAAATAAAAGGAAATTTCAGCAAGGGCTGAAGTAGAAATGGTTATTTAACTTAACCCTTGGGGGACCAGATAATCCAATGAACACATCAATGCTTAAACATTTTGACTAATTAAACTTTTATAGTATACGAATCAATAATTTAAAATAAAAGTTATTTTCTTGGCTTAGATAGCTATATGTAAGATTTAGTAATTTAACTTGTTTAAGTGGAATTGTCTTCAATAGTCTCAAAAAGTCCACTTTGGGGCTATCTTCTTTTTCCCTACGCTTCATCACCATTAATGCTACTGAGAGTGGCGCTAACAGTCTATAGCAGGAATGTCTCACTGGACCATATGTCACCCTTTTATAGAGTGTCTCATATTGATATTTAAATATTGTACTATTTAATTTTACCTATTTATACCCTGTATCTTCCACTACAGTTTAAGAAGAGATAATAAAGCTTATTCACTTTTTATTCCACCCACATCTTACAAAGAGCCTAAGATATAATAGGTTCCCCTCAAATATTAGTTTTCTTCATGCTTCCCCAATAAAATATTTATTTTCTTCATGCATTTAGGGACATATGTACTCATTGTGTTAGATAATGTGAGTCATAATTTCACAAAAATTGGTCAAACAGCATTTAATGTGTTATGAAGAAAGCAGTAAGAAACCTCAGATGCTCTCCCATTAAACATCACAACAACCTTGAAGAGACCATTTGCAATTCCCATTTACAGAGAAGTTTGAGAGTTGTAGATGGAAAAAAATGTTCAATGTTACACATCTAACATGTTCTGTAGCAGTAATGCAAAACTACATTCAAAACCCATTTTCTGCTCCTATCGAAAGAGACAACTTCTGAGCCCTCTGCCACTTCATTAGGAGTTTCTAGGCTTTAACAAAGAGGGAAAGGAAGCATTTCTCATAAGAATGTTCCATTGAAGATGTTCCAAGACTGGAGCAGCCATTTATAAAAACCTGATGAAAGGGATATATGTTTTAATGCATGACAGGAAGATGCACAAATTATCACATTGTTTATTTCTTCATATCACATTCAATCTGTTTGTTGTCTCCTCCCCACCTAACTGGTGAGAGACTAATGCTTAAATATCATGGTATCTTTCTTTCCCACTCCAGGAGGTCATTCAAGAATTCTAAGGATACATAACAGAGAACCTAGAGAATGTCTGTATTCTTAGCCCAAGTATATAACATCTTTGCTGTCCATTTCTTATAGACTGTAGCTACATGTGGGACCCAGTCCTAGGGCTAATTGGACACTCAGTTCTAGGTGGGTTCAAAAATATTCACAGTGCTTCAACCTCAGAGTTCCTGAGTCCTAATCAGGATTCTTACCAGTGCTTTCCAGGCCACTTTGTATGTTGTACAGTGTATATGGTATCCGAGAAAGCCCATAGTAGCTGCGTGCTGCATGCTGGAGGAGAGATGAATTACATAGGTAGAAACCTCTTCTCAAACCCTATTCCTACTCTTAGTCTCACTCCATAAGATCTGACCACTTTATGCATCTTCGCACCAAATATCTGTGTTCATCCTGTTCCCTCAGGAGTCATCCAGCTAAAAGATCCTCATGGGAACAAAGCAAAAGCTCTTGAAAAACATATACAGACCTCTCTTTCCTTGGGGAAGAATGGGAAGAGTTTTATCACAGGTTGGCTTTATTTTCATGACCTTAATTTTATAATTAGTTTACATATTTTTTTCTGGATATACTAGTATGGATGTGTTGTGAATAATTTTTGGTACAGTGAGTTTACTTTTTTTTGTGGGGAAAATAATGGCAACAAAGATGCCCATTCTCTAATTCCCAGAACCTATGAATATGTTACCTTACATGACAAAAGAGATTTTATAGATTGATTAAAGTAATGAACCTTGAGATAGAGAGATTATCCTGGATTATCCAGGTGGATCCAATCTAATCATATATGTCCTTAAAGTCAGAAAAATTTCTCCTCTGCGGTCAAATAGACAAAAAGGTGGAGAAAAAAGGGGAGAAAGAGGGAGAAGGAGAGGGAGGGAGGTAGGGAGGGAGGGAGGGAGGGAGGGAGGGAGGGAGGGAGGGACATACAGACAGAGACTGAGAGAGAACAGAGAGAGAGAGATGTGAGTTTGAATATGATGATTGAAGAAGGGTCAGAGAGATTTGATCTTTATGTCTTTGAAGATGAAAGAAGGGGCCCATGAGCCAAGGAATGTGGGCAACCTCAAGAATCTGGAAAATCAAAGAAATAGACACTCCCTTAGAGCCTTGGGAAAGGAACACAGCCCTGCTACCACCTTTATTTGAGCCCAATGAGCCCAGGGAAGCACAAAAGTGTAAGATAATAAAGTTGTGTTCTTTTTAAATCACTGGCCTTTTTGATGGGATTTCTTCAAGGAAAGTCCACCACATAAGCTTCTTGCCTGATTTGTACATAGAACATAGTTGTGTTTACAAAGTGTAAACTATGAGGGTTATATCCAAAAGTGGAATTTTAATGCATGTTTTTTAATTACAAGGCCCTCTACTTCTCCACTCCTCATTCAACCTCATCTACTTTCACTTTAGAGTATGTGGTAATATAGAACAAAACTGGACACCGGTCAACTCAAAAAACCCTGAGATTTCTGAGGCCATGTGATACCCAGTGGAACCTCATGGTGACAGATTATCTTGTCTTTCACTCTTGACTGTCACAAGTCAACCCACATCCCATCATGAACAGCTTCAGAAGAGTATTTGGATGTTAACTTTCTTAGCACTAATGTGTTTCAGACACACAACTCTTTCAGCACAAGATTTTTAAATTTTCTAGCCATTTTTAGTTCTCCAGTACTCAAATAATTTATATTCAAGGTTGTATTTTTGAAGATCTTAAGTCACTTAAATGTTACATGCTAGAAAGTAAAACTATATTACTATCAAATGGTCTTAAAACAATCAAATAATTCAAGGTGTGGCAAAAGAATTATAATTAAATTAGGTGGGAAAAGAGAAATTGTTAAAAATTCTCAGATAAATATGGAGCTAAACATTTTTCTATTAATAAATACCAGCTCTCCAATTGAGACAATAAATATAAGAATAGAAAGATTTATAAAATCATCTGTTCTTCTAAATAGTTCACTCTGCACCTGTTTAATATTTAGGACTTCCTGTGCGTAATAATGGGCCTATTATATGAATGTCTACAATGCATGAAAACCCTGAAAATCATAAAAGAATCATTTCACAGATAAAGTGATGAGCTATACTTGGTGAGAAAGGCAAAAGAGTAGAACTTGTCTAATATGATACTGATGCTTACTTATTTCTATACTGGACAATATCTCTATAGAGGTGTTTCCCCTGAGTTAAAAAATGACAAATATGCAAAACAAATGGTATGGCAATTCACCTCCATGGGCATGATTTTCAGTTCTACAGAACTATACAAACGTACAAAACACTTTCAAATAAATGTATCTCATTTGATTCTAAAGGCAATCTGTGCAAAGTAGGTTCACATTATTGTTTGTGTTTTACACAATTACAAGGTCCCGAAAGGTTAAATAAAAACTCAAAGTTATGCATGTTATAATTGTAATAGATGAAACTAAAGCCAAGCTTCTTTTCACGGACTAAATGTTCTATTGAGCTTTGTTGGCTGTCTATTAATAGACTAAAGCCAGTGATGTTTGGAGGAGGCATTAGCCTATGAATATAGACACCCGTTGCTGAGTTTACAAAGAGGTTTTATATGATTTACAAAATATTGTATCCAATTCATTTTTTTGTCCTAACTCTCTTTTCTATATTCAAGATATCAATATAAATAAAATGGCAAATGAGAGAAAACTCGATGCCAACAGTGTTTTCTCCAACTACTAAAACTAGAACTAGTGATTTTAATGGTAAACAAATGGGGGTAACAGGCAGAGGCCCTGGGTATGACTGTGACTTGAAGGATCACCTGGAGAGAAAATAAACAATAGAGCCAACCAATGGATCTCTTGAACTGAATCAAGTTTCTGAATAGAATAGTTTTAGACTTTACATAAGCAAAGGTTAAATTAAGTATATTGGGCAATGCTTGTATAACCTGTCGTGCCAGCCAGTGTTGAAATTTAAACTCTACAGGGAGCAATAGATTCTTTAACGCGACAGGGCAATGTACATAAAATATTTTCCTTCTAAATTCTTCATGACATTCCAACTGCTAGTTTGTAGTTTGGTGCATTAGTTTGTGTAACTTCTACATGGACTGATGGCCTTTCCAACCCACCTCAAACAGTGCATATTTCCCCTGTGCCAAAACCTTTCAGGAAGATGAAGAAATCATTGCAAATAATTTAATTCCCTTTACCTGTCATAAGAAAAAAAAATAAGGCTTTTGCTTAAAGAACACTTGTCAGGTGGAAAGAAGGTAGAAAGAGAAATGGCATATGCTGAAATATATTTATTGATATTTAATTAAATAAAAGAAAACTAGATGCAGTCTAGCTGAGCATACTATTTTAAAAGACTTCTCTCCAAATTGTTGTCCACATCAATTATCAAGCTGGTTGGACATAATCAACTTTCTAATTTTAATAAAAATAAGCACAGTTGATTCTGTTTTGACAACTTATCAATAAATAATGCTCTTATAAAGACGTCTGCAGTTAGTAAAATAGATACAAGACTTCAGACTCCTGAAATATGTGGTTCCTTTCTTAATCCTTTCATCGTTTTTTCACCGTTGTGTTGGCAGAGACCATATCCATCTTACTCAAAATCGTAATCCCTGTGCTTAGCACATCGTAAATATTCATAAGGAAGGAGGAAGGGGAAAGGGGAAAGGAGGAAAACCATAGAGACCAAACAGGACTGAGTTCCTAAAGTGCTCTGTGAGTTGGCTGGTTAACCACATCAGGGCAACGATCCAATGTTAGTGCTTTGGCTTATTCAAGCTACATTCACAAATTAGCAATGCTGCAACCGGCCATGCACCCTTGGACATAAGGGGTGTGTGTGTGTGTACAGTGTCTTTCAAGGGTTTCCCATATCTTCTACCACCTTTTATAGTTCCCTATACAATTCCAGTCCATCATCTATAGAACCCAATCAGCAACATAACACCTTTATGAAAGCTACTTCTCATTAACAGCTTATGAAAAAAAATCAGTGTAAGAAGTTGATATGACAAGTGATTGGTGACTATTATATAAAGGTGGTCTTAGCCATTTAATGGCTAAAATCTGCTTCTCTCCACCTTGGCATTTGTCTGTAACTCTTGTGTTACCTTCTCTCCTTTCTTCAGCATCTCAGGAAACAGTGATGCAACCTTTAAGGTAAATCTCTGAACTTCATCTCCTAGAGCACCCACTGAGACTTGACTTCATCTTTTGCCACACTTTCAGTTGTTACATTTCACTCTGCATTTTCCTTTGCATGCTGCTTCACTACCACTGTTTAAAATTCAGAGTTACACTTACAGTTGGATCTAGAAGCTCAAACAGTCTCAACAGTCAATCAATCTCCCTCCCTCCCTCCTTCCTTGTCTCATCCTTTCCTATATGTGTATGTTAGAGTTCTCATTGCTTCTAGGTCTTTCATTTTCCATTTTCCAACATTCTTGTTGTCCTTAAGAATAGTACTATCAATAGGGAGTGGGGGGGACTGCCTCTTTCCTAATGATTGCAGAAAAAGTTCCAGGGAGAGTTCTTAATTTCCTAGCTGGAGTCATGTGCTTCTCCCAATATCATTTCCTTTGGCCAAAAGATAGAATGCTTTGCTTGTCTAGGTGTGAGTCACATGGAAATCCTGGAGTAGAAGAAAGGGGAGAAGGGGGAAGTATCTACTGCCACACTACATGGACAGAAGCTGAAAGGTAATCCTGCAAAGAAAATCATGCAGCACAGAAAATAATGACAGCCATCACATGTGCAAATCTAATTAACTCTCTCCAATCATAAAACACACTTTTCTTCAACAGTGTTTTCCTTTAGGATAACAGTCTCTCTCAAGTTTGTCAGGTGAAGAAGATGAACTTCCTGTCCATGCACCATCCACTCCCTTCTTTACCCCTTGAAAACTGGCCTTTAAACTACTCCAACATTGAAGTTGCCTCCTTCAAAGTCACTAGTGTTGCTTCTGACTTATTTCACTTAGCATAATATCCTCAAGGTCCATCCATGTTGTCGCAAATGGCAGTATTTCAACTTTTCTTACAGCTGTCTTCCCTGAAAGGCCACTTTGGTTGTTTTGATGTCTTGGCCACCGTGAATAGTGCTGCAATGAACCTAGGGATGCATACATCTTTGTGAATAAATTTTTTTCAAGTTTTTTGGGTAGATACCCAGAAAAGGGACTGTTGTGTCATATGATAACTCTAGTCTTAATTTTCTGAGGAACCACCATACTGTTTTCCATAGTAATTGTACCAGTCTACATTCCTACCAGCAGTGAATGAAAGTCTCTTTTTTTCCAGAACCTCCCCAACATATACTACTTGTCTTGTTGATAATAGCCATTCTAACAGGTGAGGTGGTATCTCACTATAGCTTTGATTTTCATTTTCCTAATAGTGAAGTTGAGCATCTTTCTCTGTGTCATTTGGCTCTTTGTCATCTTAGGAGAAGTGTCTGTCCAGATCCTCTGCCCATTTTTAATTGGATTGTTTATTTGGTATTGAGTTGTATGAGTTCTTTATATATTTTGGATATTGACCCCATGTCAAAGTGTTGTTTGCAAATATCATCTCCCATTTGGTTGGTTGCCTTTTGGTTTGGTTGTCTCTTTCTCTTGCTTTGCAGAAGCTTCTCAGCTTGATAAAGTCCCATTCATTTATTTTTGCCTTGCCTTTGGGGACAAATTCATAAAATATTTTCTAAGACCAGACCAAGATCTATGAGTTTAGTAACTATGTTTTCTTCTATGTAGTTTATTGTTTCAGAACTTATATTTAGGTCTCCCTCTCCCTTTCTCTTTCTGAAATCAACGAAGACATGTTTTTTTTAAAAAAAGCAAGTGCTGTGCTCACTTCAGCAGCACATATACTAAAATTGGAACAATACAGAGATTAGCATGGCCCCTGCACAAGGATGACACACAAATTTGTGAAGTGTCACATATTTTTTGGAGCAGACTCACTAATCTCAGAGGGAAGGGGAGTGGGGGTTGGGAAGAGATTAACCAAAGTACTTTTACGCATATATGCGTAACCCAAGGACACAGACAATAGTGCAGTGAAGGTCTGGGATGGACTGGGAACTGGGTGGAGGGGGCAATGAGGGAAAAGAGGGGGACATCTGTAATACTCTCAACAATAAAGATAAATTAAATAAATAAATAAATAAATAAATAAATAAATAAATAAATAAATAAATAAACCAAATGCTTTTTGTGTCAGACACCTTGGCTTGAGCCTTTCCAGCCTCCATTTCTATATCTGCAATATGAGGATATTAGTAAAACCTTCCTCACAGGGCCATTGTGAAGATCAAATCAGATCTCATTTGTAGACTGCCTGCCAATGGTGGGTGTTCTAATGTACTTATTCTAAATTCCTTCTCTTCTCATGAAAATGTTGTGAGGAAATATGGAAACAGAGAACTGTGTGGCATAAAGCAGGTTTCACATGGGTACACATTTTGAAGAATGAAATTCTAAGAAAGAAAATTTAAGTTCCTATCTTAAAAGACAAGTCTGAGGATAAAATGACACATTATTTGGTAAAGCATAGGATTAAACTGCAAAGTCTTAAATCATGGAAATGTCTTAGATAACAGCAAAATCCACCAAAGACATGGTGGGGGGGATTTTCTGGCCACTGTTTTTGAAAGATGATTATGTATCAGGAACTGTGTTATGGTTCTTCCTACATTATCTCACCTTTTTCCTTCACAGCAATCCCCAGAAGGGAACAGTGTCCCACCCACTTAGTAGAAGAATCTGCAGCCTGATGCAAAAAGTATTGTGCTGTTGCTCCCATGACCAGTAAATGACAGAGCCTGAATTTTATCCCAAGCATCTGAGTTTCTACTGTGTCCACTCTCCCCACACAGCCTCCCAGATACAGAGAAGACAAGAATGGGAGAGTAGCAGTGAAATTTTTGGAGTTTCAAATAAAGTCATGACCTAAAAGAAAGCTTCCTTACTAACAAACCAAGTCATTCTGACCTGACCCACTAGCTCAAAAATGTCTGTGAGCCCTGTGGGGAAAATTAGACATGAGCCTTCCACTGTGAGAGGGAGACACTCTGCTTGCATGTCCCAATCATCATCAGAGTTCTGGTTTTGGAGCTCACTGGCTGCTACTTGGTCACTGTTGATCTGGAAATTGCTCCTCTCACTCTGCAGAGGCTTCAGGGAGAGGAGAGTCACAGCCCTACTCTCTCCCCATCTTTCCCTCTCCCAGGTGCACCTCAGAGGCCCCTCACAGTCTCTAATTACAGCAGAGTACCTCGTGGCAATAAGAAAATTTTGTCCAAGGGTCTACCCAATGAAAATTTGAGGAGGGAGCAAATTTAGGCATCTGGAGGAAACCCTGGAGGCCTACTGGCCACAAAACACAGGATAAGCAGAAATGAATGACAAGGGTCACAAGTAATTTACTTTACTGCTGCATTAAGTGGCTATTGAAAGAACTTGGCTCTTCATGAAACTTCCCAGGAAAGCAAAACCAAAAGCATTCTTATAATACTTTCAACTTTGCTTTTACAAGTTAGCTGTAATAACCCCAGTCTCTCCCTTCAATTTCCCTTCCTACCTGCCCCCTTCTCTTTCTGCAAAGGCCAAGTAGATGTGTCTCAGGACACAGCTCCAAGTCTGCAGTATGACTGGCTTCACTCCTGAATGCTACTGTCAAAATGATGAAGTGAATGGGAGATGGGGAGGAAAAACAATCTCCATTGTTTTGCACAAGAACAAGCCAGTGCTTAATCTAATGCAAACATAATTACTTTTACTTAAACAAAAGGGGGAAACAAATAAAAAGGAAAAAAAATCTTGATGTTTACAACACAGGCTGTCTACTCAGAAATGAACAATTATGTGGGCATCAGATAGGCATCACATTCCGCGTCTTAGCTGCTCCTTTTAAAAAACAAATCTGAAAAGCTAAACAAATCTAAAAAGACAGTTAGAAACTAGAGCTCTGAATCCCAGCCATTTTCTTATATTCAAAAGTTTACATTTTAAGCTGGCCGGGTAGTTCAGCTGGTTAGAGCATCATCTCCATACTCCAAGGTTGCAAGTTTGATCCCTGGTCAGGGCACATACAAGAAGCAACTAGTGAATAAGTGGAATAACACATCAATGCTTCTCTCTTTCTCTCTCTCTCTCTCTCTCCACCCCATCCCCTCAAATCAATAAATAAATAAAATTTAAGTTTTCATTTTAGGTTCCCATCATTGCTCATTTCTTGAGTTTGAATATCAATAGAAAGTTGACATTTTGGAAAATGGCATTAACGTTGGTGGTCAGGAAGAGGAACATTCAAATTTTTTCCCATTGACCTTTGCATGAGATTGACCAAACAGAAAATGAGTCAGAAGGAATATTCATTTTGTTTATTCATTCAAATATTTTTTCTTGTTAAAGTATGAAAAGAATGAAAAGTTAGCCTGTGTCTGGCTTGTCTGCCATGACATGGCCCAATGGAATGCTTTCTTGGCTCAGACCAACATGGGATTGCTCTCCAGTGCCCTGGGCATTATGAACATCAATTGCAGTCATCGATTCTCTCTGTGTTAAAATGCAGGCCATCCTGCAGGGGACTGGGTTTAAAACAGCACAGGCTAATGAATTATCACTATATAAATCCAGCCCAGGATTAACCTGATTGAGTGAAAGTGGATTTGAATACTTCTCTCCAAAAGAATTAGAAGCAAGCTCTCCATCTAACCACATGCCTATCACTGAGAGAAATGCATAATCCCACATTTTCTTTTGTGTAGTCAACAGCTAATGCTGGGTAAGAAAATAGCCTCTTTAGACAGGTTCAGTGTTTTGCAAAAGGGCCCTACACTCAGCCATTTCCAGTTTCGGCTCTCCCAAAGTTAGGATCCAAGACAAGAAATTCAGCTGGGCATTGTGACTCATCTTATTTTGGCCAGTCTCAGTTGAATGACTGAGTATATCAATGGTGTGCCTACTGTCAATTTCATGACACTGTTGCTTCTTCTGAGAGTCTATTGATAACAAAAATATAAAATTCACCTTCTTCTTCCCCTACCCAAACCATCAAAGTGGTTGCTGAGTTTCTATGGTGAACTGAATTTGTCACTAAGGGGCATTGAACTTTTATGGGACTGAGAGGCCTCTGATCTCCTGAGGCTGTTTTATCAGCTCATGCTGAATGTTCCAGTTCAGAGCACCAATACTGTGGAAGCTGGCGCGGAGTCCAGACTGTGTAACCACACTGCTCAACACCTTCCTCTCCCGGGGCCTCTCCACTGTTGCAGATTTGCTGCAAGAAAAGGATCCTGGATTCAAAGGGCATCTCTGCATTGGTGTTAGCTAAGCTTCATGCAAAGCAATCAGATTGCATGAAGAAAAAAGAACCAGAAATCCAGTACATGCTCATGGCTTTAAAGGTAGCGGACTTTGGCTCTACCTCAGATTTTTATCTGAACAATGAATAAAAAGATGATGGGACTTCTATAGAGGTAGTAATTAAGAAGCTTAGGATTCTTTGTTCTGCAAAAGATGAGGCTAATGAAAAAAGTCACCAGACTATTCTAAAATCTTGGAAGACTCAGAGTGAGGATCGACAAAACCAGAAAAAAACAATAAAATATATGGACACAGGGTTTTTATGTGGTTTTTTTGTTAATGTGGAAAATTTCTTTTATTTATAAATGTTAAGTCTAAGGAATAGTATTATTGCTGTGCAGAACTAAAAGGGACATTTATCTTATGATTAATTTTCTCTTCCTTTCTAAAATAGATATGATTCCTGATGAAAACCAGTGTTTCATTTCATATTTAAATTATGTTCCATTGAACATTTTATTAATAATAATTCACTATTTAAAATGTATATTTCAGTAATGAGAAACAATTCACTAGGCTCGAAAGAAAACCAGCTTAATTAAAGTAGAAGAAATCTCCCTTTTAATTATGGGGAAAGTTCTCTAAACAGACGTGTTAAACAATTTCCAAAGAGTCCTTGAAAGTTGTTTTTTTTTTTAAATTTAGAACTGTTTTAGATTTACAGAATTGTACTGAATAGAGTAAGAGAGTACCCAGACACACTATACGATGTCCTATCGTATTAACATCTTATATTAGTACGGTCCATTTGTCATAATGAACAAATGTTGATAATATTACTAACAAATAAAGTACATATGATATTCTATTCAAATTTCTTCAGGTTTCCCCCTCCCCCCAGTCTCATTTTTATGTTTCAGGACCCCATGTAGGAAACCACAGTGCATTTAATTGTCATGTTCTCAGGCTCCTCTGGTCTGTGACAATTTCCCAGACCTTCCTTGTTTTAATGACCTTAGCAGTTTCGAGGAATACTAGTTAGGCAGAGATGGACCCTCAGCTGAGATTTTTCTAATGTTTCTTCTCATGATCAAAGCAGGTTAATCCATTTTGGGAGGAAGAGCACAGAGGTGAAGTGCCATTATCATCACACATATTAAGGATACATATTATCAGTATGCTGATATATCCTCTATTACCTGTTTGAGGCAGTGTTTGTCAGGGTCCTCCACCAAAAGAAGTCACTTCTTCTTTCCAACTTTGCACACTGTACTCTTTGGAAGAAAGTCACTATGTGAAGCCCACCCTTCAGGAAGGGGGAACTATGCTCCAACTCCTTAATGACAGAATACCTACAGGAATTAACTGGAATTCTTCTACACAGGAAATTTATCTATTCTCTCCCTGATTAATTTACTTAATTAATAGCTTATCAGCATGGAGTACTCATAAATATTTATTTTACACTGAGTCATAATCCAATACTAATATGTTTATTTGGTGGGTCAGATGGTTCTGGCTTTGGCTATTGGGCACTCTTTCCATTGGCACCTGTGTCTCTTTGATGCGCCCCCATCATTGTGAGATTATTTTTGTTCCCTTGAGCACTTTTTTTCTTTCTAGCACTACAAGATGCTCCAGGCTGATTCTGTATATTTCCTACTCCAGTCCTAGAATCAGTCATTTCTCCAAGGAGCTCCACTTGTTTTTATTGGAGATGGGTACATTTTTTATTTTGAGATCAGGCCCCTAAGGAAGAATAAATAAAAGTACAACTCAAGTCCGTGGGGAATTTGTTTGATCCTAACAGCCACCCTAAGAGGCAAGCAGGGTAGACAATATTACTCTACTTTGACAATAAAGAAACTGAGGCCTTGAAATTTTCTGTTATTACTCAAGGCCACAGAGTTAGTAAATGGCAGGCAAATCCAGTACAAACATCTAGATTTTTTAGTTCATAATTCAGTGCTATGCTGTCATTCCAGTATAAACAGGTGAATAAATATAGGTTCCTAAGTGATGTTGCCAAACTTCTATTTGGTAGCACTGTAGCACTATCAACAAGTTGTTAAGAAAATTGGGATCATTCAGAGAAAATTCCTAAACTCTGATGTTATAGGAAATAGGTAAGATTTTTCTATGCATGCTCTTTGGTCAGCAACAAAATAAAGGACTGTCCAGGACCTGGGATTGATTTATTGTGTCATCTCAGTGAATAGTCTCAGTAGGAGGCTCGTCACTGATAATAAAGTAATGCAACAATTTCATACCACAGTTGGAACAAAACATCCCAAGTTTTCACCATCTAACAACAGAAGAAATTCAACTTCTAAATCAAGATTTAAATAATCAATTTTTAGCCAGTACTGTTTTTGTAAATGCTATAAGCATCCACATGAAAAAACAGGTAGGAGAATTAATGGGGTAGTGAACTGGAAGTCTTGAATATATTGATGTTATTAGCCAACTTGAAATTTGTAAAATCAACTGCCCTGAATGCTGGGAAGTGATATAAATTGTTTCTATCCAATGTCAGAGTAAAAAGCAAGACCTGTGGGAGGAGAAACATCAAACATCTAAGCTCTTCTGTGTCTTACTAAATTCTACAAAGTGAACAGAAGTACAGAAGTGAAGAAAAATATAAAAACTACTACTCAGATAACTCATGGAATCTTAAAGGGCTATATCCAACACTTTGTACTTATTAAATCTCCCTTTTCATTTAAAATTCATGCCAAGTCACATAGTCACTTCTTCCTTGATGCTCCTATTTATATATCAGTCCCTAACCCCAGACTATGAATTCATAGAAAAGTACTATGATGGGCTTTCCAAAAAAGAATGAATGAATTCCCATCCGCATTCCACGGTAGTATCAGACTTTCTAATTAGCCCAGTCCAAATTAATGACCTCTCTTTTTAACAACTAAGGTAGTTATGTTGGAAATACTCATTTGATATTCATTACGTAGTACTTGACATTTTTATGTTCTCATGTAAAAGTACCTTATTTCCCCACTGGATTATAAATACCTTTAAGGCTAAAAGAAGAATCTACAGCCTCCTCACCTATAAAATGAGGGTGATCATATCCGTTCTGCAAGGCTGTCATGAGATAATGCATGTGAAAATACATAGCACAGAAACTAACACAGAGAAAATAGTTATTAGCTTTTAATTCCTTACCATGTTTACTATTTTATATTCCTCATGGTTCCTATTACAGGGTCTTGCACATAGTAGGTGCTCAATAAATGCCTGCTGATGCATTGTGAGTACTGCAAGTTCAAGGGAAAGTTAATATAGGCCAAACATTAAAAGGCAAGGTCTAGGAATCAGTGGTTAACTTGAGGAAAAGGGAGTTCTATTCTCAGGCCCAGCAGATGCACTGAATATTGTGCTTTTATCATTGCTCAAGAAGTTTTAAAACAAATTGCTAATGCATAATGATAATATGGTGCCTTAAAGAACACCAGAAATAGAGACAGCACTTTCAATAACAGATGTCAAGTGTGGGGGGTGAAGCTGAATTCTGTCCAAACAGAAATGGAAATGCTGCCTCTACTCCAGGTTAGGATGAGTGGGGCCTTTAAGTACAAGGTGGATTTTCTTTGATAAGCAAAGATGGTAAGAGATACTTTCAAGACCACTCACTGATCAATAAGCTGCAAAGTGCTGACATTATATACCACGGCATATAGATGGCTCTCCTCGCTTTCGCTCCATGTTGTCTACCTCATTGGGTAAAGCTTTCTTGGTCAGGGGTGGTTTTAATGAGTGATTCTACCAATGGAGAAAGTATTGGATCTTGGTGGGAAAATAGGACTTCATAACAGTAACCAAGGACTCACAATCAAATTTACTCCATCAATATATTGCAATTTTGTATTCCCCTAAACCTACTATAAAGGAATAATATGATAAAGCAACTCTCAAACATACAATGGCCAATCTCAAAAAGATCATGCTATTTGTTTCTAAAAATGAGGCAGGATAGTAAGAAGCTAGGAAAATTCCTTGGCAAGTAGAATGGGGAAACTGAGATAAATAGCTGATTCAAACTGACCTCATCCATTACCCTGCCTCACCCGTCTCCTTCTCCCTTGCATGACCACTCCCTTAAGCATTAAGCCCTCAAGACAATGAGGTTCTTTTTTTTTTTTTTTTTTTTTCCAGGATGGCATTGTTTGGAGACAAGTTTCCATCTGGAGTCAAAGCTGATGAAATAGGATCTGCCAGGACAATGAGGTTCTGATCTGTATCAAATAATCTAAGCCTCAGGCCTGTTGACCACAGAGAAAGAATTTTGGTGGAACTGGAGATAACATCCAGGCCTCAGCTGCGTTTCAGCTCCAGGCCCAGAAAAGCAGCAAAACCAGAAGAAGTGATACCATGGCTGAAATCAGGACCAGATGCAATGACCAATGACCCCCTACTCTAGTGCCAATAAATGAGACTACAACCCTGAAAGGACACACCTGGAAAGCTGATGCATACTCTCTTTAGATCCTCCCCTAAAATCCCTGCCTTTAAAAAGCAAATAAAAACCCTTAAGACAAAGGACCCAGTGTGCCTGCTCTTCCTAGACATGTCTGCACCTTCTTTCTTCAGACATGTATCTTTGCTTTCTTCCTCCTAAGCTCTAAGGATTCTCATGAGACTTGCAACCAGGGGAGCAGCAGGTGGCAGCAGCTCCTCCCGGGCTAACCCCCTCAACCTGTTTCCAAGGGCCTGTCTTTTGCCTCTGTAACTTGTTTCCTGAGTCCATGCAGCCCAGCTGGCTCACTTCTTCTGCCTCTGTGACTTTCCTTCTAATAGGCCAACACAGCTCTCTGAGCAGCCAGTTCGAACTTCTCTTTGAGTGTACTTTTGCTTTGCATACTAAATAAACTTCCTCTTGCATTGGAGTTCTTGAATCTGAATTCTTTCTTTGCTGAACTCAAGAACCGAGAGCCCACAATACGGGTAACAAAAAGAACACTTCTTTGGGAAAGTGACTATTGAGGCTTAAGAAAGGTTGAGGGCCACTGTTCTGGAGGTCACCAAGAGAAGAGAAATAATGAAGAGGAAAGGTGGTACTAGGGGGAGAGAAGTTAAAATGAAAGCAAACACACAGAATCTGCGAGATGCATTTAAATCTCAGAACCAAACTAGCTTTTCAGAGGCAGCTGCTTTTTCATCTTCTGAGCTGACACAAGCCTTTTGAAACCTCTGTGGCTTTGACCTTTCGTTACTGCAGAACACAGCCACCTGCCTTCACCCCTCACCTGAGCTTCTCAGCTGAGGTGCCAGAGAGGATGCCCTCAGGCCCCCTGCAACTGAATGAGGCTTTTGCTGCTCTCACTTCAAAACTGGCCAGATTGTGAGATGGCTGTCTTGCAAGAAAAGGTTTTTCTCTCAGTGCCAGCCTTTTTGGAGAGAGATGTAATACATCAAAGCAGGGAAGAGTAGCAATCATGCAGGGAATGATTTCAAAAACTTTAATGAACCATTTAAAATAAACTCATTTGAAGGTAATTTAACAACACCACTTTTACAATTAAAAATACTATTTTAGCATGCAAATACAGAACATTAGTCCCATGTCAGGATGGAATGAAGTGAAACTGAGGGGCTTTGGAAACATGAATGCCATCTCGGTAATTTCTCATCACTCCATGGTGCTCTTAGGCAGCCTAATGAAAGATTGAATTGATTTAAACAACATTTTGTTGGAGCAATGGGGTTTGAGGAATTAAATTAACTTGATGGTTAGTTGTAAAAGTCAGGCTTGGAATTGGATTTATATTGTTACTAAAATTCATTTCTATCCTTTCCTAAGTTTTATTTGGCTATTTTTTCTATTTATTCCTAAAATATCAACCAAGGGTTTCAGAGATTAGCAGAATATATCAGCACTCCTTTTGAAGTATTTACATTGGCTTGAAGATGTATATGTGAAGGCAAAATTATACTCTCTGGGAAAACAAATTGGACTCCAACTGTTGCCCCCAGGAATTGCAGTAGTAGCTGTGTTTTCCTTTGAAGAGTAATAGGAAAAACAAGCTGGCACATGGAGTAAGCCAAGACAGCAAGTCCGTTCCTTCGCCATGAAACAGCTGATGAATCACATTCACGTTACACATCCATGGCTATACCAGGCCAGATCTCAGAATTGTTAAGACAGGCTGCAGGTTGTGAGCCATTCCCAAGGCTCTGGCTTCCGCAAACAAGGTTCTCGCCAGCTCAAGAAAGTACATCAGAATGCTAATAAGTGAAAGTGATGTGATTATACAGATAACTTTATGTAGGCTCAAACTTTTTTAAGTGGGTCATCCATTTTGTACCTTAACAGTTACCAAAAAAATGAAAATAGATTTAAAAAATAAGTACAAACATGTCAAGAAATGACATACACATTTTCTGCTGCAAAGTATTGCTCTTTTTTACAAATTACACTCTAGTTTTGGAATACTAGCCTTGAAAGAATACTAAAATCAGATGTTCTTTTACTAAAAACAATATTATTGGTAATAAATTTTATCATGATTGAGCAGTACTGAGTAGCATGTTCCAGGCACCATTCAAATAATCTCTATTAATTCCCACATAAACTCTCCAAAATAATATTACTGTGTTTCTTCCTAAGGAGAAACAAACTAGGGTTCAGATTTGCCCAATACTCTACACCTGCGAAATGGTAGAACTAGGATTTGATAAAGGTCTGTGTCTGCTATTACTCAGTAGTCACCTGTCACCAATGTTCATGAAAGAAAAACATGGAGACATGGATATGATGCTTTCAAATTTTTGTTCTCATGCAAGACCTCATGCATCCAAACAAGCATTATTCCTGTCCAAAGAGCTCTCTTGGGAGGCTACACACACACTTCCTCTAGGATGTGATTGCTCAATGCTTGCCTCTATAAAGAACACCTTCAAGTCCAACTTATGCGTCACGTGAGAAAATGTGTTTCATTTCCTCCTAATCTTCTATTATGCAAATGAAATTTAAAATAATTTCGCCATCTTTCTCCCCCACCTAATCTCTGTGGAAATTTTTCAGTGAAGACTAACAACATGTTTTTAGCAAAGACTGTATCTTTAAAACATGCACATGACATCTGAGGAGACTATTTTGAAGGGTACAACAGATGTTCAAATTTTAAATTCTAATATATCTATTTTTTATAATCTTTACTTTTTAGAGCAGTTTTAGGTGTACAGAAATATTGAGCAGAAGGTACAGAAAATTTCCATGTAGTATCTTTCTCCAACACAGCCTCCCTTATTATTAACATCTGCATTTGTGCTATACATTTGAAACAATTGATGAACCAATATTGATGAGATAAATTATTAATTAAACTAAGGAGTTTACATTGGGGTTCACTCTTTGTGTTTTACAGTTTTATAGGTTTTGATAAATGTATAATGTCATCTATTCATTAGAGTATGGTACAGAATAATTTCACTGCCCTAAAAATCCCTTGTGCTCCAACTATTCATCCCTCCCCACTCTTTATTGCCAAGCCACTGGTAACTACTGATCATTTTACTGTGTCCATAGTTTTGTCTTTTCCAGAATGTCATATAACTGAAATAATAAACTATAAAGCCTTTTCAGACTGGCTTCTTTCACTTAGCAATTTCATTTAAGGTTACGCCATGTCTTTTCATGGTTTCAGTATATCTATTTTTAAATTAACAACATGTTAAAAGTACAAAGATGTTTATTCTCCATAGTACACCTACACTTCAAAAAGTACATAGGGAAAAAGACTGGGGGTTGGCTAAAATGCATTGGAACCATGGTATGTAGTTTCCTTTGCCTAGTTCCAGATTTCCGTTTTTGAATTTTTAAAGAGAATTTTTTAAAAATATTGTTCCAAAAGCAAAGAAGGAAATCAACCATATCTCTTTAATGTTTTTGTCCACTTATTTGGCATTTTAGTTAAATGGTTTTCTCCCCCACCCCTGTGTGTGTGTGTGTGTGTGTGTGTGTGTGTGTGTGTGTGTGTGTTGAGCTGAGTGTTAAAACCATGTGCATTTTCTGAGAGAGGGAAAGGCAAGAAGGAGAATACAAAAAAAAAAAAAAGATCACATTTGGGAAAAGTGAATAATATTTCAGATAAGCCCGTGAGGATTCATAGCCCTTTTGTGAGCTTATAAACACTTACAGCTAAAGAACACAAACTTCATGGCGATGAATTAAACGTAACTTAGTTCTGCTGTGAGGCATCTCCTATTCCAGGAAAATCACAACTCTCACTCGGCGCAAATCAGATAAAGCATGGTTCTCATTACAGCTGTATTGCACTGGGCCCTTTCTTCATATCAGACACCACACTAAGCCCCGTGCATACTTTATACAATACTCACAGCAATCCTATGAGACAGACATTTAATAGATGAGGAAATGGGTTCAGAAAGGTTGAACAAGAAAGCTGGATTCAAACCTGTATCTTACTCAAAAGCCCACTCCTACCTACTAAATGCTGCAATGAGTTACAGTATATAAAATCCATATACATTTTTGTCCCCAATTTCATTTACTTCTCCATAGCCAAGAGTCACCATAGAGGGAAGGGGATGGGGGGAGTGAATGGGCCAGAGACCAGCATTTTGACCCTCCCAAATGTTTTCCATGCTCAATGAAAGAATTCAGTAATTAATGTGTAATTTCAAAGCCACTGAATAGACAGACATCAGATCCAAGGTTGCCTGCCTAGTGAAGGATTTTGAGGACAATTAAGCCTAGATTCAAATCCCACCTCCGACTCTCCATTTCCCACATGACTGCTCTTATCTTCAATTGTTTCATCTATAAATTGGGGATCAAGTAAAGGGATTACTGAATAAAAATCCACTCAGCCAGCCCTTTATAAATGTGATGCAGCTCTTCATTGGGCAAAGAAAGAAATGTGAGGCTTAAAACATTTGGCACCAAGTGGGACTCCTGCTTGGTTCCTGGCTCCACCTAGTAGAGTGACCTTGAATAAGTTTCTTTACTTCTGTGTCTGCATCGAGTCATTTACAAATAGAGCCTGGCCCTGCTCATGGTTATGAGGATTAAAATGGGTAAAACACATAGGACAATGCCTGGCTTATAAGAGTAAGAGGTCATTATTCCTCAGGTTTGTTATAATCAGGCTGTTTCTTCAAGGATTTGGGGGTGGAATCAACATAGGAGATTTATGTTAATAACCAATATAGGAGATAGTAACTCAGAAGCTGTTCCTATATGGGTAAAGGTGGTTCTATTAAATGCTGACAGGGAGTTGGAGGCAATAACCACATAGGCTAGAGTGAAGGGGGTCAAGGTCATAGCGAGGCAGAGGCTACAAGTACATTTATAGAACATATTCTAAGCAGCATAGGTGAGAAGTGGTGGTTTGCTGAAAAGGACCCTGGCTTTCTCATAAGATAACCCTTGAATCAAACCCTTCAGGTCACCACTTAACTGTGAATTCTTGAGAGACTGATTGACCCTCTCTGAGCCCCTGATTTTTCATTTATACAATAGGAATAGTAAGACACCCTTATTGGAGCTGTTTTGAGGATCAAGTTAAGAGTGCTAACACATGTAAATTACCTAAAAAATAACTGGCTGGCCTAAAATAGGCATTTATTAGTTTCTTGCCTCTTTGGGGAACTAATTGTGCCAAGAAAAGAAGATAAATGACCTATAAAGATCTATAAAATATTCCCATCAGGAAAAATTATGTCACCACACTCTATTTTCCCTGCTCAAGTCCTCTTTAACAAACTGGAGCACTGTGAGTAACCTTCAGTCATGTACTTAAGAAAGACCCAGCAAGGAATTGACAGGCCATTTACTTTGACCCAATGTGGTCTTTCTTCTGCCATTATATCAATCAGTTGTCCTAGCCTTTCCTTTCTAATTGGGATACACTTTTCCTCAACTACTCTCCACGATTCCACTTTCCCACACACCTATAGGTCAGTGGGACCCAGAGAACAGGGAAGCACTGAATTTTTATTTTTATTTATGGAACCAACACTCAAGTGACCCTCCTTTCCACACAAGGGAAAACTTTTCTTGGCTCAAGAAACTCAACTCAGCTCCTATCAAACTAACTTTTTAATTGAGTCCAGCTTGTTGATACTTAATTTGAAACTGAAGGTGAAGGCAATCCCAGTATCTGTGAGAATCATCTGATGGCAACTGGATTTCCCTGCTGAAGACCCAACCTACCAACTGGATTTCCCTGGGTTTGGGCAATGAGCTCAAGCTGTGAACTTGAACCTGTGGTTGGGTTATACTGACTTTCACAGCGTTCTCTCAGCCCTGTCTTTCAACTTGAGTCCTGAATTCTTCTCCTTATTACTGCTTTGGAATCCCCTGATCCAAGACTATTTCCCCACCAGATGCCAAGAACTGCTGCTTGGTGTTGTGTATTATCTTTCCTCTCTCGGATTATACCTTAGAGGGAACTTCTTGTAACAGACTAAACTTGAATTTCTCCAAACTCCTTAAAAGTGAGCAATTCAACCTCACACTCATCAGGATGGTTACTATTCAAAAACTGAAAAACAAAAGTACAAAACAAGTGTTTTGGTGAGGATTTGGAGAAAGTGAAACTCTTTTGCACAACTCCTATCACTTAGCAGGAACATAAAATAGTGCAGCCACTGTAGAAAACAGTATGGAGGTTCCTCAAAAATTAAAAATTAAATTACCATATAATCCAGGAATTCCACTTCTGGGTATATATACCCAAAGAATTTAAATCAGGGTCTTGAAAAGATATTTGTATACCCAACATATTCATTGTTTTAGAAACACAGGTATCTGTAATGTTATAGCAGCACTATTCACAACAGCCAAAAGATGGAAGCAACCCAAATATGCATCAATGAATAAATGGATAAACAAAATGTGACATCTGCACACAATGAAATATTACTTAGTCTTAAAGAGGAAGGAAATTCCAACACATGCTACAACATAGATGAATCTTGAAGACATTGTGATAAGTTAAATAAACCAGTCACCAAAGACAATACTGTATGATTCCATTTATGTGAGGTGTGTAGACTAGTCAAATCCACAGAAAGTAGAATGGTGTTGCCAGGGACTGGGGGAGTAATACGGGGTTTATTATATAATGGGTACAAAATTTCAGTTTTGCAAGATGAAAAGAGTTCTAGAAATTATTTATACAACAATGTTAATGTACTTAATACTACTGAACTATACACTTAAAAATAGTTAAGATGGTAAATTTTGTGTGTATTTTGCCACAATTAAAGTTTGAAAGAAAAATTTAAGTATGCTGTTCAACTTGCCAGCTGATCACTTTTCCTCTGTGCTAGTCATAGGTATTGCTGTCCCACCAAAGTATAATTTGGTCTATAGCTCACCCTGTGGACATTCCCACTAGGCCAGGCAGCTGGAACCACAATGAGTTTGACCTACAATTTCTTGCAAGAGAAACAAATTGCCTCCAAAGATGGAATAAAAATTGGAAAAGAGTTCACTTGTGAGTTAAAGAATGTTAAAGAATGAGAAGAGAGTCAGAAACCTAACAAACAAAAAAGAAAAGTGAGTTTGTGCACACAAAAGGAATTAAGGGAGCATGAAGAAGGGTTTTGCAGACATACTGAGAGAGAGGCTCAAGAGGAAATGAGCTTCCTAGTGAAGGAGGAGGCATACTAAATTAATTATGCCTTTGAAATATTGACCTCATTCCTTAAAGCTATTGCAACCCTGAAAATAAAGAGACACTTGTACAGTTGGCGTAATGGAGCCTGTGAGGAATTAGCCGTCCATCAAGGCCAATAAAGGGAATGTTTGGAGAACTGGAACAAATGTACATCGGCAGGTCCCAGTGCCTTACTTACAGGCGATTGGTTGAATTAGCACTTAGAATTTCTCTTCAAAAAAGAATATAAACACCTTCTGAAAGACTGAGGGTGTACTATTGCAGACTACACAAGCCAGAGTAGAGAGGCCTTTGAAATCAAAGGCATCTAAGTACAACGGCTCTAATAATACAAACAAGTATATACATAAGAAGGCCCCTATTAAAATAAACACTACACTGAGCTACGGGGGGGGGAGAGGGGGGGTCAATCAAATTGTTAGGAGTGTTCATTAGGGGAACTCTTATAATATCTCTTCTTTATTATTTTTTAACTCAGCAACTTAGGCAAGTCACTTTCTGAGTTTAATATTTTGGGTTCAGTTTTCTTCTTTTCATGTTTTAAAGAATTTTTTTCTTTGTCTTTTGTTTTTTGGTGTTTTGTGGGTGTGTGTTTTTTTTGCAGATTGAATGCATATAAAGTATGGAATGTGCTGAACAAAATACTGGGTATAAAAATAATATTAATCACAAGTGATCATTATTAACATTCTATCTAGAATTGATAGATTATTCCCACATCCCCCTTGAGTCCCCACTTCCTAGTGCCACATTTGCTCTTCAAATCTGTTTCTCTGAAAGTCACTGTATTCACCTGGTATGGTGGCTGAGCATGGGCATAGGTTGAATGGCTTCTGAAGGCATAGGTTCAAATCCCAGTTCCTCCACTTAGTAATTGTGTGACTTGGGACAAGTCATTTGACTTCTCTGTGTCTCTATTTCCTCTACTACAAAGTGGGGAAAAATGAAACCTGTCTCTCAAGGCTATTTTAAGGACTAAATGAGATTATGTATATGAAGGACTTAGCATAGTGGACAATCAGTAGCAAACACTCATGAAAGTGTAGCTATTGTTGTTATAATAATATTACCTCTTGATCGTACAAAAGTGAAGCTCTTTTTTTGTGAAACCAGGCTGGTCAACGTATACTTCAAGTAAGGGGTAATTTGAAAGAGCAAAGCTATATACTCAGGCATAACATCTTTGTTGAAATCTCACCTAAGAGTTTATACCTTCTTTTTTAAAGTAGAAGTAGAAATAAAAATTATTTTTAAAAATAGGAAATGGGGAGGTGGTGAGTCATTCACACCTTAGAATAAAATAGTCTAAATTCAAATGTGTTGCTCCTAACAGCTATTAAAATCAGTCCAGAGAAAAGGGGGTCTTTAATGAGGGAGGAAAAAGCCATCATGAATGACAAGGTGACTGCCTTTGAAACCAGGTTCAGGTCTGAGATTGCCGTGGGGTCAGAATATGAGGGGGAAAAGACGCCAGAGGAAAATAATGGAGATACCCACTCATTTGTACATCTACACATCCAATTACTCAACCATGCGTCCTTTAGCATCTACCACGTGCAATGTCTAAGTGTCTAACAACAGACATAAGGAGACACCATTCCTCTGCTCGAGCCCACAGTACAGTGGGGTGAATAATCTCATAATCAGTACAGTGCATCCCAGAATTGCTATAATCTCCGAATACAGTTATTATTTCAGAAACGCAGAATGAGTGGGTGCTGATGAGGTGAAAGGCAGAAGGATAAGGCTACAGTCACTGAATGGGTCCTGGAAAAAGTGTCATATGAGCTATCGCCATCAGTTCTCAGCAGAGAATAAACTGGCAGAGGGAATGAAGTCTGAGAAAGCACAACCTCCAGGAGACCTGCAGGTAATTCTGTATGATTCCAGCAGAGGCCAATTAAGAGGAAGGGGGAAGGGAGAGGGAAGTATGCCAAGTAGGAAGGTGCCAAATTGGACTAATGAATAATTTTTAAGCAAAGAAGTGACACAAGCATATTTGCCTTTTATAAAGAAGATTCTAAATATCTTGGAAATGACTGACTAGAAGGGGTGAAGCTTGAAGAAAGGGAGACCAGCATGGAGGCTGGCAGAGCACATCAGGAGATGCCAACAACCTGAACTAAGGCAGGGACAGTGGGAGTACAAGATGGATGTATTTCGGGACCGAGAATTGATAGGGTTTGCTGACCCCTTGTTTGCAGGCGGAGTGCAGAATGACACTGAAGGTTCTGGTGTGAGTAATCGAATGGACGATGGTAACATTAAAGTCAGAAAGACTGAAGGAAAGATGTAGTCAGAGGGCAAGCTCCCAAATGTGCAAGGAGCCAGCTTCCTACAGCAAAAGCAATTGAACTTAGTTCATTTGCAAGACCGCTGGGAATAAAAGGATTATTTTCATTGTTCTCATCTGTTGTAGTACTAATAATCTGAAAGTCCACATCCTGCAACATTCCAGCTGCTTCCTGTAACTGAGGGCCGGCGGTGCGGCTCCGAAACAGCATCAGTACATAACCAAGAGTGCCATAAACATTAATGAGCTTTAAAAAATAGCTGAACGTGTTCAATTCCTCTGAACAGCTGGAGCGCGTCCTCCTAGGGTTGCTACGCATTAAGAACATATTTCTGCAGGTAAAAGCAGGAAAGTTGAGCTGGGAGAAGGTCCTTCTCAGGTTATTCCGGTGAATACCTTGCCCCCTAAAACCTGGCCAGGATCAAAAGAGACAAGGCAGAATGTATTAATGCCATACCCCAGAGAACAGAGGAAACCTTCTCATACTGGGCAGCAAGGAACCAAGAATGCCATGGAAAGATCCCTAAAACCTTTGGGGAGCTACACGAAGAGACTAGAATACCTACACGAGATAGCACTAAGCTGGCCCGGCCAGCATGGCTCAGTGATTGAGTGTTGACCTATGAACCAGGAGGTCATAGTTCAATTCCCGGTCAGGTTTCGGGCTCGATTCCCAGTCAGGGGCGTGCAGGAGGCAGCTGATCAATGACTCTCGTCATTGATGTTTCTCTCTCTCTCTCTCCCTCCCTTCCTCTCTCCGAAATCAATTAAAAAAAAAAAGCACTAAGCTGGCGTTCCAAGGCTGTGTTTCTACAGGGCATCCAGACATAGACCGTGCGATTATCTAGCAAAAGAACAGAGCGAGAGGCAGCAACAGCAGCAGCCGCTTATTGAAGGTCTCCGATGCACACAGACCTACATGCTCTCTGCCTGCATCTCAGCCCGCGTAGCTGCCGCCCTGTGGAAATACATCAGCATTTCCCTTCCCACTTTAGAGACAAGAAAACAGGCTTAAAGAACCGATGTCCCCAAAGTTTCCCTGCGAGTGGCCCAGCCAAAACTCAAGCAGGGATCTCTTTGCTGACAAAACCAGTTCTCTTAACCATTACGCTAAATGTCCTCACACGTGTATCATTTCAGTTTTTAAGAGTCGGTGCCAACTTTGCTCAGAAACTGCAATAAATCTGGTTCAATTTCCTTTTGGGTCCAAAGACCTGATGATTCATTAAGCCCACCCAGCAACAACCTACCATTAAACACATAATCCCTGGTCTAGGCGTTGGTAGTTGAGCTAGAGAGACAGATAGATAAATATTATTACTTGGAGTCCTACAGCTCTCTGATATTATATATTTCTGTAATATTTCCTCTGGGTTCTTTCAGAAGTGATATGTTTTTGTAGCATTTCTCCACTTTTTGCCAACTTCAATCTGTTCTGAATAGAACAATATTCTCAGCCGGTCAAAAGTGCCATTTCCTTTTACAGCCGAGGTTTTGCACGATGATACTAAATAATATAAATGATGTTTTATTTGATGGCTGCTTTACGTGTTCTGCAGCCTCTGGTGGGAGGAGACACTGGGCTTCCCCTGTAAATCTTGCCAGCTCCTGGATCTGCAGCAGCTATCACTTTCTCCCCTGGAAAATTTAAACCTCTGCTTAAAACATTAACTTCTTCAATTTAATTTTTTACTGCTAAGGGTTTACAGCTGACTTTATGGCCCTGGAATGATTAATTTTTAATGCCTTTCTTTCTTTCTTCTTTGATCAACTTCCTCCGTTTTCAATTTGAATGCAATTGTACTTTTCTCAAAAGCATTTGTCACTTGCTGGTTTGCATATTTCAGGCAAGCAAAGGTGGCTGGTGCGAGTGGAAAGCAGGCACTCCTGCAGAGAGGAGCTGAAAGATAGGATCTCTATGCCTTTCATGTGACTCCTGTTGAGAGCAAACTCTAGCATCAGAAAATCTCCCAGTTCTAGGTCTTGGCAGGAAATAAATTTTTCGAGAGGGTTATTGTACTGAATCCTGTCCTTGTCACGCACAATGTGTGGGTTGAATCACATCTTTCAAACTACTGAACCATGGTTAGGAAGAACAAATATGAGAAACATACCTTAAAAACAACTCATTACTTACACACACACACACACACACACACACACACACACAAAGCCGAAAGAAACTGAGGGTTTATTTTGTAAATCAAAAATTTCCAGCATTTTACATGCACACAGGATAGCCATTTAAATAGTGTAGAATATTTGCTGACATGAAAAAAAATGGTCACTATATAGTCAATGAAAAAAAGCAGGTTACAAAACAGATGATAGGATTTTTTTAAAGGTATATTTATGCATACAAAGACTGGGAAAATTAACGATTGTTCTCTCTAGGCTGATAAAAATAGGTGTTTATTTTAGTTGTTTCTCTGTGCTGTTTTCTATATGACTACATATTACTTTTGTAATAAAAAACAAGAGGTGTAATTTAAAATAAAACTTCTTTACATTTTGGGTAGTAATTGAAATTAAATAAAAAAAAAAAAAAAAAACAGACCAAATTCTTGACATTGTAAAAGAGAAACAGATATAAAAAATAAATTAATAATACTATTTATCAATATATTGAGGGGAGATAGGAACATTATATTCTTAACACTCAAGGCTGGAAAAATTTAATCCACATTTTATAAGAATGAAAACTAGGGTTCAGAAAGGCTGCATAAGTAGCCCAAGTTTGCACAGATTAGGCTCAAGGTAAATAAATTCCAGGTCTCTGACTTCAAAATGTACACCACTGTCAGTAAGTCATACTGTCTTAACTGAAGTACATTTCTACACACAATTGAGCTGCCACATAGATTCATCTCTCTGAAGAGGAGAAGTATTGACCCCTAGCCCCAAAACTAAATCAAGAGCATATTTCTAAACTCATTTTTAGTCTTGCTTTTTAAAAATATATGTACATGTTCAAAACCATATATTAATCCTTTCCATTAAAATTCCTGAGTGTGTTATCATTTAGGATGCATTTTTTCACATCCATTAGTCCCCCCATTTGATGCAATCACTGTGTAACTATAATATCATTGAATCATATTTAAAATGTTTAACAACCGGTGTAGAAAAATAAATATACAAATCAAAAATGAAAACCTCTGTTCCTTCTTTGTCCCTGACTAAGCTGTATATGTATTTACAGAACTGGTTACCAGTTACATAGCTGGTAACAAAAGCTGTTTACCTGATGAGTCATTTTTCCCAGTATTATAAACTACTGGCATTATCCTTTGATGGGGTAGGCTGTCGGTAGGTGACAGTTAGCCCCTGTCTCAGCCACAGTTTGATAGAAAACCACAAACTCTTCTAAACTGATGATCATTAGGTCCATTGTAGTCAAAGTTGTGAACTTCTCTCACCATCAGTAATGTGTTCTTAAAGGTGCTGAATTCTCTCAGCTTCTGCTGAAGTAACAGCAATTACATTCCAGTTTTTTGCCAGTTCTTATAATGATGTCTAAATATTTTCTGTTTTCAAGGACTCTACAATCAACTAAGTCACAGAAATCATTTGGTGACTTGTCATAGTTAAGTCAAATCTAAACCTTCCAGCTTCTGAGCTTGAATCTTGGGTATACTATTCTTGTTTTAAATAGCCTCAGTTTCCTCATCTGTAAAATGGGTTTTATGATCATTACTACAATACTCAAATAAGTCACTATATGTGATACCTGGCATAGAAACCTCATGTAATCCTTAGCTCTCAGTTTTATTAAAATGATTATAGTTGCTGCCCGTAATGGGTGTGTATTCCACGGATTTTTGAAAGACTGAACTCCTTAAATGGAAAAGCAATTCACCCCTCATGGCTCCACCCATCCCACAGCCTACCTCTTATTTCAGGGATGGCCAATGTGCAGGTTAGCCTGCAGTGTTGGCCATTGTTACAAAGTCCTGCTTTATTTCTCTTCCTTCCTCAAACCTCCAACTCCACCCCACCCCCATTCTTCCTTCTTCTCCAAAGCTCTCAGATCCCAAATCCCATGGTTGTTGTAGTGCCTATAAGCAAAAGCAGAAAGGTGACGCCAGGGTAGGGCACCCTCTGCTTCAGTGGACCACAGCTTCACAGGGGATCAGCACAAGGGGCCACTTGCTTGTCAGGGTGAAGCACCTCTGTCAAAGATTCCCTTCCAAGGACTAAGCTTGCTCTGGCATGGAAGAAATCCAGGGGACAGGAGCCAAGCACACTGGCTGGCAGGCAAAAAGGCAGCCTCCAGTGGCACCCACCCCAAAGTGGAGGCTAACAGTGGGTAGTAGGTGAAAAGAAGATGTAGGATTCTGTGGTCTTGAGAAGCATTTATAGCAGAGCTCCAGAGCCAGGGCTTTCAGGGTGTGCCCAAGTGCCAATCAATCAAATAAATCACTGGAGCAGGGTTTAGTGATGTCCTTCAGTGTCAGGCATTAACCTTTTAAATGATAGAATGCAGGACTAGCCAAGAAATCGCAGAGATGAACACAAAGGTCAGCTTGGAGCAGGAGAAACACTCGAGAGTAAGAGCAGTTATTTACCAACTAATGTGAAAACTCTTCACATTCTACCTATTGTATGAATACACTGGTGTGGACTAGCCAAAGCTCAGCCTGCTCCTTGAAACTTATACTCCACAACTGCACAGAGCAATTGTCTACCATGCAGATGTCCATGCATGTGAACGTGAGAAATTTGATGGTAACACAAAACACAAAGTGCAGATTTTTCAACAAAGAGAAAACTAAACTGAATCCAGTCTGAGTCTAACAACCATATTGAAAATGACTTAATGATCCCCATGTTGTTAAGCTGACTTTCCTCAGTGCTCGTTTAGGGGGAGGGTGGGCTCAAAGAAGAAAACTAAGAATGGAGTGATTTCCACACCTCTCTTTACCCTCCCCTAATGGAAGCACATTTGCCAGTGTCTCCAGTGTCTTTTATCACCCCCTTTGGCCCCCAGTCTATTGAGGCAGTGCTCAGCTACACTCTGCCATTTTTCCATTCATCATTACTCTTGCTCCTTTCCCATCTAGTGGAAGTTGCAATCTTTCTGAAGGACACATACTGTCATCTGTCTGCTGAAATCCCTCTTCCACTCACCCAGAGCCCACTGAAAGCCCAGGTGTAGCTTACCAGGCTCTTCTAGTCCTAGACCACGTGCACTGGAAACCTGCAGCTTGCATCCAGGTTTATTGGCCTCCCCCACCTATATTCCAGCTACCTGGGTTTTTCCCAGAACATGATGATCATTCAGTGCTTTGCACAAGCTATTCCCACTGCCTTTTCCTTCCCCTTCACTTTTCCCCCCACATGATGAAAGCAATTCAAGATCCAGGTTAAATGAGACCTGTTTGGTTGGCAAACCCTTCCCAGGTCCCTCAGGCAGACCTGTACCACCAACACCCAGGGTACTAGCTCCATTACAACTCATGGCTTTGTCTCCTCCACAAGGGCAGAAACAGCATGTTTCACTTCTGAATGCCCAGTCTCTAACTCAGGGGGTCTACAGAATTTTTCTGTAAAGAGCCAGATAGAAAATATTTTAGGCTTTGCAGATCATATGGGCTCTGTCTCAACTAGTCAGCTCTACCACTGTAGGGCAAATGACACCATAAACAATAGTAGATAAGTGGGCTGTGTTCCAATAATACTTTTTTTTTTTTTTTTTTTTTTGCCAACCCCTGAGGCCCTAACATAACGTCCAGCATGCAACAGATATAGGCGGGTACCTAGTGAAGCATGGTTCCTCTGTCCTTTATTTTGAAGAAAGAGAATTGAGCTCTGTTGATAGAACTTCACCCTCCCCTCATACTAACTGAAATATAAAGCTTGACATTTACTAGAGGGGGTACAGATTTGCATAAGAGCAAAAAGGCCTTCTAGGAAGGAAAGTGTCAAGACTTTTTGAACCTTCTTCCAGATTCAAAGGTAATGAAACATCAAAACATTTGGGGGAAGGTATAGGGTGTCCCTGAGGGAAGCCTATTAGCAGGAAAGCTCTAACAAGCACCCTGCGATTAAAAATTACCTTAAGTGTGAGGGAAGACATTGTTGCTAAATTTTCCAAAAGGCTAATCCCAAAGCAGGTAGTTTATGACATATTCATTTATGATCCTCTGACAATGTGTTGAGCTAATTGAAAAAACCTGGCTAGAGGAACTGCTGTTCTACTGAGTCAGTGTTGGCATGGGCACCATTACTCAGGACAGATTTTTCTTCTAATGCCTTCTACACTAAGTCACAAGTCAGCTTCTTCTCAACCCCAGTGGACTGGACCTAGCAGGAGCCAGCCTTTTTGTGAAGCACCAGGTAATGTAAAGAAAAATCTCTTAGAAAGACTCACCATCTGTAATCAGCATCCAAGGTGTCTTGTACCCATCATGAGAAAATATTTTCTGCTTCTCCTAGAAGGTAAGATGCTGAATGTTACACATGGATGCATCACTATCAGATGACATTTATTTTTCCTAACTAACAATTCAGGCTCCCTTTAATTACAAATTTATTAGTAAATTTTTTGTATGAAAAGATGAATGAGGAGTGGGGAGAGTGGGGAGGAGGGGGTTCATAGGGGGAAAAGGGGGGACATCTGTAATACTTTCAACAATAAAGATAATTTTTTTTAAAGATGAATGAATGAACAAATGAATGATAGAACACATGCACTCTACAGAAAACCTATATTTGAAACAGAATCCCAAATCTTTGGCTTCAAACAGCTTTAGGTCAAATGTCCCTGAGATCTTTCCCTGGCCTGACTTTCAAAACATGCATTGTATGATTTTGTGCATCATGATGGGAAGTACATGACAATCTGTTACACAAAAGTTGACACGAGCTAACAGCTTTTAAAAATTTATTTTTTGCCCTTAAAGAGCAGAAGTTCACAGTCCACAGGTCCCTGCAATCCAAATATCTCCGTGGAAATATTTTTGGCATAGCATTCGGTATCTCCCTCCAAAGCTGTGAGGACCAAAGTAATGACAGCATTACATTTCGTTACAGGGCGCCTGTCGAGTACACCCCAGTTGTTTTGCTCAGTGGCCTCTAAATCTGTCAGTCAGCCTTTGCAGGTTTCTCTGAGCCACCCCACCCCATCACTCCTCCAGCCTCCAACACCCGAAACAAACTTCACCAAGCTCTGTTAAAGGAAATCATACGAATATTAAAAAGATTGAAGGGCTGATCAGAACAGACACTTGATATTATGGGATTTGTAAATCAATTTATGGAACGTGTGATAAATGGTATAGGATTCAAGAGGCAATAACCATTTTATGGGGGAAGATCATAAACCTGTCAAATGCCCTACCCTTGTGTGCATAAGAAACTACTCTAGTGCCAAAAAATGAGGCTATCTAGACCTTGTAAAACAAAGTGAATGCAGTTCTAATTTCACTATTAGTGTTATCTTTTTAAAAGCCCCCCTCTGAACAAGAATTGCACTTTTTTCTGATATTTCTGATAGGGTCGTTAACAGGTGGGTAGAAGTAACTTTCTCTCAGCAGGCCAGCAAGGACTTGTGCTGCAATCTCGGCATTCATCTGCACCCCAGAATTCCTGAAACCAGCATTTCCAGGGGCCTCAACATCTTTGTAACCATGGTCTCTTTGTCCCTATCAAATACTTTTTACCATCTGATCATCACTCATGTATTTTTCCAGAAAGTCATATGAGATGCCATTCTGTGACAACGCAGTACAAGAGCCCCCAGGATTACATCAAAACACATAGGACAAATGCCTCATTACACCAGCAGCAGCAGCAGCACTACATCTCCAAGTAACAATAGTCTGTGGTCATTTCCCTGCTGCCACTTGGCTGTCAATGCCCAGAGGACTGGATATGATATGAGTGCCAGGAAAATCTTGCAAGCTGCATGTTGCAAATTGATCCCTGAATGACTGTGTGAAGTAGAGCTTCTTCCTACCCTTCCCAGTGCCCAGGAACCACCTTGGATTGGTTACACAAAGGAAAATTAAACCTCTGTTCTTTGAGCCATCAATTCTATTTGGTCTATTTGTTACAGCAAGTAGTTTACCCTTACTAATATAATTCGGAAGCATATGAATGAAGTATGAAAATCAGGGCCCATCTATTCTATCTAATCACCTTTGTGTACCCTTCTGAATCTTTTTCGGTGATCGTATGTATACATACATATATTACAAGTATTTATGTATGCATACATTATATTCCAAAAATGGGATCACACTCTGTACCTTGTTCTGAGATACTTTAGAAGAGAATGTGTATTGGTTTTAATAGGACATACATTAATGTGCCAGATAGCACTTTATGCCTTTACTAAAGTAATAATTATCCAATGACCCAAAAGTCAATGAAATAAACCTATAAAAATATTTATTCCTTTAAAAAACACTTTTTTTGATAGCCAATGAGAAACACTGCCTAGAAATATGTGGAAAAAACAACTTCTACCCCAGTGACTGACAGTAAAATCAACAGCAAAGCTCTATATGTAATTATAGAAAATAGAATTCCCTCCATCTGGCCCTCTAGCGTGTGTCTTCTGAGGGTATTTTTTCCCAATAAGCCAAGGAGATCAATACAGATAAAAGCAAGCAGACTCTGTGTGTAACACGTGTTAGAAGCACAGGTACTGGTGGGCAATTGACATGATGCCCAGTGTTCCTTAGTTGTCCATTCTTCTTATTTATGGGTATTTTCAGACATTACTTACAAAAACACTGAGCACAGAGCTAGTATACAGTAAACTATTTTCATTACTCTTAGGAGGTAGTACTTGCCTGGAATTCTTGGAATAGTGTCACATCACTGATGACATCTCTAATTGAGCTGAAGAACACTCCGTATCATCTTCCATTTGTATAGATCAACTCCGTTTTTGCTCAATCACTATTCTACATTTTCCTATAAGTGCGGCAGAGCCAAGGCTCCCCAGGGGATTGTCCTTCATGTACCTCTTCCCTCACCAGTCCCTCTCACCCTCCTGTGCCCTGGTCTGGGTAGGTGCCCCTCTTCTGTGTTCCCATAGCATTCTGCACGTTCCACTGTCCAATAAATCAAATTCATTCTTGTCATCATCATCCCATAGGAGAGCCTGTGAGCCAGACCCCGTATTATCTCTTTACATGCACTATCTCATTCAAATCTAACATTCAATTTTATAATGAAACAGAGACACCAATTACTAAACTGCTAGAGTCAGAGCCAACATTCAAATCCAGGCAATCTAACCAAAGAGACCATATTCTAAAGAGTCAGTAACAATAGTTGATTCTCTTGCCTCTTTCTCTTGTCTTCTTCAATAAATATTTATTGATCACCTATTATGGAGCAGGATCCCTTCCACAGTACATTATGAGCCCCTTAAATTCCAGTGCTCAGTACCCCGCCTGAAAGACAGTTGCTGTTTAGTAAATCTGTGATCCATCACCCAATAAAAGCCATATCAACATATTCTCTGCCCTGCCTCTATAGTCTAACAGGAAGACAGAAAAGAAGAAAGCCTCTCTGAAAATGAAGAAAATGGGCTGACAGTCTCTGCCACTAGAAATGTATTAAACAGAGGCTGGACCTCTGCAGGGTAGTGGTCTTGATCCTTTTAAAATACAACTAGAAGTATAATTCCAAAGCCTGTAACTGGTGTGTGCTAGAACCTTCAACATTCTAATTGTTTGGTCCTTTCTAGGTCTATGCTCTATGCTTTCCAAGTACTTTAATGGTCCAAAGGCAACAGAGATCCTTCCGAGTTCAAATGGAGAGAGGAAATCTCATGGAGCAGGTGGGGATTGAGAGGGATTTTTTTAAGAATGAGGAGAATTTGAATCCAAGTCGAAAACTTGGCACCTTCAAAGCCAGGAAAACAGCCACAGGTCCCTGAAAACAGGAATGGTTATGGTGCCATGGAAGTTAGTGTGGAGACTAGCCTGGCTGAAATAAAGGACAGAAATTGGTAGTGGTGGGAACCCAATGAGATGATGATGATGATGATGATAGGTAGGTAGGTAGATAGACAGACAGAGTGGGTTCTGATCCTTATGGGGACTTACAAAGGGTAAAGTTAAAATTAAGGACTTACTTTAGGTTTATAAACAGAAAAATGACATTATAAAAGTGGTATATCAAACACCTTGCTGGCTGGCTATATCGAGCCAGAACTCGCCTGTGCGGCCGGCTACTTTTCCATCGTGACAGGTCTGCAAGGCGTTTTAAGCATATTGGCTTGGCAACTGTGTGATGTCCAAGAAGAGCTCCTTCTTAACATTTCCTGTGTCTTTTCTCTTTCTTGGGCTGGGGTTTGCAATTCAGGAAAAAGAGCCAGTGGAGAAAATGTTCACACAATTCAGGTTGCAACTACGAGAACACGCCTCTAGCACTTGAAACTCTAAGTGTTCTTTGGCAAAGAACCAGAGTCATCTACGGAGGTTTCTCTTCACCTCAGGCAGCCCCTCCACAGTGGGAAAACCACCTTATTAGCTCTCTTTTGACAATCACCACTATGCCCACTCCTCAGCCTGAAAGAGCAGGTCCTAGAAACTTAATCCAGAACTGTCGTCTATAACAGAGCACTCTACCCCTTGTAAGGGAAGACCTGGAACGGCCCTGCCCACACATGTCCATGTGTGTCTCAAAACTGCAATGGCTGTTGACATGGCTACTGCTTTTCTCCAGTGGTTCACACCCGCCTACGGAAGGAAACCAAACCCCTAAGGTTAGCTTTCATGACCTTGTTGAATTTGACCATCTCTCTCTGGCCTAGAATCAGAACCTCACATTCAGAACTCCACCTGACAGGCTCCCTTCCCCGGCCAAGCTCAGCAGCCTACCGTAGCCCTGTGTACTGCTCCTACCTCCTCCTGTTTCATCACTGTTTTGAATTTAATTCTCACGTTCTGACCGCTACTCTTCATACCCAATTTTCTTCAACTTCCTAAACCCACAGCAATCCTAAACCCACTTTGAACTCTTAAAGAAACTATTTCTACCAATTTCCTAGACACTTAACTTTAAGCTTTTACATCACTTCTTAACTTTCTTGTGGGCATGTCTTTTCCTGTCAGTTACATTCCATGAGGTGAAGACTTTCTGGGAAGCTTTTTTATCCCTTTTAGTTCCAAGCACCTATAAATGCTCAACAAATACTTCCTAAGGTGAATTTATGATGACTAATTATTCATCCAGATATTTGATGAAGTGGAAATGGGGGAGCAGATTTGAAATGGGGCATTCATCACTTCTCCTACTGTATCATATCGTGGGATTTTCATCAGAGTGACTCTCTGTATTGCGTGCGGCTATTCAGAAGATCAGGATGCAATTTTAGCTCAAGAGTTTTGATTTGCCTGAGACTGAATTTAGGTGACTGTAATTTAGAGGACCATAGATTGTACCTCAAATAACTTTATTTTTGCACTCTGCTCATTAATGCTTAGCATAGCTGGCTGGGAAAACACATCAGATCAGCATCAATCTGACAGTACTTTTTTCAGTATCATTTTCTTCATCTATTGCAAAACAAATAATGATTTGCTAAACTGAGTTTTCTCTCAGTGAAATAAGCCTGGTAAGAGCAGAGTTTCTCTAAAAACATCTAGGCTTGTTCAAACCCTACAATATATAGCACATCTGTCCTCACTGAACCCAGGAAAGGCAGAATGAAGACAGATGCCACTTTTTAAGAAAACTGAAATGCAGTAACCTATGTAAACCACAAAAATTCAAAAGTCAGGAACTGCCAATTAAAATTCAGAAGAATTGCTTGCTTTTCAAAAGGAATGTGCCGGAGGGTCCTATAAATACATCAAGTTCCAGGCATTCACGAGCTGAATGATCAAACAATTATGATTTCAGTTATTGTCCTCACAATCGAACAAAATATATGCGGTAACCTGTCACGTTCTAGAGGTACAAGTTTGAGTCATACGCTGAAGTGATTCTTACATGCAACATGATTTAACTCAATGTCAGAAACACTCTGTCAGGTAGGTATTACAATGCCCCCATTTAACAGATGAGAAGAACATGCGAAGTCTATACTTTCATGGCATTCAGAGACTTGGGGATCCCTGAGGCTGCCTGCACTGTGTCAACGCCAGTCCAATTCCCAGGAGGAGGCAGCTCAGATACAAGCTTTCTTTAATTATCTCTTTCTTTTGGTGTCTGGATCTGTGATAATTTTTCAAGTTTCCTTCTCTTCTATCCAAGCGGAGGTTGATACCAACACAGTAGAGGCTTCATCTGATTTTCTTTAACAAAGTTCATTCATCTCTATAAAGCTGCTAATTCTCTAAGATTCACAAGCAAAATGTGCATGTGTTGACTGAAAGAGAGTGTCACAGAAATCCACAGAAGATTGCAAAGGGACACGAGCATCCCCTTTGCAGATCTGCACTGATCCCTCTCAAAGATCAATGCTTGCCATCTCAAAGCCAAATATACCTCCTAGTGGCCATCAGATCTGGCTGATAAATATCACAGAGGGAATACAGTCCCTCCATTGGCCAAAGCCTGAGCAAGTGGTCTAAACTGGACCTCAATCAAAACTCAAGAAAGAAGAACAGGAGGAGAGGAAGGGAAGGAGGGAAGGAGGGAAGGAGGGAAGGAGGGAGGGAGGGAGGGAGGGAGGGAGGGAGGGAGGGAGGGAGGGAGGGAGGGAGGGAGGGAGGGAGGGAGGGAGGGAGGGAGGGAAGTGTTAAAGTCAAGGTCAAAGGATTTATCTTTCTGGCTACCCAAAAGTCTTCCTAAGAATATAAAATTCCAGGGTTTTTTAAATTCCCTCATGTTCATGTTCTTGACAAAGACACTAGTGTATTGGAATTGTCTGAGTGCCACACCTCTTCCTAATCCCACCCAGCGATTGAGGATTTAGATTTTGAAAAATGCAATAAAAGAGTAAAGTTAGAGGTTGAAATATCATGTTTAGTTTGTAGCATCGGTACATCAAAGACTGCAACCTGTGAGAGCCAATGGGCCTGACAGCTCCCTACCCAGCTCTGTGTCCAAACTTGATTCAGCACACACACGAGGAGGGGGAGCCTGCAAAGCAAACCAACCTACACTCGGCATTGCTTCTCACTGGGAAGGAGAAAAGGGACCCCACTCAGTCCTTGGACAGATGCTCTCCAAACAATCAAGAAACCAGCTGCCTTCCAACCAGCAGCTCAGGCCACCTCTGCCAGGAGGAGAGTAAGGGGAAGGGCAAAAGGCCACAAAAGTATGCTTTATGAAGATCACTTTTCATGGAAATCAAGAGTAGAGAAGGGCATTCTCTCCCAACAGATGAGACCTGTGGTGCATGAGCACATTGGCCAGCCCAGAGAGCAGTCCTGTTAGCCACTCCACGGCTGTGGTCCTATGGAAAGGGCATTTATAACTCAACCCCATGACTTCACAAGCATCACTTCCCCTAAGGCCATGTAAGCCACCTACACACCCAGTAGCTTCTGAGAAAAGAGTAAAATAGAGAAAATGTAAAAATCAAAAAAATGAGAACCTCAGAATACACTGTTATTCAAAGGGACTATTAAATATTCTGGATTAGACTAAATAAATTCCCTTTATCCCACCCAAAATGTGGAGCTTATATGGGATATGATTAGTCAATAAAGTCAGAAAAGAAATTCATTTCCTCTTGAGAGGGAAAATTTTCAACTCTGAGATACAGCTTACAAAACCAAGCACATTATAAAACAGGGCAATAAAAATTAAAGTAGGTCAGTGAAATTAAAATTAAAAAAATTAGATGTAACCAGTCTCCTGAGATAGTTAACACCAAAACTGATCACAAAACTTTGCTTTCAAGTTCCCTAAAAACTGAGTCAAAGAATTCTCAGCATCTGAACAAAAAGTATTTAATCCAGTCAAGCCAATTCAGGGTTGATTCTCCCTCCAACCCTCCATCTATTGATTTGTGGTTTCATTTTGAAAGCTGTGATTTGTTAATCTAGAGGTTTAAAGGAAATGAAATTTGTAGACCCAGATTTCATAGTGTAAAGCCCACCCCTTGACTTTAACTGGAAAACCTCTGGAAGCTGAATTAACACGGAGGCCCCTAGGGTGCCATTTAGAAAATTATTGCTTCCCAGGCTCAAATGGCACCCCAATGGAATAAAAGATCACACTAAGTCTAGGTTTATTAAACTGCACCCTGGGGCTCTATCCTATTGCATAGTACCCTTCAGGTGCCAGAATTTACCTGTTTGTGTTGCTCTCTGCAGAACTAAAGGTAATTACCTATGAGCATGAGCTTAGAAGCCAAATATTTTTTAACCAATCCTGAGGGAGAAAAAGCAAAAGATGAAATCTGTCTAAACGAACACAAATATTGCTTCCCTGGTTTGGTTCCTATTACCCAATAGTTAAGGAAGCGAAGCAAAACAGATTAATTTCTGAACGTGAGTTAACATTTCATATAAATAAAAGTGATTACTTAGTAAACTCAGATGGGTTTTGTTTTATGTTTCAGGCACCTCCGGTTGATGATATCAATTTACTTCCTGAATCTAAGACTCCTTAAAAAAACCTTGAACTTATACGAACTCCGAGAATTTTCACCAAGTACTATCGACTTTCACTGTCCAATATGGCAGGCACTAGCCCCATGCGGTTATTTGAATTTAAGTTTAAATTCATTAAAATTAAGTAAGATTGAAAATGCAGCTTCTGGACCACTTTAGTCACTTCAAGTGACCAATAGACAGATGTGACTACTGGCTATCATACTAGGAGGCACGAACTTTACTGCATAAAGTTCACTTGACAGTACTGCTAAGGCCCCCAAGATGCTTTTTAAAGTAAATGCTAAAATATTTATTTAACAGTAAGGTAAAACTGAATTATATATATTTATTATCTGTTAAAAACAGAAAAAGTATTGGTTGCTTGTTTTTGTTTTAATGTGAACATTATGTTTGATGCTTATACACACTCATTCCAATAGTCAGCAAAAATATGTCCTGAAATCCTACAGCCTATTCTTGGCTCTGTAGCAGGCACTGTGGGTGCACGGGAGTTAAATCTAGTGGGGGAGAAATTTCAGGAACAAATAGCTGCCATCCAGTGAAGGAGGAGCTGTAATAAAGGCAGAGTAAGAACCCCTGGGGGATGAGAGCTGTGGGAGCAGGAGTGACATTTTTGCTGGATCTCAGGCAGGATCAGGATTTCCCAGTCCCCACAAGAAGGAGATAGAGGCTGTCCCTGGTGGAGGAAGCAGTTCAGTCAAAGGCACAGACACGTAAAAGAGTAAGATGTGTTTGCGAACTAAACAATGAAATTAGTGGGGGAGAGCTGGCTGAAAGAAGACCCGATTAGAGCTGGGGCCGATGGGAAACTGGCCATGCGACGGAGGTGGGGCTTCTTTGCCGAGGCTGTGGAATTTATAAAGGTTTGGGGATGTAGCACATTTCTGCTTTGGGGGAAATTTTAAAAAAAAAGTGAAACTAGCTGCCTGTGAAGGATGGACTGCAGAAAATCAAAATGATGAAACGGAGCAATTTAAAGAAAAATGAAATTCTATACCACATGGCAGCTGACAACCAGATGCCAATTAGAAACAAGGCACCTATATAAGTATTCGCATTTAAGTAAATATACATATAAACATGCTGATTGTTAGCTAAATTTATTGTGGTGATCAGATTTGCAATGTACACAAATATTTAAATCATGTTGAACACCTGGAGCTAATATAATGTTGTATGTCAAATACACTTCAATAAAGAAACATTCTTAGAGATTACATATATATATTTATTTATATATATGTATAACTGTACCATGCTAATGAGGCTATTTGAGCGTATGAGCGTGTAACTGAGACTCCAGTTCATTCCTAGATTCACACATTCAGCCATTATTTATTAAGTTCTTACTCTATGTTAAGGCCGTTCCCACATTATCTCCTTTTAACCCTTAACAACTAACCCAGTGCATGGGAACTGTTTTCACCATTTTAAGATTATGGCTCAGACAGCTTGTGTGTCTTACCCTCAACCAGACAACTGGGAAGAGGCAGAACCAGACTCTGAAGTCAGGTGTATATCCTGTCTTTAGGCCTCTGCTGTTAACTTCCAGTCAATGTTGCCTTCCAGGATGGTATGACAGGCTTGATTCACAGAGGTTCAGGCCTAGCAGTCTTGAAATATGCTTAATAGAATGACATAAAATACAAAGGAAACACTAAAAATAGAGAAAAAGTTTGATACAGCTTGGCTCTCTAACGCACTTGTCAGACCTCAGTAACGGCTTAGCTTTAAAATGACAAGACACCTACTCATTTAAACACAGATGCACCACTGGAGGAAAAAAACGAATGGGCTCCGGTGACCTGAGCTCACGGTTATCTTCTAACGGCTCTAACGACAGGCACAACATGCCTCTAAAGTAACTGTCCTCGCCACCCAACCCCTTGCCTTCAGAGGCTGACTGCGAGAGGGTCCAGCTGGAGCTCTGAGGCTGCAGCAGAGGCGAGCAAGCTTTGTAGCAAGGCCAGAGGGTGGGGGAAAGCAGGGGGGAGGCAGCCAACTGGCCCATAAAAAACATGAAGGGGGCATGAGAGAGAGTGCAGGGGGGGCGGGGGTGAAGGGGAGGGGGGAGCACAGCTTATGAGCAGGCTTGCGAGGCCCAAGGGTCTGAAATCGTCCCTGCTGTTTGTTTCTTGGCTAGAGGCCCTATGGCAATCAACTTGTTTTTCTCTTCTATCACAAAATGACTACACTGACAAGTACCTTTAAATCTTTACTCAGTGATTGGCAGCCCATTGATAATTATCTTGAGTGGCAGTTTGCACCCTCAGTGGCCCATCCATACGGAGGAAGCAGCTATCCCTTCTGAGAGTTCCCACGGGCTGCAGTTAATTATACTGCACAGAGGCCCGGAGTCCTGGAAGACATCAGGCCGCCCCTGGTGAGGATGGGCTTTATGGCCTCTAAGAAGTCCCAAAGCCCTGCCTGCTTGTGTCTAAGCAGCATCCAGGGCATCACACAGACCCAACAGTCATCCCAGTCCATCGCATTTCAGCCCCGCGGTGCCACAGGGCATGCAGGTCGAGGCACTGGGGTCCATCGCAGGTGTAGACTGAGGGATACGAAGATGGAACAGATTGTGTTATAGGTTCGTCTGTCTTTGTCACACACTGTGATCCCTCCTTCCTTAGCTTGCAGTAAGCCTGGGAAGCTCATCAGCATTAATCCAGGAAGCTCATCAACATTCATCAATTTTAACTCCGGTCTTGGGTAGAAGAGCACAATACCTGAGAACTGACAGAGCTGAACCCAGTGCAGACACAGAAGAAAAGCATCTACGCAAGAACACAGGAAATCAGCTCTAGTTAACCCCCAAAAAATTAGTGTTGATATTTTGTCATAGGCTTTCATATGCATTCTTAAAATAAAACTTATTTTATCTTTTAATTCTAAACATCACACACACACACACACACACACACACCACCACCAATTTTCTTTTGAAATAGCAAATCCTCTCTCAGAAATAACTTGAATTGAATTAACTTCTTAAACCTAAAAGGGACCTCAAAGGTCATCTGGCTCATCTGTCTGCATTAGGATAGTAAGGTAGCTTTTATACTATTTTGAGAAGTTAACCATATTTTTATATGTCCTGCTGTGGTGCCACACAATAAGAGGAGGCAACTGGGGACTTGATCTAAAGGGATTATCTTAAGATAAGTTTCTAAGGGGAACATAGCAGAAAAAGCACAACTTCCTGGCTTCCCACTGTAGCATTCTCTCCACTATGTTATGCTATCCTGAGTCAGGAAGCAATTAGTTGCAAGGAGCATAAAACCCTCCCACTAGAACTACTAACCAGCTTAACCAAGTCATTTCATTTAACAAAAACTCCGGAAGGAGTTGTTCATTCACCAGCTCCGCAATGCCAGGGCTGATGTGACACTTCCTTGGCCTCTTCATTATGCGTGTTGCCTCGTGGTAACAATATACCTGCTGCATCTCCAGGCATTGTCACCTCTCTTCAGTGGGGAAGAAAGAATAAGGGGGAAGGTAAAGGGCTCTTCTGCCTGCACCACATTGGTTGAAACCTTACTCCCCAGCCACCTAACCTGCAAGAGGGACTGTGACATGGAGCAATGTCAACTACTCGCATTGCTGCCCTAAACAAAACTAGGAATCTGCAAGCAAAGAATAGAGGAAGAATTGATATTGAGTAGGCAGCTTATAATCTTTTCATACACAATGACTGGCCAAGGAACTGTTTCATTCTTTTTAGAGCAGACGCAAGATCTAATTTAAAAATCCAGCTGCTTCTTTGCCATTAGCTAGGATGGTGGCAGGGAGAATCAACGTACCTCACCCTTCACCCAGGCCTCGCCGCCCCCACCCAACTCAGACCTCCCACGGCGACAGCCGGAGACTCCTCAGAGCCCACGCATCACCCAGAGCCCTAGGAAGAACAGACCGGTGAGCGATGGTTTAATTGTCCCCCAGAACAGAAGGCGTCCAGCCTTCACTTCAAATGACAAGTACCGATAATAGAGCTAATAAATGATAAGTTATGAAAGAAAATACTATACTATCACGTAGCATTTTCCTCTCAGGTACACGTACACACCCATACACATGCACACACACAAAATAATTCTTTTACCAGCGAAAGGAAAAAAGTCTTGCTGTAAGGTTAGGAGATTTAAAATGCAATTAACTATACGTCTTTGGCAAAGCAGCTACTTACTCATCAAATAGTGATGACCTTAGAAAACAAAGATCATCAACTGTTAAGAAAGCCTTAAGTTCATCCATCTTCATTTTTAAGTTAAAATAGGAAACCACGCAAGGCTATTTTATAGAAACATAATTAGTCATTTAGCTTCTTTAGGTTACGTTTATGTATAGAATGAGAAGACGGCAGCCAGTTGGCCTCTAAAGCCCACTAGAGATTCACACACACACACACCCGTGCAGGAGTCACTTCTTTATCAGTGCAGGAAGGTGGCCATTCAATCTATTTCCTGACTCTAGGAATAGGGTGTCCTTACCTAGTAAGGAGCCAACCTGTTCCTGGGGTGACCAGTTGTCCAGGTTTGCCTAGAATAGAGAGTTTTGCAGGAGTCAAGACTGTCGCTAGAACTGGGAAAGTCCCAGGCAAACCAGGACCAGTTGGCCACCCACTCACTGTCCCATCCCACTTAGGCCATGCCCCCTCGGCCCTGACCCCATTCCTTCCTCTCTAGTCCTGCTTAGAGGGACAGGAACTCAGGTAGAGCCCAATGACTAAAGGAATTTCTAGTTACTCAAAACACCCTTCCACACACTCAAAGGTTCCATACTGTTTATTATGTGACATCTGATCCTGAAGGGAAAAGTTGGGAAAGTATGTCATGGGGTGTACTTTGGGTAAATTTTTCGTTAGATTTTGCCACCTGCTGTAAAGCAGCAAGCCACATTTAGACAGGCTCAATGCCACCTTTTCACGGCTGTATCCAGGAGCCAGAAGACAGATGTGTCCAAAGTGTTTGATGTGCTTTGGCATTTTGGGCATGGACTTAATTATGATGAAGCAGCCCAGTTCTTTCTCACCTCCCCTCCTCCGCAGTGTGGATCATGCCGATAAAGTGTCATTTAAGTATGTACATGTTTCAGTGATTCTAATAATTGACCCAGGGAAATTAAAATAATATTTTCCTGTTCTACTTGTCATAACCTGTTGAGATATCTTTAAAAATGTGCTGCTGCGGGGAAAACAGAAATTTTACACACATATTACTGCTGAAATTTCCTGGCATTTTGCCTCCCAGAAGAGCAATGTATGAAACATTTATTCAAAAATGGAAATATTAAGAAGTAAATGAATTTAAACCATCCTAATTATATTATGGACATTTCTCTGCTACTTAAGAAAACTCCAAATTGTGTTCAGATCCACACAGGCTGTGTCGACCAGGACATCTTGTAGAAATGAAAAATGTATCTCAATATCCAACTTGGCCAATTTAATTCTATTTAAGCATTGTTCTAGGATGAAGCAACTAGTTTAGTGTTGTGGGAACAAAGGTAGAGGAGTTAAAGAGCTTTCAACTACATAGGACCTGGGAGATAATTCATTCTTTCACTGAACATACATTTATTTATTGAGCACCTACTATGTGCTAAGCACTGTTCTAAGTGCTATGAACAAAAGAGAGTTTCTACCCACATGGAAATTACATTCTGGTAGGAGATATAGATAACCACCCCTGTGATGGTGATGGTTAGTAATATGAAGAAAAACAGCAGGGTAAAAGTGACAAATATTCTTATAACTTAAAGGAGCACTGTCTCTCAGAAAATAACATCTGAATTGCGACATAAAGTAATTTGAGAGTGGAGAGAGGAATCTCTCCCACCACCATCATCTTTATATGTCTAGAACAGTGGTTCTCAAAGCATGTTCCCAGCATCACCTAGGAGCTTGCTGAAATGCATGTTCTCAGGCCCAGGTTCAGAAAATGAAACTCTTGAGGTGGGGCTGCCAATCTGTGTTTTAACAAGTTTCCTGGGTGATTCTGATGCAAACTTGCATTTGAGATGGACTGCTCTGGCAGTCTCATCCTATAAGTTTCCATTCAAAACTCCCTCCTCCAGGAAGCCTTTCCAGATTTCCACAGTCAAGAGTGATCTCTTCCCTCCTCTGAAACACGTTACTGATAACACTCTCCTGGGTCTCCAGCTGGCAGAGGGCACATTGTGGGACCTCTCAGCCTCCAAAATCACATGAGCCAAATCCAGTATATTATATATGTGTGTCAGATAGATATGTCCTATGTTAGGTTCTATTTCTCTCATACAGATTGTAACTATTCCATTTTAGTATTCCCCACAATTTGGCAAGTCCTAGTACAAAGCAAACCTCTAAAGACACATGAAGAGATGGTGCAGTAGACCTAATAACTCTCCAAAGATATCAGGTCCTAATCCTTAGAACCTATATGTGTTCCCTCATATGGAAAACAGTCTTTGAGGATGTGATTAAGTTAGGGATCCTAAGATGGGGAGATTCTCCTGTATTCTGGCGTGGGCCCTAACTGTCATCACAGGTGTTCTTGTAAGAGAGAAGCAGAGGGAGACCTGATACACACACAGATGGAGAAAGCAACTGTGACCACAAAAGCAGAGCTTGGCGTGATGCGGCCACAAACCAAGGAGTGATGGGAGTCACCAGGAGCTGGAAGAGGCTAGTGAGAGATTCTTCCAAGAGCCTCTGGAAGGAGCATGGTCCTCCTGACACCTTGGTTTCAGCCCAGTGATACTGGTTTCAGATTTCTGGCCTCCAGAACTTCGAAAGAATACATTTCCATTGTTTTTAGCCACCAAGTTTGTGGTGATTTGTCACAGCAGCAATAGGAAACTAATACAGATCGTAACAGCTAACAACTGGAGATGGTTTTTTAATGTGTCACCTTGGCTAGGCTACAGTCCTCAGTTCTTCAATCAAACATTAACCTAGCTGCTGCTGAGAGGAGATTTTGCAGGTGCAGTGAAAGTCCCTAACCAGCTGCCTTTAAGTAAAGGAGATTATCTTGAAAGAGCCCAATTATATCAGTTGGAAGGATTTCAAAGGACGGGGACTCTCCCTAGAGAAGAAAGACATTCTGCCTGTGGGCAATAGCTTCAGCCCATGCCCGTGAAGTTCCAGTCTTCTTGTGATCTCCCTTCCTGGCAACTGTGAATGACACCTTCAGCCTGTGCCAGTGGGGGCCAAACCTGCCCATGTCTCTCTGCCTTCCCTGGTTAAATCCTGGTGCATATAGGTGTTGAGCATTTACACTAAGGAGGGCATTATACATACATTGTATTATTTAATCTTCACAACAAGATTAGATTAGAGGGGTGAACTGAGTTACCCAAGTTCTGAGGGTAGGGGGAAGAACAGAGCTGTTATTCAAATGCAATCTGTCTGATTCCAGAGCCTCGATCACCATACCAATGTGCCTCCCACCAAACCACGAATGAGCACTAACAGTGGAAGAGGCATTGCAAGGAAGCTTCCAGTCCTCTTAAATGTTTCAGGCTTAATAAGGAGAAACAACAAACAAGGGAATTTGCTTTAGAATGAGCATGAGTCCCATTAATTTGGAACATTCGAGGCAGCCCTGGACTGTTTTCTAAGTAATTTTGAGAGCTCTGGCCCAGCAGGACTCAAAACCTCCCCTATCCCTCCCCCATAAGAGGGGTCAGTTGCCCAACCCTCCTTAACACACTTTCTCTCAGAGGCAGCAACTGGAACTGGACAGATGCTCCACACAGCAGGGAATGGACAGCGCAGGTGATAAAATAGAGAAATTTAGGAGCCCTCCGCTGGGTTTCCATATACTCTCCCATATTCATGAGAAATAGAAGAACTTTATCAGCATTTGCCCCAGGGTGCTAATTAAATATGCTAAGAATAAAAATTTCATCTCTGGCATCTTGCAGCTAAAAAGAAATTTGCTCACTACAAACAAGAATATTGCAACCAGTTGAGAAGCTGTTAAAATGAAGTAGTTGTAATAGCCCTCATTACAGAGAATTCAGCTCAGGGTGGTTCTAAGTCAGTCAGGGGTAAAGATGGAAACTTCCTAAAGAACCAGAAGGACCTTGTAATAAGGGAGTTGCTTCTCTAGCCAGCCCTGCCTGGTGCTCATAAAGAGCATGGTCTTGGGAATTTATCAGAGCAGAGTTCCAGACTCAACTCACTAAGCACAGGACTTTGGAAAATTACTTACAGCAAGTAAGGAAAACAGGCTTATTGGGTTTTTATTATTATTATTATTATTATATAACACATGCTCATTTAATAGATTCAAACAATATATAGTACAGAGAAAAACAGTTAAGTGCACTGGAAATCTTACTACCCAAAGATAACTGACTTTGACATTTTGAGGGCAAGTTTGCTCATCTCTTCTCACCAGGCTACTCTCCATAAAATGGAAACAACTGTAGGCCCTGGCTGGGTAGCTCACGTGGTTCGAGCATCGTCCGGATATGCCAAGGTTCCAGGTTCTATCCCCAGTCAGGGCACATACAAGAATCAACCAATGAGTGCATGAATAAGTGGAACAACACATTGATGTTTCTCTCTCTCTCTCTCTCTCAAAAAAAAAAAAATCAATAAATAAAAATTTTAAAAAACAAAAAAGAAACAAATGAAATAGCGTCTGCCTCAGAGGGGATAGAGGAGATGCATGGAACAAATCAGGTAAAATGCTTAGCACATAAGGCTCTCCCCGGCCAGTGTGATCAACGCTCCTGGTTTACTCCTGGTTTTCCAGGCTCTGGCTTAGTTTCAGCACTGAAGGTCCCACATCCCAGGAAACCTCTCAGCCTCAGGCAAACCAGGATGGCTGGTGATGATGCCCATGCCATGACCCCAAAGGCAAATTAACAGTGAAGTACCCATATTCACTGTAGTCCAGACAGGGCTGAAGCAGGACACGCCAGCTCTTCTAATGACCAGGAGTCATCATGGGGTTTCCCTCAGATTCATATTTACTATCTAACACGGGACCAGGTTGGACTGAATGGGGAAGTCTCAAAGTCAGCGGTCCAAGTCCAGAAAGGTATTGTCCTAGGATAGAACTGTCAGTCAACCAGAAACTAGTTTGAGTTTCCAGTAAATTGCATTTCCTTTAACCGGCAAGAGAAATCTCCTGGATTCCCCTGAGCTACAAGCCACTCTGACAGGCAGAGGGGAAGTTGAGCACTTGGCAAAGAGGCTCCAGTGGGCCCTTGGTCCCCAACCGTCTTGCCTGGCCAAAGAATGCTCTGTTTCACTTCAGTCTTTTAACTTCTCACATCCTGGATGGCTCTGGCACAGCAGAACACGTCTCATCTTCACGGTGTCCGTTCTGCCTTCCAAAGCTCAGCCCTGTTCTGACTCTGTCGAGATTAGAGACAGCAGAGACTAGAAAGGTGTTTTCTTAACTAGCCCCTGGGCCTCACTTCTGCTCACCACTGGGAGAACAGATTTTACAACCCACTTTCTATGCCCCCAGTCTAGAAAATCACTCAGTTTGGACATCTTGACAGATGTTCAAAGGATATTTCCTTTGGCTACAGCTCATTCCATCCTTTCTAGCTATCCACCCAGCCCTCCTTCCATCTAAACGAGGACTGGCCAACCTCTTGTGAGTTATGGGCCCTCATTTCTGTTTTTCCCCCACTATTTTTCACTTGGCTTCTCTCAATTACTCCTCTCTGTGCTCGCCTGGAGATCCTTAATTATCTTCCAGCGCATTCAAACCTTGACTAACACATGCTCTGAGCTGTTTCCTTCCTCCTGGGAAACCAACTGGAAATTCACCCAGACCTGCTGCCCCATTTCAAATGAACATCAGAGAAGCTGAGAAAGACCCCAATCTTCAGGACCACTGGAGTCCTGACTGAGTATCTTTGAGTTTGAGGAGTATACACACACACACACACACACACACACACACACACACACACTTTCATAGCCTGTGGGGTAATAATAAATATCTGTCTTGTTCCCATCTGATCATGCAGAACCTCAGCCTCCACCAAAAACCCCAGACCCTATAAGCATTTCTGGGGATCCATTTTTATGTACACATGCAAATCCCGTCAGTACCATGTAACGTGTTCTGGGCACACTGCCTCCCACAGCTATTTCTGTCTCCTCTCAGGTACTATGGCCTCCAGCTGACGTTACCACCCACACTCTGAAACTGAGAAGTGGTCTGTGGCACAGTGCAGTGGGATAATCAGTACTGCCAGGAACCTCCAACTGAGTGGGACATTAATTGGAAAGGGTATTCATAACACAGCTAGCAGGTGTTCCTCTCTCACTCCGGCTCAGCTACAAGTCCATGGGCCCTCGTTGGGCCCAGGTCTTAGGGATCAGCACCACAGTCTACTCATAATCATACCTCCACCACAACCGAGGCCATGTAAACGGGTCAAGCTCATCAGGCACAGGTATTTCTCACCCCAGGTGTTCAGACACATACACCTCCAACAGCTGCCCCTCATAGTCCACTCCCTTACCCCCACCTCACCCATCTCAGGCCCAGATTGCCAGGCATACCTAAGGCCCCACATGGGCAGAGCATAGGTTTCACCACATTTGCACATGTGTATGTTATTTCTAAATGATTCACTTCAAACCCTGAGCACAAGTCCAGACACTGGAGATTCAAAACTGAAAGAGAAGAAGCACTACCTTTGAAAGGATGCATCTTCCTACATTGCTTTACATTGTCTCAGACTTGTGAATCCCCAAAGTGCAGCACAGAACATGTAAGTACAGAACAAGCAAGCCCAGGAGCTGGGTGTTGTGTTACACCGGCTGGCATGGTTGCTTTAGAACAAAAGCCCATGGCCTGTCATAAGAGCCACAGAACTTATTAGAAGAAATGGATCCTAATAATATGCAGAATTACTACAATTGAGAAAAGAGCTAAAAGAAATGGATCTTAAAACCACATTAATGGTTTTTTCACAGAAGAAAATGAATTCAGGAGCAAATCATGGAAATAAATGAAGGTGCTCTAAGCAAAGCCCTTCTCCTTCTAAATGTGTTTTTTTAGTAGAGTTTGTCTTTTCTTCAAGATGGCCAAAGGTACTATGGAGAATCCTGGGAGATGATGTATAACTTGAATGGGAGGAGTAGCCTCAGAAGGGTCCATGGGTTATGAGCAGAGTCACTTCTCAAGGGAGGTGGTAAATTTCCATAGCCTTTATAGATCATTTGGCTGATATTTCAATACCAACAGTCTATGTCTTTAAAGGGTATTTATAGCTTTAATGGCATTAAGATGACTGAACTCCCTGGGACTCCTGAACTTTTATCTGTTAGTGAGAAGCATAAATCACCTTGACACCAGATTAACCTATGGAGGCTAAATTAATGGCTCAGTTATCTCTCCAGGTCTGGAGCCTCAGCCCCAGCAAGGCCAGATCACCCCAAGTAGAAGTAAACACCTGCTGAGGGAACAGCAAAGGTCAAGTAGGGGAGGAAGGGAAGGTGTGGTGAGTAGCATTTTCACCCTTCCTTGGTCTGGAATGAGCCTGAGGCAGAATCTGGGTCACCCACTTGAGATTTTCCATCTAAAAGACTTGCAAACATTCCCTGGTGGGTGGCTCGGTTGGTTGGAGTGTCATCTCATACACTAAAAGACTGCAGGTTCAATCCCCAATCAGGGCAGATATCTAGGTTGTGGGTTCGATCCCCAGTGTAGGCACATATGAGAGGCAACCAATCGATGTTTCTCTCTCACATCAATGTTTCTCTCTCCCTTCTCTCTAAAATTCCTCGGGTGAGAAAATAAATAAATAAATAAATAAATAAATAAATAAATAAATAAATACTTGCAAACACCTAATGTTATAAAATTCAAACACCTCATTCTCCCAGAACCACCCCATTCCCCTGCCATGCCCTGCATACTTCCACAGCAGGCACCATTATCTGGTTTATGTGAGTGTACACTGTCCATGTCTCCCCATGAGAATGTGAGTTCTGTGTGGCAGGGGTTTGTATCTGTTTTCTTCACCAATGTACCCCTAGTGTCTAGTACAGTGCCTGGAATATGGTAGATCCTCAAATGTTTGTTGAATTGATGATGAAGAATGAATGAATGACAAGAATCATAGACTCTCAGGTTGGAAAGGGACTGCACAGCCATCTGATGACCAACCCCTTCTCCTCCACCTACTGGCTCTGACAGTGATAATGGACTTGAAGGGTTACATAGGAAATCACTCAGGGATCCAACTGGGAATGCACCTGGGAAAACTGGACCTTCACGCCCAGAGGGGAATGGGGGAAGGGGACTGTTGGGGCCTGAGGACAGAAACACTCAGCCCCATGTCTTGGTCTTCCTGATGGGCCCTGCTGGAGAGAAGCAGGGAGATTTACAATGCAGTTTATACTCCTCAGTTGGTCAGTCAGATATTTATTGGCCACACCACATTCCTACATATTACTGACCACTTTCTATATGCCACATACCTTATTAGGCACATGGGATAAATAGTGAACAGGACAGAGCCAGTCCCTGCACTCATGGAGCTTAAAGTCTATTAGGGAAAACAGCTATCCACCAGTTTCTTACAATTACGTATATGCTATCAAGGGGAAATGTAAGGCATCATAGGAACATGTAAAAGGGTCACCTAAGCTACCTTTAGGACCAGGAAAAAAGGCACTAGAGGAAGCAACATGTGATCTCCTCCATGGCCCTTTAATGCTTAAAATGCAAAAGCAAGACTGAAAATAAGAGTCAAAGGAACAGGGAAGAGTCCCTCCCAGGAGGCCATGGAATTGGCTTTTGGACCCTCAGCTTACTCTGTGACTTTGACCAAGTCACTCCCCTTCTCAGAGTTTTAATTTCTCCATCTCTTTGATACTTTCAAATTCTGATCTTTTCTAGCTGCTCAGTGTTCAGTGTTCAGAGTAGACAGCAGATCAACGTTGGATTCTTATCATAGGGAATAATTGTTTGGGGGATGAATCACTTTGGTAGTTGGTGAGAGAAAGAAGCTGGAGCAATCTGAGAAGGGGGTTGGGAGTGGTAAGAAAGAGTGAAAGGAGGGAGTGGGGTGTAGGGCTTCGACTGGGACAACCCTGGAAGGAATCGAAAGATAACCAACAAACCATTATAGCAATAAATAATATTTATTGGTGTTCAGAACTTTATGCCTGTACTATCTCATTTGTTTCTCTGAAAAGTCTGTGAACTATGATTGTGCCTATTTATAATTAATGAACTGAGGCTCAAAAACACAGAATCAGAATGTGGCAAAATAGGACGTATATCTAGGCCTCCCGGTTAGAATTCCATCAGGGGACTCAGCAGAGATGCCGATAAGCCACTCTCCAAAGGTGGCTCTGGACAGGTTCCAATCTCAGGTGGAAGAGAGGGCATCAGAAGAGGAAAAGGCCGCTGCTGGAGCCGAAGCCAGAAAGAGCTAATGGGAAGCTGTCCAAGATGGGCAAGGGGAGCAGTAACTGTCCACTCACCTTCAGTAAGAGACGCCCCTAAGGAAAGGAAACGCCTCCCCCTCCTTCACTCAACGTGATGGGGCATAGGACAGGGGGCGGAGTCTGGGGGGGGTCTCACATTTGTTCATTCATTCAACAAACATTCATTTACAGTCTACTAGGTGAGTATTAGAAGAGAGCCCCTTCCCTCAAGACATGCCCAGGACGGGTTAGCATAACAGATAAGGGCACAGGCTACCTCCAGGTGAGTCCTGGCTCCACTATTCACCAATTTTGAGACTACACAAGGTCTCTGTGCCTCTATTTTCTCATTGGTAAAATGAAAAAGTTGACAGTACCTATTCCACTGATACCTGGAGATGAGTGACTAAGGCACAAAAATCACTTTGCACAGCCCCTGGCACATTGGAAGGGCTTGATGAATGTGAACCATCATGACTGTGACATAAGATGTGTCTTGAAGGAAAGATAGAAGTTTGTTGAGGACGCAATATAAGAGTAAGGGCCCAAAAATATTTAAAGTCTCAGAGCATGAGAATGTTTAAAACATTCAGGAAAGCACACACTGGAGTTCAAGGTGGCAGCAGAGGGAAATGGGGGCTGCAAAGGTGACTGACACTCAGCTCAGAAAGGACCTTTAAACCCTGCTGTGGAGTTTGGACTTTATCCCAGAGACACTTTAAGCAAGAAAATAACATGATCCAATTTGCAATTCATAAATATATTACTATTTTCTGCTGCAGGGTGGGTTTCCCAGGAAGCGGCTCTACCTTGGAGATTAGCCTGCAGATGCTTATGAAGGAGCCCCTGTGGGATCAGCACCTATGGAAGAGGGAGGGTGGAGGCAGGCTCCGGCAGAGGAGTCAGGGAGCAGCGCCATCCCTACAATGCATTCCCAACCCTCGGGGCGGGGGGATCAGGAGCCACAATGCCCTTCAGAGCTGTCCCAAGTTAAGGTGAGAAAGCCAGGACATTACACACTGCATTGCACATCCACTTGATGGGCCCCCTGGGTAAGGGGACTGACCTTGGAGGAGGGGACTGATCTTGGGTGCCGGCTGCCGCTGAGGATGTTGGAGACCACACCCTCAACAGCTAGGGCAATTGAAAGGGGACCTGAGCGGTGCATCTCACATCTGTCAACCTTTCCTATGCAAGAAAAGAGTAACAATAGCCCACCAGGAAGCTGAGCTGAAGGCCTCAGATGTCCTACCTGGGGTGTACAGACAGGGAAAGCAGCTCGCCCGTGAGAGCGCAGGCACACTCCTGCACGCCAGTGTCTAAAAATAAAGAATTCCTAGGGGAGAACCTCATCTTTTTATTCTGACTAGGTATACCTGGCAGCTTTTCCTTTCTCCCCAGGCCCTCTGAGCCTTTCCAGCAGAAACAATTTTATTTACAATACTGAACGATACCTGAAAAGAAAAAGAGCTCAGCCAGGGGAAAAAATGAGCAGCTCAGCCAGGGATCTTCAAGGCTCCTCAATACAGTTCTTCTCTTTCCGGGCAGAAATTTCCATTTATAAAACTCTCACAGTTCAATTTGTCTGATGTTACTTTTTCACTATTCGCATTTTTTTTAAGCACACACATACTCGCAACAAATCATTTTCTCTGATTCATGCGTTCAATGAGTCTAGATATTAACTTGAGCTGCCTGACCCATGGCAGTGAGTAAATGAACACCTTCCGTGCCGAAGTTGCCTAAACTTTCCAGAATTAAGTTAGCCTTTCAGAGATGTCAAATGGCTGGCATGGGGGATGACTTCTTAATGTTTCTGTTTGTGTGATATAGATGCCCGAGAGCTGCTAGTTCCTTTAAGGCTGTAAACTCGCTGGAATGAGCTAAATCACAAGCGACGGTTCGGGAGACTAAGATGCCGGCGTCAATATTAGGTCCAAAATGCCAAAGATAAGAGTGAAACAGCACTAAGGGCCTAAGGAACCTGGAGTGGATGTTTTAGAGCCAGAAGGCCTTGGGGACAATATATCCTTCATCTTCTTTTTTCGAAAGAGAAAAAAATAAAGCTAAGGAAGGTCAAGTGAATTGCCCAGGTGACTCAGTCCATTAGTGGCAGAGCTGAGACACAGATTTCTTGGCTCCCAGCGTGGGGACCTTTCTCTGCTCCACCTACAGGAGACTAGTAATGGAGAATCAGACATTTGCTGGATTTGGAAATATTTCAAGGCACATCTAGGCAGGAAGTTATCAGAAGTATATGATAATCATGGTTTCTCATTTTCATTTTATGACTCACCAGTGAAATGCTGGGTTGGTTCAAAGGCCTAATGGAAGCCCCTTGAAGGTTCATGTGGGGGTGGGAGAAATCAGTCCTCCCCTCTCCCCCATCAGAGAGGCCAAGGAAAGGAAGCTGCTCCCCTCTGGGACTTCGCAGAATACATTCTTCCAGCCTCTGAAACTGGAATTAATTCTGCTGTCCTCCGTCACTCTACCCAGTTCATTTCTTTTCACTTTCCGCAGCTTGTTGTCACATGTTTATTAGTCTGTTTCCTTAGTTACTGTCTACTCCCTCGCCCCCGGATTAAGAGATCCAAGAGGGCAGGACACTGTTTTATTCCTCTCCCACCCTCAGCACACAGTGAGCGCATAAAAAATCAATGCTGAGTGCATGAATGAGCGAAGAAGTGAATGAACGAATTGAACACGGTACACGTTGACAGCCACGAGCTACTTAACACTGGTTTCCTTCTCTATCCCTTCCTACCTACCCCCTTTTCCTGCCCCCCATTACCTTGTTGCATCCTTCATTTATTAAGTAGAGAGCCTGAGATGCAGAGTGTTGCTGTGTCTGTGCATTAATGTGCACTAATGAGAGACTAGCATACACCCCTCAAATGCCTGACCTCCGTCTCTGTCCACTGGACCACGTTGCCTTATGAGCTACTGGAGTCCTCACCTCCCTTATGCATGCATCTATGTTTAGACAGGGTTTCTATATATAAATATACCCATTTCCACAAAGTCGATAGAAGGGCATTTGCAAAAATGTGTCTGTTCTGTGGGCCACTAAGTCTAATAAGCCTCTCTAAGAGCAACAACAAGTCATTAACAACTGAGAAACGCCACCTACTTTATGCCCCTGGTGGACATTCACACGGTACTTTAGAGCCCGGAGAACAGTGTCAGGTAACTAATTTACTACTGTTAGACCCACTTTCCCCAAATTTATTTGACCAAGGCAACCCCTTTTTTGGAACCTAACACCCATTCGCATCTCTTACAGCTAACGTCCCAAGGTATAGTTTGGACAAAGCTAAGGTAGAAGCAGGTAAAAACAAAGTGGAATTGCAGGTGGAGACGCGACTCTCACATAAATACTGCGGCTTCACTAACCAGGAGCTTCCACCTTGTAAACAAACCTACCTGTCCCTTCTAGGTAAGCTCAGCTCCACCCTGCGTCTTTAGAAATGCCACAGAGCCGGGGAAGAAACTCGCTGTGCAGTGAGGCGAGGGCAGGCGAGATAAGGGCTCCTGCCGCCGATTCCCCTTCCCACCAGGCTCATCTCATACCAGGCTGAGGTGGCGCTGGCCTGCATGTCTGAGCACTTTTCTCTTTTTTCTCCCAAGGCCCATTAAGCCTTTCATTATCACTCTAATTTCAAAAACAAATCATGAAAATCCTATAACCAAGTGGCTGGCCATCTTGAAGTTTGGACAACTTGTAACATCTTGCATTTTATAACAAGCAGAAGTTTTGAAACACATTTTATGAAACCCATCTTCAAGCCTCTAATTCCTCTCCTGGGACTGCAGCACAACTAAGTCTTCTGATTTATAACATACGCGTATATTTTTGTAGCATCTTGGCCTCTACTCCTCCACCCACTAGCTCTACGTGTGACCTGGGACAAGTTGACTCACCACTCTGTGCCCCCTCTTCCTCACTTGTAACACGAGTTGTGCAAGGACCAAATTAGGTTATTACAAGTGAAAAGTTTATAATGGTGCCAGACACGTACTTGCCCCTCAATAAAATAGCCATTATTTTTGTAGCAATCATCATCAGCATCGTCACTGTGCGGAATCTCCCCCCATGATTAGTTTTTGATTGATCAATTCAGCATGCTCTTAGTCATCTGAGTGGAAATGGAGTTATCGTTCCCATCTTAAAAGCCACCTTAAAGGCTAGATCCCAGAAACCGAGGGAAAAAATGAAAGAAATGTGGAGCCCGCTTATACACACTTATTTCTTAACCAGCATTTAGGACACTAATTAGTAAGTATAGGGCCAAACAAAGCACTCTTTGATACAACTGTAGAAATGGGATCATTCTCATTAGTAAGTTAATTTACGTACTGTTCTTTTAGATGCTAACTTCAGCCTACAAGTAAACATTTATACTGGTGATTTATACTGATTATTGACACATAAAATTTAAAAAGAGAGTCATTATGGCAGCAAGATGGTTGTGACTGTAAATTTTACTTAAACCAATCAGCCATCATCTGTCAGCAACTCTTCAAAAACTGCAGAGACGATAAAATCCAAGGGTCTATTACACACCATCCAACAACAGTTATAGCCACCCAGAGCACTCCTGGGAGAGCTAATCCTCCGAGAACGCACTCCTGCATGTGTTCTGCATCTGTAGTAATCCCTCACTGTGAGCCAGCACCAAGCTAGACGTGCAGGAGAACCACCAACCTGACGGACACCCCACTGCCCCCCCGAAAGCATAGTCTAGTGGGGGAAGGAAGTGAACTTGACAAAGATATTTCAACAGGTGCAGTGAGTTCCTTGGGGTCATAGGAGTCATACTGAAGTACATTTTTTCTGACTATTCAGTTAATAAGAAGAACTGGTTTTTCTCCAAGGAACATGGAAAGCAAATGCAAAATGCTTTCGCAGGAGGTAGAATTACAATCGCATGTCCTTAGAATGGTATATCGCTCTTCACTCAGCTTCTTCCTCCCAACCAGGGCTCACTGGGGTGGTGTAGGGGGATTGATTGGCTCCATGAGACTGGTGTCTAGTTCCCATTTTTCTCTTTCAATGAAGACTCCATAGGGTATGCTGATCCCCAGAAATAAGTATCCTAAGGTAGCATGAAAATATTGAATTCTAATACAGATCTTATTCCATATAATATGGTGCGTCTGTGATGAAGGCTGCATAGGGTGTGCTTGCTCAAGGAGAAGCAGTAACAACTCACAAATTTTAAGACCTGAAAAAACAATGGAATAAGGCCATGATGACCTTATTTTCCAAACCAAAAACCAGGACACAAAGACTAACTAAGGACTCTTTCCACTTCTGGGAATTAAGCTATCTGAAAGATGGAGTTTAAATGCCAAAATATTGGCATTTCTGGGACGTTGATAGTATATGGAAACAACAGGACAGAACAGTTGAAATCAAGACTGCCCTGGAAAGCTTAAGAAATATCAACCTAAAAAAATTTGCATAAAGGACAGAGCCTTGAGACCTTTGGAGACTAAAAACAGAGGAAGGGTAGGTGGATGGAGCAATTTCTAAGAGTTCAAAGAGAAAACAAATTAATCTTGAATATCCTTAGGTTCATAGAGAAAGAACAAACAAACTCTTTTCACTTTATAATACCACTAACCCAAATCAATTGCTTTCTTTTATCCCTCTAGTTAAAAAAAACCTGTCAATGTATTTCAAGGTCAAAAAACAAATATACCCCCTTGATCAACTACTTCAATGGAAAGTGAACCCATATACATATATGTTTTCTGTGAGGCTCTTTTTGTTACAAGGGGCTGAGACCCACTGAGGTTACCTTGAAAATGGAGGGTGTTTGTTTGCTGGAAAATGAATACATATGGGTTATTACGCCTCTCCTGCCACTTCAGCCTCAGTCCTGACAGAAACTGAGTTGAACTATCAGGTTTTTTCAAGTTTCAAGCTTAAATTTTCAGGAGAGTATCTGACGGCCCCCTCTTATTTTTTCACACCAACTCATGCTACGGGTGGCTGGCCCAACTGTGGATTTTTGTCCACCCCTGATCTTATAAACCGCGTGTTAAGCAGCACTCTGGGCCTGTTGATTTCATTAAGATGGGACCATGGGCAGGCCAGCAGTGTAGAAGTCTCCTGCACTGCGCTTCAGAGAAAATTAGGAATGCCTAACCTTCAAGGGAAATTTTGCAACTCTTGTTCCATTCCAAGTCCACCCAGCTGTTCCAGATGTACCCACAGGTGTCCACAGACAGCACCATCAGAGTGTCATTAAGAAGATAACAGCTGGTTATACCTCCCTCCTCCCTCAAAAGGTAGTGGTGATGCTGAGTTGACATCAGACAATCCAACACAATATTCATAGCCACACGTACAATGAGTGCACTGTTCGAGGCTCCCATCCATCCAGGCAAGGAGGGGAAGTCTCATCGCTTCTCAAACATTAAGCATGCCTACAACTTTTTACCTAGAGCTAATATGCAGTTAAATTTTTTAAACTACTTAACTATAGACATTTATCAGGTTAGCCCTCTTGTGTAATGAATAAGCCCAAGTGTTATTCTCAGCATATGACACTTTGACAATAGCTCAGCTATAGCAAATATTTTTATTTCTATACAGTGTTGAAACAATACTACAAAGCAAAGCTAGCAACAGTTATTAATTATCATGAGCTCTGACTACCCACTTTGGATTCATCATAGCTTTATAAAAATTCAAGGAGGAAAAAGATTACAAGTTTGGACCTAGGAAGTTTTTACCATTGTTTTAAAGAAATACTTTGGCTTTTCTGATAGTCTCCTCAGCTGGACTCTTACTTGCAGGAGAACTTTCTGCTTTGGATGATTGTCTGCTGTGGACTTCTGACTCATGATTACTAAGCGGTTACTACGTGGCATGCACTGCCTGCCTTAGTCACTTTATACACATTTTCTAATTTAATGTTCTCAGCCACCTTAAGGAATAGACATTGCTGTACCCATTTTTCGGATAAAGACACTGAGACTCAGAGAGTTGAAACCATTTTTTACATCACTGATCTATTTTAAATTGTCATTTAGAACAGTAAGTAAGCACTATAAGTGGTGAGAGGGAAGAAATTATTCTTCTCATTTCAAGTCCAATTTCATATTTAATTTATAAATTATTAATTTTCTGATTACCATGCATAATATCCACGTGCATACCTAGAGTATTGCCTTTTAAACAGTCTTTCAGGGGGAAAAATATGCACGCAGGCAATTCGGTGATAAATAATGCACATTGATCATAAGCACTCATTCAGGACACCCTGTAGATGGGCTGATCCGACTTTAAAAGAGAACCTGCTGTGGATGGAGCAAAGTGGTTCACTACTTGCAAGAATAATGAACCTCAAGGCATCCCAAGGACCAATGGAAAAGATTACAGAGTGGATGGCAGAGTAAGAATCAGGTGGCATCTGCTTAGAGTGCCGAGTTGGTGGCTTAAGAACTACTAGATGAGCCAATTCAGGTGCCTGAGTATGTAAGAAACAGACTCCCAAAAACCTTGAGAGTGACCGTATCCCCACCAGCCAATCACAGCTTGTTTTCCATCTGGAGTCCAGCCTTGGATTCTGGCATCGTCTCTCTATTTTCAAAATTTCCGTGGTTCTCCAAGATTCTTCCAGCGCTGGGGACGCTGAGCTGCACTTGCGTGCCCTCTCCAGTATCCTGCGTCTGTCTGTGAGGCCCAGCCCTGTCACGGGGCCGGAATCACCTTTTGGATGCAAATGCCTTTCTAGATTTCCAAGTAAATTGACCATCTCTGGGGTCCACCCTCCTGTGAACGCCTCACTAAATCTCCTTGGAGTCCCTGCTTCCTGTCGATGTGCAGTTTGCCTACCCTACTAACTGTTACTGCTCTGCTCCCTCTGGACAGGGCCCTCTGCCCCCAGCGAGAGCTCTGTGAGCACCTGAAACTGGTCCCGGTCCCCAAGCCCAGATTCTGCCTGAGAATCAGCTCTGGGAACAGGCCACACGCACCCCTGGCTCCTTTGGTCAGCCGGGACCCCAGGTCCCTCAGTGGGACTCCTGGAGCTTTTCTATCTGAAAACTCGCGTTTACCCTGGGTGTGCCTGCGAGGCCCTTCAGCACCTGTTTTGTGCAATCTGTATCACGCTCAGTTTCTAGGGGAACACATAACTTTTTTAACTGCCACACAGTTCTCCTGTGAGCCTTTTCGCTCTAAATGGGAGCGTGTCTTTCCCACGGACTGGAACAGCCAGCTGTGCCCCGACCTAATAGACCATATTAGTCACAGTGTACGGATCCGAACTGGCTTGTCGAGCTCCCCGGGGGCGTGAAAGCACCTCTCGCTCTCAGAACTGGGGGACAACCCCGGTCTGCTGGGGTCCTGTGCACCGGACGTGATTGCAGTCTCTTCGCAAACCTCCCTTGTAAATATTTCTCTTCAACCTAATCCCAGTTAGATCCAGTTACCTGTTTCAAAACCAATATTCTATATATCCTCGCAAAAGTGTGGCCACATCTGCGTCTGTGTGTACATTTTACCAAAACTCTAAAGGAGGCAACATGCCAATTTAAAGCAAAATTGAAAAGGAAGAAAAGCCCTCGGTGTTGTAGACACGGCACTGACCCCCTTGCACCCGGGTGACAGCTGGACCTGCAGGTGTCGAGCTGCTTCCTCCACTTGGGCCCAGCAGGCAGAGCTCGCCGCTCGGGATGGGAGGCTGCTTGCATCTAGCCTTCAACACTGCCCTGAAGGTCTTACCGTTCAGCTGGGCTTTTCATTTCCTCACCCATTTCATTCCTAGGCCAACCCAGGGAGACGCTATACTGTTAGGGGTCCATAGAAGAATTCCCCTTTGAGGCCTGAGCCCCTGAGAAATTACCAATGTAAATAAGACTGTAAACCTCACACCTTCTTCTAACTTAGTGGCAGCTGTAAGCCTTAAATTTAAACACACACACACAAAACAAAACCCTGCAATATTTTATTCAACAATGTGGCTGAAAGCAAACACAGCATACCTACCTCTTACATTATAAAAGTATCAGAGGAAATGTTTTCAATTTCCTGGGACTGGGTTTTGCTTTCCAGGTGAAAAAAAAGGATTCAATATTTCTTATTTAACTTAATAAAACCTTTCCTCAAATGTTTAAGAGGCACCATTTCACTACCTACTTCCAAAAATGTCATAGTTTAAAATATAAAGGCACTGAAACGAACAAAAAAGAAACATAAAAAATGATTAAAAGAAAATTAAACAAGTGCCAAGTAATAACATGTGGACCCAAAAATAAATATAGCGGCAAACTTAAGCTAAGTGGCTACTATAATTGATCACAAAATAGCTGTTTCCTAGCAAGCAAAGCAAAATGGGAGAGTGATTTGTGCCGTGTTTCTGGTTTTTTATTAAAAGGACATGCGCCCAGTTCGTCAGGTAAATGCTCCAGTTTCGTGTCTTTGAACTGAGGATTTATCATAATGAAAGAACACTGGACACAAACAAACTGAGGACAAACAACAACAAGGTGATGGTGTCGTTGATAATGACTTTACAAAACCTTATATAGGTAGTTGTATTTATGACCATTTCTTATTTCAAAGTTTGGGGCATCATTTTAAATTACAGTTCTGTCACGGCATTTCTACAGGGGACCGGGGCAATAAATTCCGGGAGGTGGCTAACTCATGGTGGGCTTCGGTACCACAACAAAGCCTAGGGGATCTGGCAAAATAAATGGTTCAAGTGCCTCTGAAATTGCAGCACCAATTTTCTCAGCAGGACTTTAGTCAAGCAATGTGCAACAGTCAAGTTCGCAGGACGGTCCTTCCTTGCAAGTGCCCTGGGCAGCTGACTGATGGAAATGCGTAAGTCCCCCAATGGAAACAGCATCACTAGTATTCCACTGGGAATGTGAAAAATCTTAAGTGTTTGTCTCACTCCGATACAGGCATCCCGTTCCAGAAGGAGAAAGGGCAGAGCATGTTTGGTCTGTTTGAAATTTGGTCCTGTCCAAAACTTGCACACTTAGAGTATGTCCCTGGGTTCAAAGAGCCCATATGTTTATTTCTACTTTTTGGTGTACACGATTCATACATAAAAAATGCTATTAAGTTTTATTGGTCCAAGAATCATGTTGTGGCCGTATTGCCAGTAATCCCCTCTTGCCTTGGTAGGAACAAAGGTCCCACGGCGTTTGCTTTGCCCTAGCTTTCCTAATACTGGGCAATTTGGCCTGAGGGGGGGAAAAAAGACCAGCTTTTAAAAGGGCTGTCTTATTTATAATCCCATAAATAAGAATTTGACAATTTAAAATCTAAGCAGAAAGTAGAGGTTCTCCCAACAATACACTCTTTCACGTTAACAATAATTTAAGTTGGAAGATTCCACATATTTAGAAAGTCTGTCCAATAACTCTAGGGCTGAAATTGGGTTTATCAGGCAATGAATGAGAAATGTTAAGGAAAGCAATAGGTACAATTCTTTATTCTACTTTCAGGAAGTTGATGAGAAGAATAAACCTATTTAAAATTTGTCGAAGATCCAGAGGATGACATGGCCCCTGAGTTAAATTAACAAATACTTTTAGATGTCTACTGTATGCTAGGTTTGTACTTAGATATACTAGAAGTACAAAGATAAAAAAAAAAAAATAACACTAGCTAACTGTTTTGAATACTCACAATGTGCTACATACTGAACTAGGTGTTTATTGTGCAAAACATTGTTTCATTCTTCTAACAATCCTCAGAAGTGCCTGCTACTGTTACGTCCATTTAACAGGTAAGAAAGCTAAGATGAGGGCTTCTCCAAGGTCACAAATTGAGCAAGCAGCAGAGCCGAACAATGATAAACCAAAGAGCGGCTGGATCCTCTCCATGAAGTATCACGACCAAGACAAAACCTTGCACTAAGAAGGCTTGCTATTCACTGAGTAAAGGATCAGTGAGAGTCATCTAGGTAGAGAGAACCAAGGGAAAGAACGCTAGGCAAGGACAGTAATGTATGTTTCAGAATCACATTCCCAACCCTGTTATGCAAACATTTTCCAGTAAGACGTCAATGAGGCCCATGCTGGAACCATCTGAACAATCAGGAAATCAAATAGTTCAATGAAAACTATGTTGATTACACGTTAAAAAAAAAACAACACAAACCACCACAAACTTTCCATTTCTGAGCACCTCACTAAATACTCTCCTTTCCTTCAGTTATTGTGGGATGGGGTAGGTAGCAGCTAAGAAGGGACACCATCCAAATTTTCCTTCCAGAGTTTCTTACTAGGGAAACTTCCTTTAGGAAAGCAACAGGTCAGAGCGGAAACAGCAAACAGCTGGGGGCCGAGAGGCTACAGGAGTATGTTTGAGACCCAACTGTGCCGTTTACCTACGTTACAACATCGGGAAGGTCACTTGGCTTCTATAAAAGTTGTGAGGCTTCCTCATCAGTAAAATGAGGAATCATGCACCGAACATGTGTTATGGATCTGTTTAAAGGCCCTAAAGATACCGATAATTAAGACACCACCCCCTAGAGAGAAGCAATAACAGTGTCCACCTCAGAGGGTAGTTATGAGAATCAATAAGGTCAGTGGAGGGTTGTCCAGGCGCTCAACACACACTCGATATTTACTGAGCCAGTGTTACCGTATCGATAACAAAGCGTAGGTGCCTGTGATGGTAGAGTTTACATTGCAGTCTGGAAATAAATGAATACGGGAAAAATTTAGAAGGTGATAAATACTAAGAAGAAAATAAAATTAAAATGGTAATGCTTTAAGTGACGTAGGGAAAGGGCTGCTTTAAATAGATTGGCCAGGAAAGGGCTCCCTGAGGAAGTGATATTTGAGCTGAAACCTGAGTGATGGAAAGAAAGGACCTGGCCTTGGAAAAATCCAGAAGCTTCAGGTCTAGATAAAGCAAGTGACAAGTGCAAAGCCCCCAGGACAGAAACCGGACTCCCAGAAACACCAATAAACAGGATTAGAGGGACAGGGAGAAGGGTGATAGAGGATGGCAGGGCTGGGGAAAGGTTATGTAGCAGGCGTAAGGTTATGTAGGTCAGCCAGTGTAATGGGCTCCTGGGGGGGGCTTGGAGCAAGGGTGTCACACACTTGACTTACACTCTTAAAACTTCACTTGGTTTGCTGGTGGCACGAGAGGGGATGAACCGTCAAAATTGCCAGCCAGCTGCGGTCCAGGAAAGAAATAAGGGCCTCAGAGCGGGGAGCTGAGAAGATGGAGAGATGTGGCCGGGTGCCGGCCAGGTTTTGAAGAGAATCGCTGATGCCTCAGACATGGGGTAGGGTAAGAAGGAAAAAAATAAAAAATAAAATCTGGTTTGGGGTTTGGGTAACTGGGAGTTTGAAGTGCCATTTACGGAAATGGAAAACAGAGTTCTGCTTTTGTTAAGTTCCAGATACTTCTCAGACTTCTTAAAGATATTTAAGTGAAATCGGCTACTCTGGGGCCCAGGAGAGAGGTGAAAGCTGATTATACGAATTTGAAAGCTCTATGCAAATAGAAAGAAGTATAACTCCTTCCTAGATCATTTTAATGACAGGGAAAATGAGAAGAAATGTGGAAAAAAGGAAGCTAGACAGTCAATTTTAGGGAGGCCCTTAGATTATTAATTCAGTCAGATATATCCTATCATGTATCATTAGTGTAACTGCTCTGTTATTTAATGCTCGTATGTGTTTTTATTTATTTATACTTCTCTTAGTTCCAAAAAATAAATGTAAGGCTATTTTGACAAAAATGTGTTACATGCTAACAATTTTCGATACATTATAATGGAATGCAGTCTGTTTTGTATCTCATCCATATAACAAAGTAATAATTAGCCACTCACTACTGATTATACACTCGTGGTCTCATCTGAAGCTTAGGCAAATAATTATTGAGAGATTAATCAATTTAACTTAATTTAATTAATTTAAACAAATTAACTTCGAAACAACCTGACATGGAAGAAAGGAAACACTGCCCTCTTTCAGGGCCTAACTCTGTACTTTCCTAACTGCGGTAAGATTAGTTGTGAAGACAGGTAGCGATGTGTTCAAGAGACACCAGGAGTCATGGGATAAACACCTTCCAGAAGCTTTGTTTGTTGTGACCATTTGGGCAGGGAAATTTTTTTCTATTAAAACAAACAAGTTTGTCACCGAGTGGAAGGTAAACTTCGCGTTAGTTAAGATACAATGTAAAGGTTCCCAAACCTACAGGCCTGGCAGCGGGCCACCTTGGGCTGCGCTGCCAGGCCCTGGGCCACAGGCTCTCCCCTTTGCCGCTAAGGGGGCTGCAGCAGAAATGTCTGAGAGTACAGGCTTGATTTTCCCTGGGCCTCTGGAGGGTTGTTTTCCCTCAGCACTGCAGAGAGAAGGGACATCCATTCAGATTTCTCCACATCAGACCCAGAGAAAAAAGTTTTGCAGGTTGGAAAATTCCCACTCCAAACAATGGAAATGGCTCAAAACGCTGAGCTGACCTCAAGAGTGTGCATTTGCTGTCATGGGAAGAGATGAAGGGAAAAGAAAGGAGACCGCCTGTGGGCGCCCCCCTCCCGGGCGTCCACCCTGCTCCCCTTTGTCCTCTCCAAAGGGAGCAAAAGCCAGGCACTAGGAAGGAACCCACGCGGAGGGTCCCCGGCTGTGCATCCCCCGGGGCCCAGGGCCTGAGCTGGCACCTGCCGGCCTCTGCTGGCTCCAGGCGAAGCCCAACCCGCACACGAGGCGGGAAACAGCCGGGAGGGGGCAGCGGGAGAAGAAAGGCGCCGCGGCCTTGCTGCCTGTATTTGAAGGATCAGAGTCAGTTGCCAGTTTTCTTCTCTGGGCTTCAGTGGGACTAGAGGGACGGAAACGTGTCCAGATTTGATTTCTTTTAAGCGTCCTACAAAGGCTGTCCCACAGCCTTACCCCAAGGACTCAAATACAAATAGCAATGCCTTGGCCAGGAACAAGGGAGTAAAAAAGGCTACAGAGGATAGATGCTATCAAATAAAACAAAAACCATCTTAAGGACTTTTAAATAATAGTTTCCCATTCCCAAGTCACACTCCGTGGGTTTTGCTCCGTGTATACACACTGCACGCTGAAGTCTTATTTCCTGCAAAACGATGGCTCTCTGAGATTTTTTTAAGGGTTATTTTTTCTTCTGTTTTCTTTCCTCCTCGGGTGCCAAGATTTGGATTAATCATAATACAATATTGTCACTGGGCAATGCCTGGTCTTCTATTTTAATTTTTTCATTTATTTATTACTTAGAAATAAGTATGTAAATGTATATATGTATAGGAAGAGAGCTTTATCACATACATGTATATTCTTAAATAATACATTGTTTAGTTTTGTTTTTAAACATTATAAGAAGTACGCCATACTATAATGACCTTCCAGGATGTGTGGGTTTTACCATCACATTACCAGCATTTGTTTAAATAGTTGCATATTGCTATAGGTCATTCATTTTTACTGCTTTGTAATATCTTGTTGCATAAATCAACTGCAATTTGTTTTCCCATTTTCTTCTTAATGGTCATTTAGGTTGTTTCCAGTTTTTGTGATTAATAACAGAGCTACCAGATACTTTTTTTGCAGGACCATGAGGAAGTTCTTTAGAACAAAGTGAGACTGCTACAAACCATCAAGGCTTTCTCTTTATTTCAGTCTATCTTTGAATCCACTACGGCAGGGGAGACAGAAACATGCAGACCACAGCAAATGTCCAGGAGCACACTGCATGCACTTACTGTTATCACCACCCCTAACAAACTTGCAAACAGACACCTATCACACAGGACAACGCACGGGTGAGAGCCAAAGAAAGACTAGGGTGGAAACTTAAATTGGGTGGCCCCTTCCTTAGCGACAGAGCAGCGGTTTAACCATTGGAGCTTCCCAAGATATCAAGAAAATGAGCCCCCTGCGTGCAATGTGTGTCTGGAAGACACCTTTTTAACCTGTCCATAGGTCCTAGAAGAAATTCGAATCCTGTATCTAGCACACAGTGAGTAATGAGAACTCATCCCATAGACATTTACACAGAGTAGCTATTGAAAGCCCCCAATTGTGGAACCCCGAAGCCACGAGCTGTATTCACGGGCAGGGGCTGCTAATCCCTGTTCCCAGCTCTGCTCAGCTCTGTAGAAACACTTCATCTCTGTAGACAAGTCCTTCTAAATCTCTTCTTGTCGAAGGATTTAGTTCACTGATTGTCAGCCATGAGCTACTTCATAAACAGCTCACAGAGGAATAGAGGCGTCTGCTCTGCCTTCGTCGGGAGCTTGCTACACTAGATAACCTCTTAATGACTGTATTCCACTTTAACTTGGCTCCAGAGGGGAGCTAAAAGGAAAGAAGAAATCCTTCCTTAATGCTTGCTTTTTTCGCATTACGTCTACTGAAGCAAATTAGAAAAGATGGATAGAGGTTGCCTTTGTCTCTGGATCCCCAGGGCCTTATAACATAAAATGGGACAGTTGTTCATTGGAGTGATGATGATGGTGGCTAAAGGAACCACCGAAATATGAAAAGAGAAAGTTTCTAAACTGAAAGTAATATGCAGTCCACATCCATGCTATTTTAAACATCTGTGTTTGACTGAGATGTTACTTTTTAATTCTCTGTGACACTAAGCAACAGTTGCCCTCATTTTAATCTATTAAAATTAATATTCAGGAGAATAAAAATTGGTTTAAGGGAACAGAGGTAGATGACTGATCATATTTTTTTTTTTAATTAAGGAGATTTTTATGTCTCCTTTCTGGTGAACTAAGAGATTACAGGGGGGATATTCTCTCCAAGAAAATCACAGAGAACAGCTGTAGTTATTGAGTGAATTCTTAAAAGAGTGACGAAAAGGGTTTCACTTTGATATTGATTGGAAGGCAGAGTTTTTGTGAAAGTCAAATCAGTTCTGAGAACTCTGGCAAGAAAGTCTCTTAAGTTAGAATTCTGAGGTGCAGTAACTTGAAATAGGTTAATAATGCCAAAAATTCAAAATTCTAGATGCAAGTTACCTGGCATGAGGAATAGTGACATGATATCTACAAACTCATAGTTTAATTATTGCATGCAATTTTGTTTAATTTGGGTCAAATTTTATAAGCAGCAGAAACCCTCATCACAGACCTCCCTTGACCAATGTGCTGTGCTCACCAGGACATGCTTAAAGAGAGGAAGGGAGAGAGAGAGAAACATCGATGTGAAAGGGAAACATTCATGAGTTGCCTTCCGTATGCTCCCACCTGGGGATCAAACCAGTACCCAGGTATGTGCCCAGACTGGGAATCAAACCGGCAACTTTTCAGTGCACAGGATGACACTCAACCAACTAAGCCTCTCCAGCCAGGTAAAAATTGTAAGATATGTGAAGTGCACATCATGGTGATTTGATATCAGTATGTGCCTCCAAACTGATTGACAGCAGTTTGCACCTGTTAGCACCACTGTGTAATTTAATTAAGGATAGTGTAAATTGATGAAATGTGAATTAAATAAGAAAGAAAGCTGTTCCTATAAAAAAATAAATGTTTTGAAATGATTTGATAAAATGGTGTCACAAAAAATTATTATTAAGAAGTAGTGTACTAGAAAGTAGCCTCCTGGACCCCCATGACCACCCCTCCTCGTATACACTCACAACCAAGAAAATTATTGGGGGAGGAATTTACTAGTGTTCTGCACTCAATTTAAGTCTGAAGTGTCTTGAGCGTGGTCAGGAAACTTTCTCTGTAGAGAGTCAGATAGTAAATACTTCAGGCTTTGCACTTCGTAGGATCTCTCTCAACTGTTCAGCTCTGTCACTGCAGCATGAACGCAGTCAGACAGCACCTAAATGACCTGAGCATGGCTATGTCCCAATAAAAGGTTATTTAAACACTGAAATGTGAATTTCATATCATTTTTACACATCACAAAATAGTATTTATCTTTTTTATTCAACCATTTAAAAACTGTGGTCACCAGTCTTAGTCTGGGGCTGTGTGAAAACAGACTGTAAGCTAGATGTGGCTCAGGCCACAGTTTGACAACCCTAATCTTGAGTCTTTACTCCATTTGAGAGAAACAAAAACTGAAATCCGAGAAGATGCACTTTGGGTATGATTTATATACGAAAGAAGATGCAAAAGTTTATTCAGTTAACCTCATTCAAAGAGAATGTCTTGAGCCTACATCAAAATGTTGGTGGACAATTGTACACATTAAGTTAAAAAAAATAAAGCATACATGTGCTACTTTTAAGATTTTCTGTTTTACACTCCCCCTCAATATAATTAATAAGTTATATGATTATTTGCTTATTGTCTGTTTAAAATCAGACAGGCAGGGACCATGTCTGCCTAATTTACTGCTTAACGCTCAAGCACTGCCATGAGCTTCATAGCAGCCACTAAGATAAAGACTTCATTCTGTAAGTACCTATGTGTCAAGCAGCTACTGAGCAGCTCCATGCCAGGCCGCCGTCCTGGCTCGGCCGATACAGCAGAGAATGGGACAGCCATCTCCCTTTACTTCACATTGGACTAGTGAGAGACAGACAACACACAATGAAACAGACATTTCTTTAATCAATAAGCCTTCAAAATCCCTACGCAAGCCAACATTTTAAAAATCAATAGCTCATGATGAGGTAGCTCCTCCCAAAAGTATCAACCAGTTACTTCACGGAAATTCTCTTCTCTCTGCCTATTGTAGCATCTTGATATACCCTAAACAGCAAAACGTTATTCATTTGTTCTTCATCTGATAGAGTCACTCGATACCCTAAAAGAAAGAAAAGACTACTATACTACTGGCATTTCTGGGAAGAAACAATATGCCGGATGAAACACATGTGTCTCGGGCTCTATGAGATACCGATGATGTCCCATGTGCACCAACTGTCCCTGGCCTAGTCCCTGAAACCTGAGCATGTTACCTCATATGGCAAAAGAAACATTGTGCATGCGATTATGGTTAAAGAAATTGAAATAGAGAATATCCTGGATTATCCAGATGGGCTCAATCTAATCACAAGAGCCCATAAGATAGGAGAATTTTCCGTTGAAGTCAAAGAGATGCTGCAGTAGATAAGGCAGGAGACACTGGAAGCATGAGAAGGACTCCGTCTGCCATTGGCAGTGTGACGGTGGAGGGGCATGAACCAAGGACGCAGGTGGCCTGGAAAAGCTGACAATGAACCTCAGCTGACAGCCGGGGAAGAAACAGGGAGCTCAGTCCTACAACAGCAAGGAACTGAATTCTGCCAACAGCCTATCTCTTAGCACCTCTAGAAAGGAATGCAGCCCTGCCGACACCTTGATTTTGGCCCATTGGGTCTCTAAACAGAGACCCAGTGAAATCTGCCAGACTTCTGTCTCCAGTAACTGTGAGATAATATATTTGTTTTGTTTCAAGCCACAAAATGTGTGGTAATCTGTTATAGCAGTGACTTCAAACTAATACAGGCTCTCTCTGAACATCACTGCCCCTTCTGCGGAGGAAGGTATTTATGCCAAGAAAACCTAGTCCCCAATGCCAGGTAATTCATTTAGCAATCTCTGTAATGATAGTATTTTTAAAAGAAACTTGTAATGCTAATTACCACCTAATTATTTCAAACAGGGTGTAATCATGAGCAATATTTCTAGAACATGCAATACAATTAAAGTTACAAAGTCACTTGGATTATGTGAGCAAAGCAATTGGGTGATAGATACCATCTTGCTGAATGAAGATTCTCACTTAGATTAATAATGGATTAATCTGTATGTAGTTCACATATCCCAATTACAACCTGTGTTTGACATTCTGTCTGCTTTCAGGGGAGAAAAAAAAAAAGCATACTTTCCTGACAGCAAAAATTATCAGTCTTATACAATTGAAAACCACTCACTCTAATTCCCCGTGCTTCTGATTATGTCTTGTCCTGGGCATGATTTCTCATTTATCGCTAAACGTGCTCGTTTGATTTAATAGTATCTCGAGAACTCCAAAAAGAAGAGCAGTTTTGTTCTGAGGAGGAAATAAAAGGGTTGTTTATTTCTTGCCTGAGGATATTTTTTGAGGAAGGCTGCAAGCCTCTCTCGTCTCTGCTGGACCTCTCGTTGTTACCGTCACAGAGCAGACTCAGGGAGAACCAACAGTCATTACTCAAGTGCCAAGAGTTTGCAGGAACTGGGGGAGCAGGGATGAACACAAGCCTAGGTTTTGGTAGGTGACGGATAACACAACAACAGGAGTGGCAGGGCCTTTGCACAGCCTGCTCTGCCTGTTGAGACAGTGGTGCGCTAGAGTCAGCTCTCACGGGCTCACACGGGCCAGTTGTTCACATTTATTCCCAACTCTGTTCAATGCTATCACATCGGTATTTTGAAATCAGCCACGGAGGGAGTATTTACATCCTGGACATCTCTAACCCCTACAGACCAGTGCTCCTGTTCTCAGAGAGCCGGTGGTTAAACATTAACCAGAATGCCACTGGTACCCCAGAAGTCTTCCTTTGGTCCTGGTATCCATCATCTCATAAAACTTTCCCTAACGCCCTCCTCTAAAATAGTGCTCGAACCCACTGCACAGTAGAAACAACTATGGGATCTGACGGCCACTTTTAAGTTCTCTTATTATGTTATTACACAAACCGGCTTTGTGACAGGGCTCTTCGGGGACCAAAGGGACAGGCTCTGCCCACACTTGGGATAAAGGAGGCCAGGGAGAAGCGAAAATGCCATGCTGTTCAACCCTAGAGGGTGCCATTCGCACCACCGTGGACAGGGAAAGCACCCCTGGAGCTGTGCAGGGAGCAAGCTGCATGGGGTTCAGTACCGGTGGGCAGGGGGCAGCGTGGAAGGTGTGTCCTGACATGGACGGAGATCGGAGAGGGGCCCAGGGAAAGGATGCAGAGTCAGAGGCTAGGCAGCGGGGGGGGGGAGTGCCCCCCAGGAAGCCTCAGAAACAGGTGCGAAAGGGCCTAAGCTTCACGCCGTCACACGAACCCCACTTCCACTCGGGCTGTACCCAGGACGCAGAAGCGCTGGATTGCATCTGCTTGGTGAGCCAAAGCGGGCACCCAGGGAGCGAGGCTGAGGGGGTGTGCCCGGGTGCGCCCCGCACTGCTCGAGAGAAGGTGCCCCAGCAACCCCAGGAGTTTAGTGCAGAATCCCAAGGTCTTAAAGGACTCGAGGAAGGCTAGCTGAAAGCAACAAGGATGTGCTCCTTGAATGAAAAGGCACAATTTTCAGCTGAACCACCCTTAGCCAAAAAGGAAGGGCTCCTGTTGCTGTCCCAGAAGGAAAATGCCACATACAGGCAGACCTCAGAGATACTGCGGTTCAGTTCCAGACCGTGCAATAAAGCAAGCACGCCTAGCAAGTCACTGTATGGTTTGGGTGGTTCCTAGGTTCTCGGTTAAACTGTTCACAAGCCCTGAGAGCCAGAGGCCCAGACCCGTCCGTGTCTGTGCGGACCAAGTCGGCAAACCCAGTGGCAGCGGGGTACAAAGAGCTCAGAGCCATGAGTGGAGACTTGTTCACAGGTAGAAAATGTGTCATAAACTTTTTTGAATCAGTTTTCCCATGTCTACCATTTCAGATGTAATTGTGAGAAACCAAAGGGCCCTGGCCTGTGAATAGGCCATGCCGACTGGAACTAAACTGGCTTGGCCACAAGGGGGCCTGTTGCGGGACAAAGGAAGCAGGATGCTCGGAGCCCTGGAGGAGGCACTATCTGCTTGCAGACCAATGGTATAGAAATGAGAACAGGCCCTGCCACAATCTCGGGACCTGGAAAACGGTCATGAGCAACAGCAATTAAAGCAGAACGGTGGGAGTTTGGCTCATGTGAGTTCTGGTTTCATTTGTTTACCTGCCTCCTTCTTAATAGACAACCCTCTTCCCCAGACAACCCTCAAAGGAAGAACAATTTTATCACACACTTGAATTGACCGACCGATAAATAGCTATTGGCTAGAATGTGCTCCCTGCAGCTGGAAGCAGAAGGCTGGTGCCTGGCACATGCCTGAGAGAGCCAAGCAGCCCGCTGTGACCTGGGCAGCTGACTGGGTTGGCTGGCGCTACAGATGGGGGCACACATGAGAGAACACCAGCCTGAGGGTGCCTTGGCCAATAGGGTTGCCTAAAGGGGCAGAGGGACAACTCCACCCCCACCCCCCCCAGGAGGCTGGAAGTAAATTCTAGATGTCTAGGGACTGTAGAAAGGTCCACCAATGAAGAGGGAAATATATGCTCCTCAGTCACAGGAACTATGGGGCAAGGTCCCCAGGGTGATAATCTCTGAAATAAACTCCAGTGTCACCCTAGAGAGAAAGAATCACCTTTAAGTAGTCGCCGCAGCAGTAAGTGAGAAACCAGCTTTAAGACGATACGAGTTCAAGTCAGACCTGTCCTATCCCCTTCCCAATCGTCTCTCTCACCACTCTGAACTTGGGAGGAATCAGCAATGAGCTAGCAAGCTGGGGAGAAAGGAGAAACACATAGAAGCCAACCGTTCTTCTGTTTCCCCACCAGCTGCCAGCCTGTGGCAAGCCCCAAATGAACAAAAGGAGAGAAACTGACATAAAATCTTCATTAGGTAACATCTTAGAGTTGACATTCTAATTTCTGTGTTCAAGCCTTGTTTGTAACGTAAGCACCCTGAGAACATTCTGATACCTAAGAGGGATCAGAAAAGCCATACGCATAAGGAGGCAGGGGCAGGGGAACGTTTCCTCCACTGAACAAAACTCAAAGGGACTATGGGAGACCAAAAAAAAATCATTAAAAAGTAACATTATAGTTGTGTTACATTATCATTTGTCTTGTTCAAAGGACCAAAAAATTGGAAAAGCCTGTGTTCTCCTCCCAATTTTTTTCTGAAAAATGGGAAAGGAAAGGAAATATATTTAAGGGAATGATACTTTCCCCACTAACAAGAAGAATCGTGGTGTTGGGAAGAGATTATAACTACATCTCAGTGCAAAGTGATTCAAAAGTGATCTTGGAAAGCCAAATATTTAGAATCCTTTGCTAACACTACAGAATCAGAGACACATTCCTAACAGTCCTCAATGTACTTACCAAAGAAGAATATGGCTCTTTAAAATCACTAAGATTTACGTGCAAGAAAGTAGTAAAATGTAAAGTGGAAGAGAAGGGGGATGTCAGCTCACACTAAAAAAACAGCGAGAATTAATTGCTTAAGAGCTGGAAATTTTGGCACAAATGTATACCCTGTGAAAATTCTCCATTTGGATTAGGAAGACACTTTTAAATATAATTAAAGCCAATGACCAAAACTGGAGGGGAATGTCTCTCCCTCCTTCAAGGGGCAGAGATTCTCATGGCATGTTTTTCAAAATAATACAGAGAAAAGGCTCTCAAGGGAAGACTAAAGCCAGGGGCTTCAAAGAGAATCATCTGTATCCCCTGCTGCAATGTACTTAGTAAAGGGAAGAGCTAGGAGAGGTGAAAATGGCAAAATTGGAGCTGGAATGGTGAAAATCAAAGAGCAAGGGAGAGGTTTGTATTGACAGAGTGGTAACAGAAGAAGGAAGGCTCACAAACCTGAAGACACCACCTATAGGGTCTCAATATCAGCAAGATAGGAGGGAAGGGGGTGGATGGGGAGCTGGTGAGGGGGAAATGTTACAGGTGGGGGTGGCACTCAAAGGGAATGACAGGTACATTTTGAAAGCAAGAAAATACAAAGATAAATGAGGGAAGTTCTTGCCATCAAGATGCTTTTAATCTGGAGGGAGAGATTTATATACAATTATTTTTAAGAAAAGGCAGGACCTGATAGTTCATATAGAAACAGAAAATAAGACAGCATACATCAAAGAAGTAGCCTTTGATATGAACCTTAAGATACGTATGTTTTGGATTGGAGCAGAATTTAGGTAGGAACACAGGGTGAGAGGATTTCTGGAGGTGGGAGCGACGTGGACAAGGCAGATAATTGTAAGACGGGCTGAGTAAATTGTGAGAGATATAATGTAGCTTGAGCTAATTACAAATCAAAAAAAAAATGTTTGACAGTCAGGTAGTAATTGGCAAGTAGATAATAAAGTAGAGTAATCTCCGTTATTAAATAGGAAATGAGTTCCTAAGTTAAGTGGACCAGTTACTGGAATCTAATAGTGTATTGAAGTCATCTGCCAAGATCATTAAAAATACAAAGTCCTGAAGCCCATCCAAGAAGATTCTAATTCAATCATTTTGGGGGTAAGTTTCAATGCAAACAGTTAATGGGCCTGAAGTGTGTGGGAACCATGGAAGATTTTTTGAGGGAAGCTGGGGACACTTCCAACTGCACTTCTGAATGGATAGAAGGTGAAATGACAAATACAATAAAACAAGAGTATATTAATTGTGGTAAATTAGGTCATTGTTCTCAGCTCTTCATAGCCTCTTGTGATAAGACCTTGCAGTGCCCAAGATTAGGCAGAGTATATTTCCCCACTCCAACAATATTGGGTTTGGCCAGAGAAATGTGGATGGGAGAGCATTGCCTCGCTCTGGATCAAGGCCTTACAAGCTTGTTTTGCTCTCACTCTTCTCATAGTCACGAGGTGATGATGGCAGCTGCTTCATTCAGGAAGACTATGAAGGCATATGGGGACAACTTAAACCCTACCAGCAGCCTGATGGAGAAACGCCTCCGCTGATCTGCAGGCCCGTGAATGAGAAAAATAAATCCTATTCTTACAAGTCGCTGAGTTTTGGAAGAGTGTGTTATACAACATTATTACAGCAATGGCTCACTAATATATTAATTAAACTAAATTAAATCCAAGTCTGTGCTGCCTCCTAAGCTAAATTCCTACCCCAAATTATGTACAGTTACTCTATTTAATAAAGCTCCCCAAATGTCCTAAGAAATCCAAAGGCAATACAAAGGTCCTCTGATATTAACAATATCGATAAATAAAAGGTCATTATCAATACAGGAAGAGATGTAAAATTCGAAAATCACATTCTTCGTTTCTTGTAAATTAAAGTTCATAGCGAATGCAAAGACCATGGCTTTTAAAAAGTCCAGACTTCTTTCTGTTTGATCTCATCCAGAAGAGCCTAAGTATGGTTGAAATTTCTTTAGCCAATGCAGCCCCGAGCTATCTCCCACGGAAATGGTGTACTTCCGTGAGAACTCCTAAAGTGGAGTTTACTCAATCTCAAATATTCGTGAGTCCAAATTATATTCCAATATTAAACAGAACACAAGTCAATCCCAGCCCCTTGCTCAACACCCCCAAAACCAGTACTTGGAGCAATCTAAGCAAATGCTACTGTTGGCAAAGACCAGAACAGCGTCTCAGGGGCATCTAAGGGACAGAGGGAGAGAGGATGATCCTCTTGGTCTCAACCTAATTGGGACGCCAGGTAGTCTATTGTGGTTTTTAATTTCTACATTTGACCCTACGCTCAAGTATTACCTCTCATTAAGATGCTAGCTGTAAGATGCTGATTATAACCCTATGGTCACCACACATGGGGGCCCGGGGCTCCCTTCTCAGAGAATAACTTTTGAGATATACATGTCCCCTTGCAAAATTTAAGAAGTTGCAGTGATGCCAGTCCCAGTCACCAGATGTTCCATTAGAGATGCTTCCTGTTTTACTCAGTAGATGCAAGTCGCCCTCGTTTCTATTGCCCCTTTGAGCCCAGCGTCCCGAGCTCCTTGGGGCTGAGTTGAGAGCGAGCTCTGCCCAGTGAGTCAGCCTTGAGCACAGATGCTCTCGGCCCTGTGCTCAGGGCTTTGGAGTTGTGTAAGCCAATGAAGCCTGCCTCCTCACCCTCACAATATTTTCTGCTGGAAAGTCGACTTCGATAGATCCCTGTTCTGAAGATGTCGTAGATAGTTCCAGAAGCCTGTGCTGCTAAAGTCTCGGTGAGACACAAGCCTCCATCACCAGTCTTTCCGAAAGCCTAGCCTTTGCTTTGCTTTTTAATCCTAGGTCTTGAGTAACCATTTCTATGGTAACTGAAATAGTGTCTCCCGTCACATCCTTTCTCTGGGCAGTGGGGGACGCCTCTGGTGCACTGCGCCCCTCTTTTATCTCCTTCTGCAAGGAGATGAGCTGTGTTTGTGACTCAGCTTCTGGTGCGTCTCCCTTCTCTACAGAGTCAGGCACAACCTCTCTGTTCAAAGACAAACACCTTCCAAGACGAAGGGTCCCACCTACGTCTTTTCAACTGCTTTGGGGAGGAGGGGTGGAGACTTTTCTGTTTTTTTACTTTGCTTCACATGCATATAAATTGTCATGATACTTACATCATTTTAAGGACTAGATGCTGTATCATTCATAAGTAAACAGCCATCCAGGGGGTCAAGCACCCCACAGATGAGAGGGAAAGGAAAACGGTGAAAAGGAAAGTGGTGAAAACTTCAGAATTCTGAGACACTGATATGTTATATGTGTGGAAGTGGTTTTGGCTTTGAGGGCAAGAATAGACTATTTAACAACCACATATATTTTTAAAACATTTGAGAATCAAAGGTGACGGTGCTTTGGAAGGTATAAAAGTGTTATGTCAGAATAAGGGACTCTTATTAGCAGTCATCCCTGCTTTACAAGATGCCACTGTTGATTGTATTTAAGGAAAGACGTGAGGGGAGACGCTGGCATTGTTGGAGACTTTCCGGATGAGAGAGGTTGTCCTCCCCTTCAAGGCTGGTGCGAGTAAATTAGCGTTCATTTCCACGTCTAAACTTTGGCAAATGCGGGTACTTTGTCAAACACAAGGTTTTTCCACCCCGAAAGAGAAATGTCACTTGGTCTCTGCCTCTGGCCTGAATTTAGTCAACAAAGAGCTGTCTCCTGGGTCTAAGAAAGAGAAGAAAAATGGTGGAGATCAGGCTGTCAGAGCTCAAGTTAGATTCACCAGCTGCATCCAATTCAGGACACACACACGCCCAAGTTGCTGCCAAAAATAAATCAGACCATCAGACCTTCTGACGTCAAGGCTTCCAGGACACGCCGGGTGGGGGCAGAGGTGGAAATGACGTGGGAGAGATCCATCACCATCCTCTCGGGGACCCTCAGATTTGGGTTAGGATCGCCCTCGCGAATCTGCTCGGCCAGACTACAGCCTGAGCCTTGGCAGATGCTGATACGGACACTGTCAGAGCAGGTCCTCGGAGGGCTCTGCTGGCCCCTCTCTCTGATGGATGAAGTGACTGCCTGCCAGGGGATGAGACATCCAGAATGAGCACCGGCAGGCCCTGCAGTGCTTGGAGATGATCCAGAGACAGCAAACCACAGAGCTAGGGGCTGGGAGAAAGGCATGGTTAGCTTCCAGCCCCCTCGGTGGGAGGAAAGTGCAAATGTGTCACAAAATGGCAATGAGGCTGCCTGGAGTCACCAAGTCCAGCCGTCAGAACTGCTGTCCAGGGATCAGCTGCTCTGGTGTTTGATAACCTTGTTTGCCTTTGTGACCGGGGAAAGGAGGCTGAGCTGTGTCCAGGCCCCACCACGCCTAAGCCGCCTGGTTAGAGCGGTGTCCCTGCGGAACGATGGGCACCTGCCTTGGGGAAATCGTGCGGGCGCTGCCTTGCGATTCAGCGCTTACGCTTTCCCGGCACTCTATGCCTCTCCTCGAGGCCCAGCCACCTGGCAGACACAGGTTGCCCCCGCTCCCCCAAAGTACAGCATTCGTATGAAGCCTTTCAGAAGCCGAAATGGCAGAAAGTAAAGAAGAAAATTACCGTTAATTTATATGGAAAAGTTTTTGAACATTCCCAGACCCCCAAAATAACCTACCAAATCATACTAAATGCACATAAAACCTCAAATAGCCCTAATCTGTAGTAAAAGCAGCGCCGCTCTCATGGCTCTGGGCACACACTCTATAATGGCTGGGCTCACTGCAAAACAAATGCTAAAGGCTCTCTTCACTCTTTTGCCTTTTTTCGTGAAGTGAAACTCCTCTGTGGCGTTATTTAGGTTGGTGAACACAAGTACTAATGGAAGTCTGTCGTAACAGTGAAGTGGGGTGGCGCAGTTTCGAAAAGCAGTGGATACCTGTTCAGGTTATGCTCCACAGAATTCTGTCCTACAAGGGTACACAGAAGCTCTCAGATGCCTTTGAGAAACTGAGGAAGAGGGATTTTTCTAGAATTCACTAAGAAATCCCAGCAGGGGCTTTCCCCAAGCTCTTACTTTGTGCTATAGGACATGATCAATGAAGACAAATGGATTTTTCTAGCAACCACAGAGAGCATAACACGGTATGTTAGAAAACCAGGAGTGTGGTCCTGGTTGCAACACTTACTAGGTGAGGAACCTTAGCCAATGTCTTCACTCTTCAAGCCCCTGGAAATGAGAACAGCAACATTCACCCTGCCCATGTCCTACCTCAACAGTCTGCCTAAAGAAAATGGAAGTTTTCATTAAGTGGGAAATTCTATGGGCAAAGTTTTGTTTTAATTTGAAACACACAAATATTAATATTAGTAGCATTATTTACCTTCTTATACTACACCAAATAAGAACTACTCAAAGGAATTTATAATGTGAGAACCAAATTAGACAAGACCCTCTCTCAAAACTTACAGCTCAGAAGACAGCTGCTATAATATAGTTAGTTGACTCTTGAACAATGTGGGGGTTAGGAGACCCAATCCCCCATGCAGTCAAAAATCCGCATATAACCTTTGATGCCCCCAAATTTTTATTACTAAACTGTTGACCAGACTGCAATCTTACCAATAATATGAATAATTGATTAACACATATTTTATGTTATACATATTATATACTGTATTCTAACAATAAAGTAAGCTATAAAAAAGAAAATATTATTAAGGAAATAATAAGAGAAAATACATCTACAGTATTTACTGAAAAAAATCCGCATATAAATGGACATATGCGGTTCAAATTCGTGTTGTTCAAGGGTCAGTTGATGAAATAAATGCTCACAGAATCATTGATATTTGTTGTATAGAGGGAGCTGAGAAATTCTTTAGCAGAAACAGTAGAATGTAGTGGTAGAGAGCGTGGACCTTGGAGTCAGACCACCTGGGTAAAGTCTTGACTCTACTACTCAGCACTTTGAGCAAATCACTTAGCTTTCTGCATCTCAGCTCCTGGGCTCTAAAATTTCAGTGATGACTGGATCTAGCTAATGAGGTTATTTTTAGATGAACCAAGTTAATGTGTATAAAGTGTTTAGAATGCTGTGCTTAGCACTTAATAAATGCTCAATAAATTATAGCAATCGTTTTATGAAGGCCAATTCTGAAGTGCAGAAAAACCAAGTGGTGTGCGCAATCAAGAACCGGGACCCACATCCAATTGCTTCTCCAGGAGGCCACATAGAATTTCATGGTTTATGATTTGGGAAACCTAGAACGACATTTGGCTGGGGTCCTGGATGTCTTCAGCTATCATTGGGAATGTTTGTTTATAACATCCATGTTCAGTTACATTTCAACTCAGTTTCAGTGCTGAGAAAAATTAAAATTAAATTAAAAGGAAGAAAACAACTAGTCCAAGGCAGAATGACAAAGAGGGCCAGCTCACACTAGCGCTATGGACTTCCCTCACCATCAAAGAGCCATTTTCTCTGGCCAATTTCATACCAACTTTAAACAGTACTGAAAAGCCAAGAAGGACCTTGTCTTGAATTTGATGTGTTGTGTGGGTGTCTCCGTAGATTAATTACTGGGTTTTCTTATGCAAGCCTTGGCTCTGTCCCTGTCAGTTCAGCTTCAATGGCTGAAAAACCATCCATATGAGGGCAACTATATCACCAAAGAGCCCTGCTTCCTCCCCTCCCCTGGCACCACAGATCTAGTTCCATTCCGGTTGGGCCTCGCTTTGCTTCATCATAGACATGACAAGAATGCACAGCCTTCCCTTTGGCCAGAATTACCTCTGAAGTAAGCCTGGGAAAAGCCCTTTCCTCTGCTGAGGCCAGAGTGAGGCCAAAAAGTTGAACAAGGGCAGTTTTATATCTAATTCCTGTAGCAAGCCTGGCTTCTCCTCTTATCCGTCTGCCAAAAAACACTTCGATGATTAGAAGAGACTGTTCTCTCCTCTTATTATTCTCCAAAAACTCCTCAAGTCCAAAGCCAATGCTCTCTCACTGGGTTCTAAATAATCAGTATATGGAAATGTGGTAGTTCTGACATTGATGCTGGCCAAGGGCTCCAATTTATTAATATGGAATCGTTTCGCTGACCATGTGTCCTTTGGCACAAACGTCTGAAGAAGGGCACACTCATATCAAAGTCTCTGCTCCCCCCCCTCCCCCCGCCACAGGAAGATGAAACTTTGCATTTAGTGTCTGTGTAATGTGTTTGGCATCACAACTGTTTCCTTGTACAGCCATTCTACTGTTATCTCACCTGGTTATTTAATTGTGTTCTAATTTGTCTTGTGCTTCTCGCTGCACCAACTACATTTCAAGTTCCTTTAAATCAAACTGCGTAATGTTGTTACCTGCATGGAGGGTCTTGATGGTAATGTTCAGCCAAAGCACCGAGCATTTCTTGCTTTTATCAGTCACTCAACTAAAAATCACACACACATACACACACACTAACAAAATAAAACACCTGTATTGCCCCTATATACAGTCTTTGCCCTCGTGGGTTTCCTATATTGTAGAAGAGATTGACTTGAATAAGAATTATAACAGAGTTGCAAATAGATTTCTGTTATGGGTACCAACATCCAGTAGCTATAGCATCTTAAAGTCCCAAAAGGGTAACAGTGAATGGTTAGCCCCCCAAAATTGGGAAATTATGTTAACTGAGTAATACTCCACAAGGAGAGATAAGTAGTGCCCAAACCTGACTGTGAAAAGAACACTTTCATAAAACTCTTGTCTTCTCCAGTCTTCTCCCAACTTTACCCTTCCCATCACTTAGACAACTTTCATATCAAAGAGTCAAAAGCAGACTGTCAGGGAAGGCCTCTGCTTTGCTTCATCACAGACCTGACACAAATGGACGCTCTCCTCTTTGACCAGAATTATCTCTATGTTTGCACTGCCCACGAGCCTCATCCCATCATTAGGTATTCAATTGCTTACAACACTGCAAATCAGTCCTAGGCCAGACTCTTCAGCCCCCAGTCTGATCTGAAGGAGTCAGGTTGCCTAGATTTTATATTATCAGCCGACTGGTGGGAACACCGAAGAGAAGATGCAGAAAACAGCCCTGCTATTATAAAACAATTACTTAGCCTAACAGAAGAAAGAGAAAGAAAGATATTATGCAAGTACATGTTCCTTCCCAGCTATTCTTTGTAGAGAGCCATGATGTTGGACCCCTCCCTGAGAATTCTGCTGAAACAGGGAATCTTGGTTTGGTGGGTATTAGACCTCTGGGGTGTCCAGCCTGTTAACACTTCAACGTTCCCAGTGTGTCTCTGTTCCGATCCTCTGGTGGCTGCAGCCCAACACGCTGTACTGAGGATTCTCTTGAAAAAATCACATTCAACGGGAGAAGGCTGTGACCAATTAGTAATGTCTGTCATGGACAAAGAGATGATAGTATCAGCATGGATGTCAGGGGTTTGTTAGCCCTAACATAGCTGTTCCAAACTGGACACTAACAATAAAGTGCCACCAAAAGTCTGAGGAACAGCATCAACAATAAAATAAATTTAAAAATACATATATTCTCAGAGGTGATCATCTTTGAGCAAGGCCTTAGAGAGGGACAGGATTTCAACGTGTGGATAAGAGGGTAATCTGCGCAACTGACATGGAACAGCATGAGTGAGGCACAGAGGCAGAGAAATCCAGGGCTTTTGTGCCCTTAAGAAACCGGGTGTGGTCTATTGCAGGGGGTGGGTCCAAGAGCTGCTTCTGATTAATGGCCCAGGCTCGTGATGTCCAATACAAATATAATGTGAATCACATTGTAATTTTATATTTTCTAGGTGCCACCTTAAAAAAAAGTATAACTTTTAAAATTAATTCCTTTTCTTTCAAAAACATTCCATTGTGGATAAATCATTAGAGAACTAGCAGCAAAATTCAAAAGGCTTTAGATTAATAAAAGTGATGGAGCAGCTGAATTATGCCAGCTCACATGACAGATACAAGGAGAACCATAAACTATGTGATAACTGTATCGTAAAATGAAAAGAAATAAAGGGACATCCGTAGTGCTCTGGTTCTGATCAGACCAGCCAATAACAGCAGAGGAGATTTAAAAAAAAAAAAAAAAGGCAAGGGGAGGGTATCGATGCTGCTAGCTTGCTCACCAGGACATCAAAACTTGCCTGTTTGGCCCCTTCTTACATACTGAAGAAATGTGGGATTTATCTTTTCCTGGCAGAATCTGAGTTATTACTTGTAAAATAATAACACTGAGATTTTATAGCTGTTGAGCTAAATTAAATTTTTATCTTTATTTCAGACTCAAAGTCGATCTTTTAAAGTCGATCTTTTTACATTATGATGGGACCTTTTTGATGAGTATGATTGTTTTGTAGTCTCTTCTCTCCAAAGCTTCTTCCCGCTATTATCTCATTAAAAAATACACCAGATATGAAATCCATGAGGAAGTCAGCTAAGTCATAGTTTGGAGATTATCAGGGAGTTAAAATGCTGCAGATAGGCAGCATGACACTGTGGAAAGAGCACAAGCTTCAGAGTTAGTCCAAACTGAGTCTGAGTCCTGGTTCTGACAGTTGTTAGCTGTGAAAACAGGCAGTTTCCTGAGCCTCACTTAGTCTGAGTTTCATGCTCTCTAAAGTGGGTAGAATAATGACTGTCTTTTGGAGTTTTTGTGATGAGTAAATGAGATAATATATGCAAAGTCCCTATACAGGCTGGCACCAAAGGTGCTCAGTAGTGAGTAGTTCATTATTGCAATCAGCGCCTATTGATTGGGCACCTACTCTATGCTAAGCAACATTCTAGGTGCTGTTAAAACAGCTGTGAAAAAAGATAAAGACTAATTAATGGGGTTGTTTTATAATATCAGCAATAATAATTTCCATTAGTATAAATTCTTCAATATGCTGAAAAGATAATGTGACAGTTACCACATGCCTGACCCACAAATGATATAGAACTTCTGAAGATAGATGTTTTCCTTAGAAATTACGCAGCCCTTCCCCTTTATTTTATCTATGAGAAAACTTGGCTCCAGGAAATAAAGTTGCACTGAAGTCTGGGAATATGAAGATGAGTAAGACTAAGTGTTGTCCTCAACTAGTTGCTTTGGTCAGATTTCCAGCAGTGACCCAGGATCTTCCCCACTGCATTCCCTAAGTGTTTCTGTCTAACTTTCTACATCCTGACTCCTGATTCTGTTTCTCCTTTGCAGCTCTACTCATTCTCTTTGCACTTTTGACTGACCTTGAAATTACTGACTTATCCCTTCAATATACACCAAGCAATTTAGCTCAGACTCACATTTGTCTGAAAAGAAATAAAAGAATAATTACTCTAAGCTCTGGGCCAACTTTACCCAAAGATATAGAAGAGGTTATTTATGTAATGTGACATGTGAGACCCTGTGAAAATATCTCCTTCACCCAGTACCTAAAAGTCTCAGAAGAAAGATTCACTTTATAAAGGTATCTAAATCATCACCTTTTTTTAAGAATATTTCTAAATTTAGGTAGCCCCCAATTTGCATTCAGGCAAAAGCTCAGAGGAAACAAAATTTACCCCGTTTAGCCTAGTTTCATTTTTACAATTGCATGTATAAATTTAAAAATGCTTCAGTAATTGATTTAGCTTCAGAGTTCTGAACTTTAGAGAAACAATAAATAATTTTAGTATACGTATATGCCAAATATTGCATGGAACATACTTATGCTAAAAATATTACTAGAGTAATATGCCCATGATTGACCTCTTCTCAATTCTGAATCCAAGTGATTATTAGCATCTTTATTCTGGTCTTCCTAAGAAGGTGAAAGAAGTTTGACTGCAGATTAACAATATGGGAAAACAGTACCCCAACACATAGTTTTTGCTGTAATTCCATCTCAAGGGTTCCCAGAAAGCCTCTAAAAATATATAGGGTCATTGAGAATGTCTTCAGCTGCAAGTAACAGAAAATGTAGACTCAACAGGCTTAAATAATAAAGAAATACCAGAAACATAGTGTTTGTGTATACAGTCTTTGCCCTCGTGAGTTTCCTATACTGTAGAAGAGTTGACTCTCCTCAGTGTCAGCTTCCTCTCAGGGCTGCTTTCCCTCATCACAGCAATGTGGCTGCCAGTGACTGTTGGAGCTGCATGCATCCCTATGAAGAGCCAGCAGGAGATAAAGAAGAGCCTCTCCCTCTGATTAGGCCAGCTCAGAACATCCCTCCACCCTTGGACTAGTAACTGTCATCATGGTAATTCCATGTGTTTATCAGCTTAGAAATCAGAGTTCCTCCTCGGCTATGCATGGGATGGAGGCATAGACAAAAATGGGACTCCACAGGAGTTGAGGTATAAATGCTGAGTAGGCAACCAATTCATATTTGTTCAAATATGCCATTAATTTGATGAAAAAGCTGCCTTTAGTGTGTCTAAACATTGTGAACCCATGCTTGTTTGCCAAACACCAGTGAAGCAAAACAATGAATTAAAGTCTGCCTTTGCAACAATATAGGACTATCCAGATTTGAAATGTAAGTAAACATTTCAAGAGCTTAGTATAAATAAATTTTCCTTTTTCTCTGAGACTTAGAAATACAGACATGTTTAAAGTCATTCCTGAATCTTCCCTATATGAAGGAAAATAATAGCAATAATGACACATTAAATTTGAATAGATCCTTATTGGAAATATTTCAACATTAATCTCATTTGGGTGTCAACAATCTATTGGCATGCCCGGCCGGGTGTGGCTCAGCGGTTGAGCATTGACCTAGGATCCAAGATATCACAGTTGGATTCCCGATCAGGGCACATACCCAGGTTGCCGGCTTGACCCCCAATCTGGGGCGTGCAGGAGGCAGCCGATCAATGACTCTCTCATCACTGATGTTCCTATCTCTCTCCCCTCACCCTTCCTCTCTCTGAAATCAATAACGATTTTTAATAAAAAAACTATTGACAAGACAGGTAATATTAGCCTCATTATTTTGACAAGGAAAACAGCCTCACCCTGATCAAGAAAACTGTCACATTTGGTTACACTGGAAAATTAAACAAGAGCACAGTTCTTTCCGTCACACCTTCTTGCTGCATGCAGTGAGGACTGTTGCATCTTTTCACACTGGCCCAAGACTTCTGACCCCAGCATGGCAGCAGAAATAAGGAAGCTGGGGAAGGGAGATTCTTGTAGAAATCCTGCTACATTTCACTTAAAAATCATTGTGTTACATTCACAGCAACCTTGGTCTAAAAGAATAACATGGACAAGAGCCAAGTCAGCATCCGTGTAAAGGAATCCTACACAAAGCTTTTCCAGCTAAGCCTGTACTTTCATCCACTGCTACTGTATCAGTTAGAAATATTTTTATGGCACATCCAGAAACACACACATACACACAAATCACAAAATCCCTGAACCAGTTTAAGCAGAAAGTCAATGCACTGGCTCACAAAATGTAAAAGTCTAAGGCATCTCAGCTTCAGAGACTCAGGGAAAGTCACCAGCACCTGATCTCTCTCCCTCTCCCAGCCCTGCTCTCCTGCACATTGACTTCACTCTCAGGCTCCACTTGGCCATGGTTAGCTGCCATCTTTTCCAGAACAAAACCTCTGAGAATCAAATCCAGTCCAAAGGAGAGAGTGCTTCTCTACCAACATTCCCACAAATTCCTCCTCGTGTCCAGTTGGCTCTGACAAGGCAACATGCCCATCTCTAAGCAGTCACTCTGGAGAGAACCCAGATGTCTGCTGGCCAAGCTGGAGTTAACTGCCTACCCTAGGGGCCAGGGCTGCCGTCAATTCCATCCAAAGCAAACAGGTTAATAGTGATGAAGTGGTTCCTAGAAGGAAAAAAGAGTCTTGTTTAAGGAGAAGGGTGATGAGATGCTGGGACACAACATTTAATGCATCTACTATACTCGTGAGCAAAAACAAGAACTTATTCAGCATCACGAGAAACTATCCATCGCACCACTGCCTAAGTAGGGTCTTTGCTCAAGTCTTCTAAGAAGCAGCATTATCCATCTTGATGATGTACTGTTGGACAATATTTGCACAGACAATCTGGCCCAGAAACAATAAAGCACAAACCCTGGTATTTGAGGTTATATTTATACTCAAAGAACCAGACAGACTAATATGTATTGCCATTCTTATCTGACAGCTTACGAATAATTAACTGTCTGGAGGAGACAAAGAGAGGGATGAAGCCTCCTGCGTTGTAAAGGTTATCAGTGTGAAAGGGAAAACGGCCTTGGTTGGAGAGGAGAGTCACAAGCATTTGTCTCTGAAGCTGAAATGATCTCCCTGACAGGTATAAAATCTGATCAGGGGGAGTTTATAGATGAACTCAAGCAGAAAGGAAAATCAAAAACAGTAAAAATCAAGCTAAACCTTACAGAGCTGGTCATCATTTAAGAGGTTGTTCTGAGAGGTTGCTTTGTCCTCATAGCAGAATCTAACCAGCTCCACATTAAATGACATGGTCACAGTACCACAGGCACCCATCAAATCTGGAACTTTGCAAACGGTAGTCACCATGGAGATGTTTCGAGTGCCCTCAAATGAGCATTATTTCAGTCAATTTTCCAAATGGCTCTAGATTTTATCCTGCTGAGTAACTGCCTTCTGTCTCTCCTCTCTGTCTGTCCCTCTCTTTCACCCTTTCTTTCCACCACAATATAGGGAAAGGAAAAATGAATCCCCACCCTCTGAGATTTCAGGCTCTGGGCTAGACATTGGACCAAGGGGAAGAAAATGAAATTCTCAAATAGACACTATTTATAATAATATAAAAAGAATAAAATGACAGAGACTGTACCTAACAAGAGATGTGCAACATTGCTACCCAGAAAACTACCGAATTGTATTAAGAGAAATGTAATAAACCCTAAATAAATCCAGGGATAGTCCAGGCTCGTGGATTATATGACTCAGTATCATCCATCTGGCAGTTCTCCACAAATTGATCTGTGAATTTAAAATAATCTTTATTAAAATCTACATCTCAGCAGCTTTATTTTTAGGAAATCCATGATCTAATTTTTAAACTTACATAGATAATGAAGGTTCGAGAGTAGCCAAGGTAATGACAAAAAGGACATACTACCAGACATTAACACATCATGCCAAGACATTATAAGGCTGCAGTAATGAGTGGTGTAGTGTAGAGACAAGCATGGAAATAGAAAAATGGGACAGAATATAGAAACAGACCCCGTGACGACAATCACTCCACGAAGGGCCAAGACGACATTAAAATGCAGTAGGGTTAATCTTTTCAGCAAGTGATGCTAGGTCACCTGGGCATCCCTGAAGGGAAAAGCAAAGTTAGAATCGTAACTCATACCGTAAAAATGTCAACTGCAGACAGATTATAAATGTTAATGTGAAAGATAAGATAACACATCTTTTGAAAGAAAACAAAGGACAATATCTTCACAACCTTGTGGTAAACAAAATCTGTTAAGCAGGACAAAAATGCATTAAACATAAGGAAGAAGTTAATAAATTGAATGTTATTTAAATAAGAAATTCTGCTCATCAAAGACACTGTTAAGACAGTGAAAAGGCAAGCCACCAAGTAGGAAGGAAAAAAAATAAAATTTTATATATATATATATATATATATATATATATATATATATATATATATGTATTCACATCCAGAATATATAAAGAATAGTTGCACCCAAAAAAGAGACAGATAACCCAATAGAAAAATGGGCAAAATAATTGAACAGGCACTTCACAAAAGAGGATATCAAAGTGGCCTCTAAATATATGAGGAGATGCTCAACTTCATCTGTCATCAAAAAGTGCAAATTAAAACTACAACGTAGCTAAAGTGAAAAACACCAAAAATGCAAAGTACTGGTGAGTGTGTGGAGTATCCAGAGCTCTCATACACTGTTAGTGAGATGATACGTTGGTAACATCACTTTTAAAAATCTGGCTGTTTCTACTAAATCTGAATGCGTGCATATCCTGTGATGCAGCGATGCCATCCCCAAGCATATATCTAACAAAAATGAATACATATACTAATTAAAAGATATGAGCAAGAACAACCATAAGTGCATGACTCATAACTGCCAAACACTGGAAAATCCCCAAATAACCATGAACAGCAGAATTCATACATATAGTGGGTGTTAATTGTTAAATATGGTTGTGGGGATAGTGATGACTGAGCAGGATCATAATGGGGGGATGTTCTGGGATGTTACTAAAAGATGTGGGTGCTGCTACACTGTTCACTTAGTGAAAATTCACTGAGCTATTTGAGAGTTTCCCTCTCGGCAAGGCAACACTTTGCTGGTCTAAACAGCTTTCCACCTATCTTGAGACATTTGCTCCTGACAGGGCCAAGACAACCCTTTGGTTGGCAGTGGTGCTAAACTGTGCAGTGGTCCCTGGAGTGACGACCCCCAGAGCAGCCTGGCCTGTCCACCAACTCCAGAGCCTTTGTTCCCTAGCAACAAGGGACTGCCACTTGGCACTGGCAGCTGGAAGTAAGCTCACGGTTAATTAAGCCATCTCTCCAAACTCACATAAAGTTACACCTCTAAATCTGAACTTTATTCCTTTCACCTCCCCTTGCCTGGAACAATCTTGTGATTAATCCATCATTTGTTTGGAGTCTGTTATTTCTTTATTTGGCTTATTAAGTGATATTATCCTGTGTGCTATTGGCTTGTGAAATTATTATAATTCCCACAGCGAACCTGTGCTCAATAAATTGTTGGCCAAGACAGAACCCGTCTCTGAGTATAACTTCACCACCCAAACAAAACATCTTTCTTTTTTTCCCCCTTTTCCTCCAGTGTCTTTCTGTAGATTGTGTGGTCATCCCTCTTCCATTGTTACTCACGAGTGAGATAAGTCCTCGCTCTGTTAAATACCTGCAGAAAATATATAGGGGACTCACCAAACTAGAAAGAATCCTCTCTAGTATATGAAGCTGTGAGTGGAATTAAATTGTTTAGCTTTTTCTTTACCCCAGCCAACAGTGACCAGTAGCCATCTGTCTTTTCACAGTGCAGGTTCTCTGTCCCACCCCAGCTCATCTGCAGTTTGTTTCCTTCTGGTCACTGTGCCTCGTCTGTGTGATTTCTCATTCAGCCCTGCCTGCCTGCTGTCCCCTTTCCCAGCGAGGCCCAGCAAAGTCCCTGTAACCAGCCCTCACACACTCTTGCTGTCCCAAACAAGAAAAAGACCAAGACCACTAATGGCTACTGCCATGCACTCTCTTTCCCTCTTCTATCTGAGCTGCTTTATCATTGGAGGTAGCAACATAGACTGCTTAAAGGTGACCTTTTCCTAGATGTGAATGTAATCAGGTCCTTGTGGCTATCATGGGAAGGGAATTCTGGAAAGTGTAGGGGGCAGAAAACTTTCCCTTCTTCCACTCTAGGCTCTGTGTCTGATCTAATCATTAAATTGACATGAGATAGATTAACAGGAGAAAAATAAATGTTGTACATACAGAAGCCCCCTAAAAACATGAGACTCCCAGCAGTCAGGCAGCTGAGGCTCATACCCCATCCTGAGCTAAGGAGAGGGGTGGGGGTTTGGGGCTCTGAACGCAGAAGGACAACTCACGGGAAGATGAGAGGAGCAGATGTCTGATAAATAAACATTTGCCCTGCCACGCAGAGAAGTCTTTCTGATATGAAAGGTTAGCTCTGTTAATAGCTCTCTTCCCGGTACGGGCCCCCCCGTCTAAATTATGGTAGGCAGCCATCGGGGAGGTAAAAAGCGCTTCCCGAGCCTGCTGGGCTCCGGTTGACTTCAGCTCGAAATAATGCACAAACCAAAGTGGCACATTCTGGGGTAACCTCAAAAGTCTGCTCTGCCTCAAAAGTCTCTGATAAAAGAATAGAGAAAGCTTTGGTTATACCGCCTTCTGCTGACTGGAATACAGATGTCACGGTTGATGTTCCAGTCAACTCTCGGATGGAGAGGCTACCACAAAGAGGAAGGCCACACACCAGGATGGTGGGGCCAAAAAGAAAACAACACACTGATTTCTTGATAGCAGTGGAGCCACTACCAGCTCTGGACGAAAAACCTCTAGGCTTCTCTTGCATGAAAGAGAAACAAACTTCTAGCTGTTATTCTGGACGCCCTGTGAGATGCCCTTGAACTTCATCTTAACTAAAACAGCAAAGCTTCGTCCTTAGGGGCTGTGGCCGGCGGTGAAGAACTGCACTGCGGGCCTCGACTGAGATCAGCGGCCACAGACAGCCCCTCTGGAGGAAGAGCCAGTGTTTGGCTTTTACTGCTTTTGACAGCCTTTCCTCAAATCTATGATTGGGAGTCATAGATGCCTCCTAGTGTTCTTTAAGATGGAACCTGATCTTCTGTTTCTTACCCTTCATTTAGTCGTAAATGCAAGAGTGGGTAAGGGAAATGCCTCCCTGCTCCATTGTCTTAAAGCTAGAAGGAGATTTGCTTCTGAGATAGAGAAGAAATCATTTGGAAACAGCCGGAGGAAAGATGAAGGGTACACGCTCCGCTTCCAGGCTCTGATTTATGACAGATGCAAGGTTCACATAAGAGGTCTGCAGAGCCAATGCTATCATCAGGGGACAGCTTGTTTCTTTCAGGGTAAAATGACAGCACTCAGAGAAGATGCTGAGGATCCAGGGGCATTAGCTAATGATAACCTGAGCGCTCCGAGTCGTAACAGAGGGGGGGTGGAGAGGGCAGGGACGCGAACAGGGTGGGTTGGAACTAAGGGCCATGGTGACGATGGTGACCTGGGGGACTGGGCTTTTATGGAGACTAGGAAAACTAGCAACTCTCCTAATAGTCTCCAGAGGAAGGGGGTTCATCCTTTCATATTACATTTGAAATATTAAAACACATATATCAAAATATACATATATAAGACTATGAGATTATAAATGTACATATATAAGATTATCAGATCATAAATGTATATATATAAAACTTGGATTCAAGTTCACATGTGCACAGAAAGAACTATTGTCTTCTGAGATTTTACCATCTCTTTGCCTCCTTGATGTTCAAAGACCTTTAGTCTTTCGTCCCCTAAAATTTACAGAAGTCCTCCCTCTACCCCCTTCCATAGTACTCAAAGATACTTAACATAATTGCATCAATGAAATGAGACTTATAAAAACAAAAGCCTGGCCCTGCTGGAGTAGCTCAGTGGTTGAGCATCAGCCTAGGATCCAGGAGATCGTGGTTCAATTCCTGTTCAGGGCACGTACCAGGGTTGCAGGCTCGATCCCCGGTGGGGGGCGTGCAGGAGGCAGGCAGTCAATGACTCTCTCATCATTGATATTTCTATCTCTCTCTCTCCCTCCCCCTTCCTCTCTCTGAAATCAATAAAAATACATTTTAAAAAAAAAAGGCCTGGACAAAAAGTGCACCGCAGGCAGCTTCTGCATTCTACCGTGACACAACCCCTCCTGAGGTTAAGGAAATTTACCACCTGAGGAAAGCGAGGGAATCTGAAAGGTGGAGATACAGAGAAACACACAAACGGTCGTGTCAAATATCATCAGGCTCCCAAAGCAGCCTCCTCCCTTTGACCCTCCAGACAAGGTAACCCCTCCTTTCTCTGCTGTGACTTCAGCCAAAGTGAGCTTTTCATGTCTGCAGAATAGCGATGCCCCTTAGAGAAAAGTGAGGGGCCTCAGAACGTCTCTGCCCCCGATACCTGCCCCTGCTTTTCTTCCTTAAAGACTCTTTCTGATCCCCCTTCTCTGAGCATAAGGCTTTTCAAATGCCTTTCAAGGGAAGTCTTATCCACAACTTCAAAATATGAAACACAAAAAGTGTTGCTGTTCTGGCTGAAGGGAAGGCAGGGACCCTGAGATCACTGTGCTCAGCGTCCCATTGGCACTGCCATCCTAGACTGACCCCTCTGCCTGACATACTCACTTTTCCTAAAAGTCATAAATTAGGGTGACCAACTCACCCCAGTATGCCCAGGACTTTATAGGTTTTAGCACTGAAAGCCCCACATCCTGGGAACCCCTCTCAGCTCCATGCAAACCAGAGGGTTGGTTACCCAGCCCTAAATACTGCTCCATGGTGGTTTGAAAATCACTGGTTTAAAAAAAAATGCATGGCCTTTGTCAAAACTATAAGCATTTCTCATATGGGTCACGCTGTAAGCCACTGTTGGTCAGTTGGTCATTGCTAATTAAATAGGAATTAGTTCTTCAGCTACTTTCCAGATGGCAGCCAGTTGTAGAACAGGATTTGAGGAAGAAAAGATGAGCATGACCTCCTGGGCTGCCCCGGTGGTGTTCTCAAGAGTAAATTTATTCACAAGGGTCTAGCACCCAGGGGCCCATGGGGACCCACTAGCTGAACATCTCTGTGACTCAAACAGCACATGGAGCCATGCCTGGCTCAACTATAAGAAAGGAGATACAGTCATCCCTGCGAATCCTCAGGGGGACTGGCTCCAGGACACCACCCCCCCCAGACACCCAAATCTGCATCTGCTCAAGACTCTTAGATAAAATGAGGCCGTGTTTGCATACAACCTGTATTTGCATAAAGGCTACCACAGGGTGCGCCTACACATCGCTTCATTTCTGTGGATTCAGTGCAGTGCTCAGCACGTGGCAAATTCAAGTTTTGCATTTTGGAACTTCCTGACATTTTTTTCCTGAATGTTTTCAATCTGCAATTGGTTAAAACCACAGATGGGAAACCCGCGGATCAGGAGGGCCAACGGTAGTTGGTTGGGACATGAGCACTCACCCTGCAGCCTATATCCAGCTCTTGCCCAAGAAGTGTGATCTCGCCCCATATGAGGAAATACATCAATAGGGCTGCAGAACTGAAGCTAAGGGCCCACATAGGGATTAAGCCTCTGCTTGGAGAGCTTGGAATAGCTCTCTAACCGAACTAACCAGCCATAGAGAAGCCTGAATAATTGACTTGGAAGAGCTCTCAGGCACAGGAGTCTCTCACAGCAGCTGGAACCAAGGCCCAAACTGGAAGATGAGTGCCCAGCAGAGAAAGGGACCTTTCGAGGACACCCACTTTATCCCTTTTGTTGGCAAAGTTGTCCAGATGCCCATAGGGCTTTAATTAAACCCAGTTCCAATTAATCTGTGACCTTGTTCAGGCCAGCTGTTTCCCTGAACCTCCAACACCTCTCCAGATTCAGATGCCCTTTCCTCCAAGTGGAATTCAAAGTTCTGTTTTCTTATTAAGTTTAATTGAAAGATGACTGAACCGTGGTCTCTCATAAACAGGAAATTCCCCACCAATAGCCCTTGATGGACAGAGAGGTGACAAAGAGACGGTGGTGACATGACACAGCTCCTACAACCTGTACTGACGGAAGGCTGGGTCCAGCGTGGACCACTCCAAAGACAGCCCATGAGCCCTCAGCTGCTTGGCCATTCAAAAGCAGCACGTGGCATTCAGAACAAACACAATCGGTGGAGCAGCAATAAGACCATGGACAGGTGGACGGAGACCAAGAGCGATGCAAGAGAGGAGCCGCACAGGCAAGGAGGCCACAGGGGTTCAACTCCACCCCCTGCCCTCTAACCCAGAGCCTCCTGACTCCCCCATCAGGGCACACTGAGTGCCGCAGGTGACTTACAGCTGCTTCCAGATGTTGAGCCCCTCCACACTGGTTGGGGCTTTGGGGAAGTTGGAGACCCCAGGCCAGTTGCCTTCAGCAGTGAGCAGTCTTCCTCATTTCTCCAATACACTGTAGGAATATAATCATCATTGCATATGCTATGTTAAATGACGTGAAAATGGTGTTAAAAATACTAGGGAGCACTGATATAAACCCATTCATTACCCCCATCTAACTCCAAAGCTGTATCTGTGCTTCTTTTCTATCAGAACAAACACCCCCACCAGCCACAACTTACCAACACGGTATAGAAAACGCGAGCTGCTCTTTGGCTCGCCAAGCCGGTAAGATGTTTTAGAGTCTAGAATATATTAGGGTGACCTGAATGCACTTGGATAGATTTGAATATATCACTCTTCCCCAAAGAATCTACTTAAAGCATTTATATCGCTTCCTATTATTTTTAGGGTAAAGATCAAAGTCTTTATCAGGACTTGCGGGACCTTCTAGAGCCTGGCTTTGTGGGGCTGTCAAGAGTCTTAGGACAGACCCAGAATAGCAGGACTAGGCACAAAGGAATGTATTGGAGGATAGTCAGTAATTCAGAGAGCCTCTGGGGAGACAGTCAGGCGGCTCCCCAGCCAGGAGCCAACCTCACCCAGACCCTCCCTCCCTGACATCATCCCTCACACAGATTGCCCAGTTCACCCCTCCCTTGCTGAGCACTGGATGCTAGAACCTCCACCAGATGTTTCTGAGATCCATGCCTCTGCCACCACGCCCCCCCCCCCCCCCCGAGGATGGGTTCCATGTGGTACCCACTCCCTCATCCTGCTCTCTTCTGAAAAGAAATCACATTGGCTGGGGTGTCTGATTGTTGAGCTTAGATCAGGGCTGTGTCCTTGCTGCTAAGGAAGTTGGGAAAAAGAGTGTTCTGGTGTCCACTTTAGGAGGTAAAGTGCATGGTGTGGAAATTCCACAAATGTAGAAGAGATGACCACAGTCAGCAGAAGTTACAAACTTGACAAATGCCCGGCTTGCTCCACTGCATAAAACTCCAGCTTCACCTCCCAGGTCCTTATTACTCCAGCCACATGGGCTTTTCCAGTTACTCCGAACCACTTCCATGCCCATCGCTGCCCTGTCTGCTTCCCTGTGAGGCCCCAGGCTGAGCTCATGGACTAGCAAACGGGAGGGGCGCACACAATGACAGGCATGCTAGGAGCTTCATTACTAAGTGGTGACTGATCAGAGACAGAGACATGTGCAAGCAAACGGTGAGGGCAAAAGAGAAGGGCAGGCGAGGCCCTTCAGGGCCACGGCCCAGCATCACATGTGGTTCGACTGGACTTGGTGAGCAGCTGTGGCCGGGAGCTTGCTGGCTCAGCTGGCTCAGCGTGAGGGGGCAGAACAGAGTGCCTGGCTCCAGAGGCCGTCCTCCCTCCGAGTGTCTGGAATGTTTTCTTTTGTTCGGGTTTTTCTATCTAGATATTGGAGGTACAGTGTATTGGAGGTATAGGAAAATGAGACTCTATCATTTTAACAAGGCCCTTTAAAATCCGGAAAGAACAATCCCATCGATCAAGAAATTATTCTCATTACTCACTTTCTAGCCTACTGCCTCAGGATTACACGAGGCTGCCAGCAGAGATGTAGGGCCACAATTAATAAGATATTATCACAGATACAGGCTGCCACGACAGTGGGCACAATTTAAGATTCACGCACAAGCACACACCCACCCTTCCCTTGGCAGCTCCAGGCTCCTGTCTCAGGCACGCTCCATTTTCCATAACTAATCCAAATGAGGTTCTAGCCCACTGCTAGTTAGGATGCGTATGAAATAGTTTTATAGCCCTTTCGTGAAAGAGACCCTGGAGACACCAGCTGAGCATGATAAACATGATAAAGGAGACGCGACACAACTTGTGAAGAGCTTTGGGCTCTGAAATCGGACAGAACTGGGCCTGAACTGGGCCTTTCCATTTACTAGCTGTGTGGCCTTGGGTGAATTACTTAGCTTCTCTGGGCTCTGGTTTTCTAATCACTGAAACAGGGATAATGATATTTATTTTGCATAACTGTGGAGAAGGTTAGAGAAAATGTGTTTAAAATACACACTCCAGTGCACTGTCAATAAATGGTAGCATTTATTATTACTCTCTGTCTCTCTCCCTTCCTCCTCCCTCCCTCTATTTCTGTCCCCCGGGAGTTGTGCCCACCACAGCCCTACTGCTATTGTCCCCTTCAGATGCCTACATGACCCATCAGTCTCTCAGGAAGAATTTATCAACTCAGACTAGGTGCTGCGCAGTAAACTAGGTCATGTTCGAGACACCATTATTACTGTTGTCGGCAATAACTGATTTCAGCTTTCTGACATAAATTTGGCTGTCTGTGTCCTGCTGCCATCACGGAGCAATCTTGCGGTGGGGACCCTTCCCTCCCTAATGGGCACGTTTGGGGAAAGTGGGAGGGAATCGCTGTAAAGTCGGCCTAGACCAGAACAGCTGGAAGTGGCCTTTCTGATAGGCGGCTTCCCGTATTATGACAGGTTTGAGGCAGACTGTGGCAGTGGAAGGGGCACGCACAGGGACAGAATGGCAGACAGCACCTCCTCGGATGGAAGCTTCTGCAGCCTCCCAGATGCAGCCGTTCCCTTTAACTTGCATGTTCAGAGTGGCTCGAAAGTACCCTTTCGGGGGACTCCCAGGGCCACCTATCACTGCCAGCGTGGCTGCCAATCCAGCTCCACAGAGGCACCTGGGAAAGGCAGGCCAGCCAATGAGAGCAAGACAATCGAGGGGAAGAGAGCTGGGTGGGGGGCAAGGGGCCTGGGGCCTGGCGCCCATCCTGGCACCACGTCAACTTCTGGCAAGTCCTTGTCCAACTGAGGGTTGCAGTTTCCTGTCACAAAAAGGATCAGGATGCCATTTGGATGCCAAGTTCTGAAAACTTTCATGGAGTATTAGTGACTTACAGAGTTTCCCTCATGTAGGTAAGTGGATTCCTCCAGAAACTTAAGTAACTTCTGGGTGGTTATATGAAATGCATATTTGCCTTTGTCTTCTTAACTATCTCCATTTTCTAAACTTTCTGCATTGACTGTGCATTACTTTTGTAGAAATATAATTTTCTGAAGGGTAATCAGTAAAAAGTTACAAGCCTAGCAAAATAAAATTACCATGAGATATTCAACCAAAAAGGAGATTCCTCCAGCCTGGACGTGCCCATTTGCAGTCAGCTGAATAATGATCCTTTTCCCCCAAATATGCCCACATCCTAATCCTTGCAATTTGTAAATTTTATCATATATGGCAAAGGAATTGTGTTGAAGATTTAGGGCCTTGAGAAGAGGTTTCCTGGATTTTCTGGACAGGCCCAAGGTAATCTCAAGAGTCCTTATAAGTGGGACTCAGGAGGATTCAGAGTTAGAGCAAAACACAGTGAGATGATGGAGGCAGCGAAGGGAGGGATGTGCTCTGAAGATGGAGGGGCCACGAGCCAAGGGATGCAGGTGGCTATTAGAAGCTGGTAAAGTCCGGAGAATGCATCCCCCACCTCAGAGCCTCCAGAAAGGACCACTTTGACTTTAGTTCAGTGAAACTGATTTTGGGCTTTTGGCTTCCAGAACAGTAAAACAGTACACTTTATTTTTAAATAGATGATTATTTTAAACTAATGTTATTTAAGCCACCAAGCTTGTGGCAGTTTGTTATGGCAGCCATAGAAAACTAAGACATCATTCTAAAAGGAAAGGCTAACCAAAAGAAAAGATGATACATTATTTTCCAAATTCAGTAAAGGAGAGAAGACTGAGATTTTCAATCATATAAAGGATAAAAGGGGATGGAAATCAGCAGTTTTCCTTCTCTTGCAAAGTGACACAAGGAGGAAATGGGCCAAGGTGAATCCAGAGAAATCTTGATCAGATATAAAAAGGAGCATGCTGCCAAAGTTGGTGAGAACTCGAATGCATTTCCATTGGCGATGGTGCAAAAATCCCTTAATTAGCCTCCTGAAGGAGAGCTCTGGTAACTATTAGACATGAATTTAATTAGACTTGCTGAAAAGTAAAATGATGCCCTTGGACACGCTGTGCAGTCCGAAGAGGCTACAAGTATTGGGCATCTGCTCAGGAGGCTGGGGAGCCAGAGATGCCTGTGGTTTGAGTAGATGTGTTTCTAGCACAGGCATGGAACCCAGGGCTGTGGACAGAGCTGACCTGGCTGGCTTTTGCATGTAGACAGGAGGGGAAGCATCAGCTTTGAGTAAATGTACCACCTAACAGGACATGGGAACTTTAGGGTGGTTTGGAGGGGCAACCATACCTCCCTCAAAAGGCCAAGTCTACCCATGTGTCAAGAGCAAGCAGTCCAGGGGGAGCCCGTCCACAGCAGAGCAGCCAAGCACACTGACCGTGAGGTCAGACATCCTGAATCTGAATCTCAACTCTCCCCCTTACTCTAACCTTAGGCAAGTTAACATCTGCTAGCTTCAGTTTCCTCCCCAGCAAATACTAAGTATTTATCCCATTAGACTATTGTGAGAATTAAATGACATATTACATAAAAGTGGAATGGTTAGAAAATAGTAAGCGTTAAAGACATTATGATTTCTAGCAGTGCGGTTGGACCTAGCTGTGAGTGAGAGCACAGGGACCAGCTCGTGTTTATAACATCTTTTCCAATTCTCAACTCCAGTGGATTCCTGGGGTTCAGGGTGTGCCCTTGAGGACCTGTGAGTGAACCCACGCCACCTGCTCTGGCAGCTGCCTTAGCAGGCCACCCCGGAGGCAGCGGGTGAGTGCGGGCCCCGGGGTGCCTGCCGCTCTCCCTGACCCAGCCGGCCAGCCTCTCACGCAGCCCCGGTTCACCCACAGAGCTGCCAGAAAAAGGTCCGAAGCCAGGCTGGGGAAGGCACCCCCGCCTGCTTTCATTCCCTGCAGTGCGGCCCATCTCTCTGCCATTAAACAGTGTCTTTTCTCTGCTCCTCTTTGCATGTCCTGCAAAGAAACACCGGAGGTGCTTTGTTAAATACAGATTCCTGGATCTCCTCTCAAGCTTTATGACCAAGTACCTGGGGGCAGGGGCCTGGGGATCTGTATTTCTTTTTAGTCCCCTAAGTTGTTTAGGATGTCAAGGCTGAGAACCACTGTCATCACAGCTTTGCTTAGCTGCTGTTTGAGACTCAGGCATTATGAACAGAAAATAAAATCTCAGAGCAACACTGAACCAGGTCTCCCTCCTGAACCCTTTGATGATTTATCTTACTATTTTCTGCTGAGGACCATTTATACTCTTAAAAGACTATGGAGGAAAACAAAGAGCTTCTGTTTACATGGGTTATATCTATTGATGTTTAACATGTGAGCAATTAAAACAGAGAAATGTTAAAATGGTTAATAAACTCTTTATATGTTAAGATAAACTATATCATTTAATAAAAAAATTTTCTTTTCCAGAATCCAAAAGTGATTCTGGAAGAATCACTTTTCTGGTGAGAAGAGTAGCATTGACATTTTTATAAATCTCTTTAATATGTGGTTTAATAGAAGAAAGCAGAAGAAAGCTGGGTTCTCATATGCACTTCTGCCTTTAATCTGTTGCTATATCATGAGTCACGTTGTCTCCAGAAAATTCCACTGGACACTCATGAGAGAATGAGAGCAAGGAAAGCAAGTAATGTCTTCGTAATACTAGGGGAATAAACTTGACCTTATAGAGGCCCTTTTGAAAACATCTTCAGGGTACCCCAGTAATCCCCAGACCACAGTTTGAGGACCCCTCTTCTTTCCCTCCGTCTTCACATACATGCTCATTTCTCTAATTTCACTGTGTGTATTTTTTGATGCCTTTTTTATTTTTACAAATGTTCTGCTCGTTTCCCAATCATGGTATGAGCCTGTGTAGGTGTGTGCGGAAGTCACTGGCTTTAAGAAAGCGAAATTCAGTCAAACTAGGTTAAACCGAGAGAGATTTGTGACAACGGCCCAAGGGAATCTCACCATACTCCACATGGGAGGTGCAGCTGGGTCCCACTGTGTTTCTCCGCAGACTTGTGGCTCTGCACATGGGCCCCTCTCCACTCTGCAAACTGGTGTCCTCTGCAAGGCTCCTGCTCTCCCAAGGAAGGCTTTGGGTCACTACGAGGCGATCCCTGACATATCACCTTACAGGGCCATATCCTACAACTTTTTACTAACACGTCTTGGTTCTAAATTCCTAGGTAAGAGAATTGGGTTGACCCAGCATGAAGAAGTTTCCAGCAGGGTTGGTGGAGTCTTTCTGATGTTTTATTCACATCTATAGGGACAGAGCCCACATCAGGGGCCATGCAGGGAGCCCAATATTATAACATTGGTTCTCAACCCTGGTTGTTCAATCCTGGTCTAATTAGATGGGATCAAAAGCCAGTCATTGGCACATTAGGTCTGTTCAGCTGTGTGGTCTCACATACAACAGGGGGTGTGGTAAAGAGAAACGGGCATCCCCAGGACAGATGCCAGCACCGTTCCCTAGAAATATAATGAGAGCCATGCATGTCACTTAGACTGTTTTATAGTCACATTTAAAAAGTAAAAAATAATCTAACGAAATTAATTTTAACATATTTTGACCCAACATATCCAACATATTCTATTTCAACATGGAATCAGTATGAAAAGGCAGTCATGAGAAATTTTACATCGTTTTGTACTAAAGCCTTCAAAGTCAGTGTATATAAAATACATGTTAATTGGTACACTGAGTTTCCATCAGGAATATTTGGTCTGTATTTAGAGTTCGTAAAATGTATAGCTGAAAAGCAAATCCATGTACCCAAGTGGTCCCAAACATGCTTAGAACTTTTCCAGAGGCTGAATCGAAATCTGTTTTTAAATTTGAATTAATTATAATCAAATTAAATTAGGTTAAAAATCCAGTTTTTCAGCTGCGTTAGTCACATTTCCAGGGCTCAGTAGCCCCATATGGCCAGGGGCTACATTTCAGACACAGCAGGTCTAGACTGGGAGCCAGAGTCTGCTCTCTCCCACTCTGTCTCCCACACACCAGCAGAGAACTGCCTAGCAGGGGTGCCGATTAGTATTGTTGATGGAAACTAAGTTAGAACTGCTCAAATCTAATTGTTCAAGGGCCCTTAGAAGTTGCATGTAAATGTTTTTCTTTCTCAAATCATATTAAATGCATTATGGAACCCATTGGTTAAAGGAATCCTATAATGATTTAACTCCATCAAACCAATCACTTTTCAGTCATTTGTGTAAAAAAGAAAAGATTTTTTTCCTACCAGGTTTATTTTAAGCGAGGCATAGACATACATAAAACCTGCAGCTGCTGACTGCACGTTAGAAGGCAGGTCCTCAGGCCCACGGTAAATGCTGATGGGATTGCCAACAACGGTTGGTAAGGGAGCGATCAGCCTTGAGCCCTTTCCAACAGATGGCACTGTAATCAAGGTACTGCCCCATGCCTCCGCAAATCCAGTTTCCATGATTTCAGAAATCGGATGCCGCTACATCTGCACATTAGATTCTAAAGCTGGCCTATTTAGCTGAATTGAATTATTTAAAGCCTCCCTTTGTTCCATCAAACAAGCATTTGGATGTTTAGTGTTAGCCAAACAAGCTGCTCATTTGTTCATTCACTCATTCATTCATTCATTAAACTCAGCTTGAGTGCTAGCGAGTATCAGGTGCCACACCAGGGAGCTAGGAACACATGGAAAAGTAAGAATAGATCCTGGCCATAAGGAGCTCACAGCCAGGAAAATCAGACATTCACACAAATAACTGCAGACTATTGAGATTTGGCCCTGTTTTCACAGGGAGGGACAATTCTGTGTCTGGATGGTAGAGAAGAAGAGAATTGAGGGTGTTTTTTTGCATAGTGATACTTTTGAGATGGGTGTTGAAAGCCAGATAGTTGTCACCAGACGAAGGTGAAGAGGGAGGTGGGGGATGGGCATTCCTGAAGTGGGAAAAGAGACACACACGAGCCTCCTGGGTGGCCTCCCTGCTTCCATTCTGGCCCCACTGTGGTCTACCGCACAGTCAGTCACACAGCTGTCAGCAAGATCCTTTTGAAATGTCAATCAGCTTCCGTTACTCCCTGCCCTCAGACTTCCAGTAGCTTCCTATAACACCTGGAAGAAAATTCAAAGTTCTCACCATGGTCTAAGGACCTTACATGGCAGGCCCTTGCTGTATTAGAGGGGTCCCTTCCTTCCACGGTGCCCCTGGCTCACCATCAGCTACACTGACCTCCTTGATGTTCTTCAAACATTCTGGGAAAGCTCCCATCTCAGGGCCTTTGCAAAGTGCCTTCTCTGACAATCCTACATAAAATAGAGAGGACCCTTCCATCACCCTCCATCTGCCTGCCCTGCTGTATTTCTCCACACAGCACTCAGGACTATGACATTACGTCACATATTTAGCTATTCACCTGTGTACTGACTAATTTCTCCATTGGAATATAAGCACCATGAGGACAGGGACTTCATCTGTTTTGTCTACCACTACATCACCAGAGCCAAGAACGGCCCTGGCACAAGGTGGGCTCCCCAAAGGGATTTACAGAATGAACAGAGAATTGAATGAGGCTAGGGGAAATACGCATTCTTCCAAAGGCTGCAAGTATCCAGCATGGCTAGGACACGGAGGTGGAGGCAGGTAGGAGGCCCTTGAGACAGACAGGGGCTCAGTGACCAGCTAGCTCACGAAGAGCCCTGTACTCCTGGCTAGAGTTGGGCTGTAATCTGAGGGCAACGGGGAGTCAGTGAAGTTCCTTAAGGAAGGGATGGCACAATTAGATCTGCATGTTTAGGAGGTGAGTTAGGCTGCCAAGTAGGAGAAAAGATGGAAGGGAACTGCAAGCAAAGTGGCAGGATACTTCTGCTATCATCTCAGTCTCCTCATCCATAAAATGGAGGTAACAGCATTATTTTTGTCTTTAGTCACAGGCTGAAGTGATAGCTAAGGGAGTGAATGAACAGAAAATGCTTAACAGGGTACCCGGCAATAGGAAGCTATCAATAAACATCATCCGTTACCATCAATATTAGGAAAGCTTGGAGGGCGATGTCCTGCTTCTGCTCAGGTGACTGGCTGCTAGGACCGGGTGCCTTTGATCCTGATAGGACATATAGAATAAAGGACTCATTTCTGGGAGCAGAGAAGAAATTCTATGTGCCCAGGAGAAATCCAAAAGGGGACTTTGTGAACCTTTGTAGCTGTTACCAAGAATCTCAGAATGAGGTCAATTCCTGTAATGGAATTTTGAAATAACTGTGGGATATCCAGGAGAGATCTGTGGTAGGCAGTCTGATATAAAGGTCCCAAGATCTGAAGGAATGCTTAAACCAAAGATACAGATTCAGAGGACTCCCTTACTGAACAAGCAATTGTCCTGGTCCTGTGTAAGCAAATCCTGAATTCAAAGTACGCAGAGTAAACTCACCAGAGTAAGAGGAAACCATCCTATGGAGCTGAAAAGCGAAGTTCCATTGCAGGACTTGGCCCTCATTCTGAGCTTCTCAGTAACCCCTACAAAGGTTCACAACGTCCCCCTTTGCACTTCTCCTGGGCACAGAGGAAAAAGCTTCACACACTTATGGCTTTTTCTACATTATTATCCAAGGCCTTCTCCTATTTCCTATTTTCCAATGTGCCCCTACTTGAAAAGCCTGGAAAAGCTTCAAAAGTCCAAATATTGAAGCTGAGAGACCTTTTAGCTTTGAAGGCACTTCTTTTCCTGAGCTGAGGGCATTTTAAAACTCACAGTGTTTCTCCCCTACTCCTACTTCAAGAATCTGAGAAAACATGTGTGAAATATGACTTATAGGGCTGGGGAATGGGACTCTATCTAGTTCCCTGGAGCTAGAGATTCAAGAAGAGCAGGAAGGACAGAGATGGAGGTGGCTCTGCAGCTGGTACAGGAAACAGTCCTGAGGTTCACATACAATCGCCTTTGGTGCCATTGAAAGGGCAGTGGAACTAGGCTCATACATACATATACGTGCATGCATTTGCTCATTCACTCCACAGACAGCTGTTCAGTACCTAAAATATGTGCCAGGAACTGTGTTGCCTGCAGAGGAAGGAACAGTGAACAAGACAGATGTGGTCCCTCCTAGAGCTTCGTGTTTTGCTTCGTGTTTCTCAGAATCCTTGGAATTATCCAAAATATAGGGCAAACATTTTTTTTAAATATATCTTTATTGATTTCAGAGAGAGAAAGGGAGAGGGAGAGAGAGAGACAGAAACATCAATGATGAGTCACTGATCGGCTGCCTCCTGCACGCCCCCACTGAGGATCGAGCCCTCATCCCAGGCATGTGCCCTGACTAGGAATCAAACCACAATCTCGTGGATCACAGGTCGATGCTCAACTGCTGAGCCCCACCGGCCACGCAAGGACAAGCCTTTTTAATTTTCATTGATCCACTCAACAAAGATCTATTGAGGGTGCTATACTGGCCTCTAGGGTTACAGTGTTGACTAAAGTTGGACAGTTCCAATTCAGTTTAAATGTCATGGTGAGGCAAAAACAGTGAGCCAGCAGAGGCCATAGAAAGAGCTCACGATGGAATAAGTTAGTCCACCAACTCTTTGGCATTGCCCCATCCCCTCGCTCCCCGCCCTGAGAGGAAATGTCTATGTCCCTACTCGTGGAATCTGGCCTGGTTTTAAACACAAGAGAAACATGATCTGTATTAAAATCGTAAGAGATCCCAGTCGCTGCTCTGCCAGCTCTGTGAGTACTTTGATCACTGCTCTGTGACTTTGATCGCTGCCATAATTCATCACTGAGAGCAGTGCCTGGCATCTAGAAGGTGTTCAAAGAAAAAGGTTAAATGAATGACTTAATAAGAATGGATTGGAGAGGGGTAAGAGTCGAGGAAGGGAAACCAGTACGGAAGCCACCGCAAGAATCCAGGCGACAGACGGGGGGCAGAGCTGGAGGAGGGCAGGAGAGGGAAGTGCTGAGAAATCACCAGAGGCAGATGCGGTAAGACTCGAGTTCTGGTTCTGAGGTGTGTCGACGTAAGACCTTGAGCAAATCAGACTTCCCGAGCCCCTAATTCTTCACTTGTAAACCCTCCTCAAAATAAAAATCTCTGATTCACATCGGTGGAGTGAGAATCCCATGAGAAAATGTAAGGAAAGCACTTTGTCAAATTGTGTGCTGCCCCCACTGGGAGGAGGCATTTGTAGTCGCTGCATTCTTTCCTGGCGGCCTGATGGGCGTGTCGGAAATAGAGCCACTGGATTTCATGGCATCTCCCAGTTTTCTAGGGGCGTGAGTACAGGGGTCCAATCCCTCTGAGGCTGACACCATGATCTCATGAGCCATTCTGCCTCCTGGAGCTGCTCACCAAGGTCGTGAGAAGCCAGATGTCTCCTGCTCCAGAAGCCCCTTTCCCTTTAGAGCAGCAGGCCTCAGACTGGAGCACACATCAGAAGGACCTACAAGGCTCGTTCAAATGCAGGTTGCTAGGCTCCGCCCTTGGAGCATCTGTCTGCATTTCTGACGAGCAGCCAGGTAAGGCTGACGCTGCTAACCTGAGGTCAAGTTTGAGAACTGTCTTAGAGAAACATGCATTTAATTTCCTTTTCTGTTTGGGGGGAGGGGTCCTCCATACTTGCAAGATGACATTCCCAGGGAAATTCAAGAACTAACAAGAAAAAATTTCCTCCAGGTTCTTAATATGAGACCCAGTTGTTTTTGTTTTAAGCAACTGGTAGGTTTTAAAAGCATGGGGCCAAGGTGCCTGGTTTCAAAACTGTACCAACTGTATGACCTGGGCCAAGTACCTACCTCCTAGGACCAATGTAGGATCAGGAGTTAATACATTCAAAGCACCTAGCCGCAGCTGGCATGGAGTAAGCGCTTGATAAATGCTAGCTGTTAGCATTACTATTCCAATGTGCAACTCGTGTAATTGGTTTTTATGGTTTTCACATAAAAACCAGTAAAAAGTTCATTTTCAGATTTGTGACCCACCTCTGGAAAAATGTATAGGATTGAAGCATTTCATGAACAAACCTCGCCCCCAGCTTCATCTAGCATTTTAGTCTATATTTTTCTTAGGACTCAATTCCCTTACTTCACTTTCGTTATTTTATGATTCTCAGAATGTCACTTTAAATCCTTTCTTGAACAAGGTGGATCTTATGTATAAATAAGGAGCTCTGCATTCATTTATGCAGCCTCTCCATGAATAATCCAGGTGTTTCTGGTTCAAGATCGCCACACCCCAACCTCTTCAGGAACCTGATCATTTCTGCTTTACAGGTCCAGGCACCTTAAGCACACAGTAATTACAATAAACCATAGGAGAAACATGCATCGGGATATGGTTGTGTTCCACCCATCTTCCCAGTCAACTTTCTGTCCTTTGGACTCTTGGAATGATATAGAGTATGTTCTACATTAAGCTACTGTCCAACTTCTGTTGCCTTTCTCTTATAATATTATTGACCTGCCACTGATAGAGCACAGTCTTTCAATTGTTTTTGTGGCATCCATTCATTCATTCAAAAAGCAGTTACTCAGCGCCTAACATATGTCACACACTGTGCAGGGTGTTAGGGAGGCGATAGGCGATAATACTCAAGATGCTATCTGTCCTCCAAGAATTTAGAAGCTGGTGAGCAGACCTATTAATTGGCTGGCTATTTCCATATTGCGGGGTGCATGTTATGAATAATAAAGGTCGACAACATTTATTGGACACTCGCTACATGCCGGGCACTGTCCTGTGCCTTATACATGAACTATTTCTTTCATTCTCAGGCCAACTAGGTGAGGCAGGCACTACCTTGTCCTCGCTTCATAGTTGAGGAGGTGGAAGCAGAGAGACTGCAAGGTGATACTGTAAGAGGCAGAAGCAGGCTTCACACCAGGCAGTCTAACTCCAGGGCCTGCACCCCAAACCCTGAATCTCCCTGCTATTCTGCAACATAGCATGAAGCAGAATTGGAGGAATAAAATTTTGAAGGATCTTCGGACCCAGCAATTCCAAAAAAGGAACTATGGGCAGAGAAAAATAATTAGTGGGAAGAGAAAGGGGCAGGACCTCTAGCAAAACAGATTAGGTAGCAGACTGGGGTAGCGACGTGGCACGGAACCATGGGCTGAGGGATGGCTGAAAAAGCAGCCTGCAGCAATGACCCGTGGAGCCACTGGAGGGTGGCCAGGGGAGCAAATTGTGCTACCAGCCCTCAGGAGACCAGCAGGCCCACACAGGTAGCAGTTTTATATAAGAATCAAAATCAGCACTTTCCATAGAGTTCAGCAACAGGCTGTAGGACTTGAGGCCAGAAGAGGCCCTCGCCCCAGGCTTCACCATGAAATGAGAGAATAATTTTGCAGCAGGCATTGCCCAAGCTTCTGTGTCTGCCTGTGCCCCGTGCTTTAATGCTGCATTGTTGACATACAGAGTTTATTAATTATCATGCAAGTCTGGATCAGGGTCCTGTTCCAGTTACCTATGGCTACATAACATACCACCCCAAGCTAAGTAGTAAGGCAGCCATCATATTACGAAGCTCACGATCGTGCAAGTTAGGACTTTGTGCACACCAGAAGCGAAATGGCCATGGGATGGTCTGAGTAACTGGAGATGGCTGGGACCACCTGCCTGGGGCCAGCTGCCTGAGGACTTGGTTTTGGATTCCAGTTGAATTCTTAGGTTCTTCTCTACATCATACAAGCTGGAGTCGAAACAGCTCAGATGGCTTCTTCAGATGTTGGCACCTGCTGGAACGGCTGAATAAGCAGAGCTCACTGGGCCTCTCTCCCCATGGCCGCTCTACAGAGCTAGCTTGGGCTTCCTCACAGCGTGGAAGTCTCAGAACAGTCACACCCATTACATAGCAGCTGGTTTCCCTCACAGCAAGCATTCCAAGGGAAGATGCTGCTACTTCTTTAAAGCTTGGGTGAAGCCATGTCTGCCACATTCTACTGGTCAACACAGCCTCAGAACCAAGCCAGATCCAAGGGGAGGGGTATAGACATTTCTTCTTAAGGGATTGGTGGACAAGCTTGTTCCATCACGTTTCCTTTCCCACAGCCTCCCTTGGTACTTTGTACTTGCCTCACCACAACGTTTAAACTGAAACATAACTGCACAGTCTTAGTCAACATTGTAACTCCAGAGGTTAGCACAGCACCCTCAATAGATCTCCAACTTTCAGCAGGGGGCTAAGGCACAGGTGTGGCCTGCGGTGGTCTAGATAAGTGCAGTGGTTTATTTCCTTATGCACCGAACTATCACTGACCACTTGTTCTGTGCTACAGGCTGTGTGACGACCTGAAGATAGTAAGAGCATCTCTTATCCCTGCGGGGTGTGCACTCATTGGACACTTACTATGCGGCCATTTCCATGCATCATTTCATTAAAAGCCCTATAAGAGACAGACTCTTATTAAACTCTTTCTCCAAACAAGAAAGTTGAGGCTTAAAGAGCCTAAGCCCAAATGTCACAAACCCAGGACTCCTAAGCTCTGTGCCACCCTGCTTCCTGCGTGATAATGTAAGCTGGCCGTGACCCACAGGCACACGGGGGGTGAAGGCTGAACAGTGCATCAGCATGGCAGACGTCAGAAAGTGAGTAGCAACAGTTTAAACCATAAAACGGTTTGGAACAATCTTGAAATCCTATCCACAGCCTTTCCACTGCTTGGGATTTGGTAGTTACGAGGCAGAATTATTTTATTGCCCTGCAAACCTGCATATAAAGGCTTTGTTCCTTCTGTTCAGGCGGAGAGCTCTGTTAGGACATCCTGACAATCCCCCATGTTCCCGATGGTATATAAAAGTTAGACAGTTTGGATATTCAGAAGCCTCATGCAGGTCTTGACTGTAGAAGGCCTGAGGCACTAGGAATCTGGAGCTACTCTTTGCCTTGGTTGTCATGAGTTTCAACATCAAAAGTTGTCCCTTCCACTCAGGAAGAGAGGTTTCTCTGCGACTGTCATATACCCAGGTGCAAAGCTGAGACATCACACTGCTCTCTGCCCTGGAGGCTCTTGACATCCCGCTGATAATACAATTGCCAGTTATTATAAAGTGGCTTTTTCTTTGTATTTTGTGGGGTTACTCTGGAAACTCCAGCAGGCCATGACTATGAGGAAGTAAGTTCTAGGGAGTACAGGAATAATCATGAGGCGTTAAGTAGGGTTCCCAATCCGGGGACCCAGTGACCCAGCATAACCGCTTGGCTCCCTTGTTGCTGCTTGATGCTCCTACACTGATCGAGTCCCAGGAGTGTCCTTGTAGCTCAAGACACACAGCATCCCCTGGCCCTTCCTAGCTAAACTTACCCTCTCATTCACCATTACCAAACCAAGTACCCTTGAAACAAAATATTTGGTACAAGAGAGCCAGATTCCCAGTTTCCCTGCCAAACACCTTCGTGCCCAGTTCCAGGCGCCTCCTTTCCCCTTTCACTCGCATCTGCCTCATACGCCTCCTGCTGGATGCATCTATATTAGTCTCCACTTGGTAAATGCTTGACATTTAATAGAATTCAAAGCAGGGTCTTTGCTATGGACTGGATTGTGCATCACCCCCACCCCCAAAGTTCATGTGTTGAAGTCCTAACCTCTAATGGGACTGTATTTGGGGATAGGGCTTTTAGGAGGTAAGTAAGGTTAAACAAAATCATAGGGTGGGGTCTTTATCCAATAGGATTAGTGGCCTTGTAAAAGGAAGGTCTCTCTCTCTCTCTCTCTCTCTCTCTCTGCCCCCTACCTCCCCTGCTCTTTCTCTCTCCATGCACATGCATTAAGGAAAGGTCACGTGAACACACAGAGAAGGTAGCCATCAGCAAGCCAGGAAGAGAGCTCTCACTAGAACCCAGCCACGCTGGCACCCTGATCTTGGACTTCCAGCCTCCAGAACTGTGAGAAATAAATTTCTGTGGTTTAAACCACCCAGTCTATGACGTTTTGTTATGGCAGCCCAAGGCAACTAAGACATTCTTACTCTAAATTATAATAAAGCATGGCATCAAAATATACCATGATGGACGTTATGATGAAGGTAAACATTGAGCAATGCTGAACCAACTCAGCCTTGAGGGTGTCTTCCCAGAAGAAATTATGCCTGAAGCTGAATCTAAAGGAGTAAAGTATCTCCAAAGGAAAAAGGGCCCATGTGCAAAATGCCGAAGGTGAAAAAGACCACAGTTCCCTGAGCACTGCAAATATTTCAACAGGGTGGGAAGGCAGAGTGGAAAGAATTGAGCAGCCAGTGGTTGGACTAACGATATTAACGAAGATAGGCTGGGAAGGCCTTGCAGGCCATGTAAAGGAGTCTGAATTTTATTTGAAAGCAAAGAGAAACCACCTGAGAAGTTTTCAAGAGGGAATTGGCAAAATGGGAGGTATATTTTACAAAGGCCATGGGGCTAAGCAGCATGTCCATTTCAGGGGCGCCTCAACAACAACAACAGTATTAATTCCACTAATATTTTTTAAGGACCTTTTATGGGCCAGGAACTGTTCTAGGTACCAGGGATACAGAAGCAGACAAGCCAACCAAAACAAACCTGTCCTCCTGGGACTTATGTTCTAGTGTGGAGATACGGTCCATAATAAGGTCAGCAAAGATATATACAATGTGTCAGGTGGCAACTGGGGTCAAGGATGAGTGTGGGTGGGCAGAGGTGGAAGGCGATACAGACCGATAAGAGAAGAACTTACTGATATAACGACACTTTAGCAGAAACCTGAAGGAAGGAAAGGAATGAGCCGGGAGAACCTGAAGTCAGACCATCCCAGGCAGAGGGAATTGCAAATGTGAAGGTCCTGAGACGGGAGCAGTCCTGTCCCAGAAATGCCTAGGAGACCAGTGCAGTTGGAGCAGCAGGAGAGGGGCCCAAGGGGAAGAGACGAAGCCAGAGAGGCCAACTCATGTGCCTGCTCGGGATGTACCCGTAGCCCTCGATTCTCGGGCTGCCCAAGCCTTGCCAAGGCCCGGGAGGAAGTGCACAGAATATAAACTCTTCCCGGTCTCTATGCCACACTTTGTCACCCGGACCCCATAACAGCTCTTCTTGGATCCAAAGTCTCTCTTGAACCACTCTGGCAGCTGCTAACCACACTCCTTTGACCAGATTTCTCACAGACCCAGCTCAGCTTTCACTCCTAGGCCTCCAACCAGAGGAATGAAACCCAAACCAAGGAGCCCAAAGAAAACTGATACTAAACCATCACTTGATCTCCCACTTTCCCCCCGTTCCTGCCCCCCACCCAATTCCTCCTTCCTTTCGCACGCCCGCACCCACAGAAGCGCACATCCCAGCACACAAACATCTGTCCCGCACATGGGGCATTAAGGGAGGACTGCGGGAGGCTGTTAAGGACCAGGAGCAGGTGTCACACGGCACGTCCACTTCTGTCACATCCCGGCCGTCCACTGAACCACAAGGGGGGCTGGGGACTGTAGTCCGGCTGCAGTTTTTGTTGCCCACACGACAGTCCCTGCCACAATGTCCTTCCTACGCTTAGGCGTCAGAGCGTCCTTTCATAAATCAGAGGACTGGTAAGTGACAGGTTTTGTCCCCAAACCACAGTGCTCTTGTTCAGTGAAATCCGAAAGGCTGGGAGCCAGCGTTCCCGCCAACGCGGCCGGCCTCGGGTGCCCTTCGCTAAGCTCCCGAACAGCGATGCCTTGAGCCTGTTGGCGCTCATTTCCGAGGGACACGCTCTCTCCTCCCGAGCGCCGCGGTGCAGAAAACTCCCCTCCCGCTGCCGCATGGAAAACCTATAATCACCTGTCGTCCTTGCTTCCCAACGTCAGAGTTATAATTGTCCTCTAGTGAACTAGCATATTACGGGCTCCAAATGGCTGTTGAAACTAGACAGTAATTGGCCAAATTCTTTGAGCTCCCTAGAAGAAACTTCCTATTTTAAGAAAGACAAACACAGAGTTTTTAAAAGTCTTTATGTTAGTCATTTCTATCCACCTTTTGTAAAACTTGCCTTCCATATAGTTGCCTAAGCTAATGTATGTACACTTGGCTCTTTCGTTAATGCTTGCAAACTATGAAATGTTTTGCAAAAATCTCCGCCGACCCATAAAGCACTCCTGAGTCCATATTAGGTAAGGTCACTGCAAACGGAGGAGGCCCTCCGAGCTGCAGAAGGTGATGCTGATTGTGAGACCCCGTAAGGTATCATCCCCTCGCCTGCAGAACAAAAACGAGGTTAGCCTTCCATGCTATTTCTACTTTTCTTAAATAATTGAACCAGAGTTTTTCAGGGTGAATAGACAGAACCCCTGTAATTAGTGCAGGGAGAATTTCTTAAACCCAAGTCAGGACTGTGGGAGGTAAAGAGGCAATTAATAGTCTCTCTCTAGGTGTATTCATACGAAAAAAATAAAAATAAATTTTCAAAGGAGAAACATCATGCCAGCAGGGCTTTTAAAGACTACTAGGTGTGCGTGTTTTTTTCTTCTTTTTCTGTAACTCTGGCAAATCCAGGACAAGCTTGACTATTGCTAGAAAATCTTAATTTCCAACCGCCTCATGAACATAAAAACCAATACATTAAAGACCTCCAGAAACTCCTCGTCTTCCATCTTTCCTCCCTCATTCAAAGACACATTAGCATCCACCAGGTCACGGAAGCTAGAACGCAGGCTCTCTCCTGGCCGCCCCCTGCGTGCTGTTGCTGCGCACGTCTCTATCGCGGCAGGCGTGACATCGCACCGTGTGCAGTCATTATTTCCCTTGCCTCTCCTTCCAGCTGCTTAAACACAGAACCCATTCCGTGGCTGTTTTTGCTTCTTAGTGCTTAGCATAGTGCTGGCACAGAGTAAGCCCTATGGGGATGAACCTGAACCCTCCCCTTTCCCTAGATCTCCACTGTTGGTCACCAAGCCCTGCCCATTTTTTCTCTCAAATGTGTCTTGAATTGCCCAGCCAGCATGGCTCAGCGGTTGAGCATCGACCTAGGATCCAAGAGATCGCGGTTCGATTCCAGGTCAGGGCACATGTCCAGGCTGTGGGCTCCATCCCCAGTAGGGGGCGTGCAGGAGGCACCCCACTAATGACCCTCTCATGGTTGATGTTTCTATCTCTTTCCCTCTCCCTCTCCCTTTTTCTCTCTGAAATCAATAAAGACATCTTTTTTTTTTTTTTAATATCAAATGTCTTTTGAATCCATCCTCTCGCTCAACATCCAGACCCTTCTCACTCTCACTTGCACTATCCAGAATTTTCCATTAACTGTTCCCTCTAACTCAGGCTCACAACCCCTCCACCTGCCCTCCATACAGGTGCCAAGTTACCTTCCTAAAACACAAGTCTAATCAATTACCCCTTCGTCTAATGCCTTCAATCGTTCCCTAGCATCTGGCATAGAGTCCAAATTTCTCAGTATGATTCTCAACACAGCCTACCCGCCCAAGTTCATCTCTAGGAACTTGCCCCTGTGTGCCCTACGCTCTAACCATTCCAAACAACTGATCAATTAATCAAGAAATATTCCTTTAGGCCTCTTTGGTTTGTTCTTTCTCCTTCTGCCATTTAAAATGTCTTTTCCACTCTCCTCAGAAAACTCCTACTCATCCATCCATGCCTAAATTAAAGCATCACTTCTACAAAGCCAAATTCTCCAAATATTGCTTATAGATCTTCCTCTTCCACTAAATTTTGTGCCCCTTAAAGGTAGGGACTGTGTCTAAATTATTATTATTGTACCACTGAAAGCATAGGCATCAAAAAATTCTTATTAAGAAAAACTGCCAACCAGTCCCTGGGATTCTTTGGTATTCTGAAATCCTAATTGGTACCTTCACGTCTACAAAGGCTGGATTCCTGCTCTTCAGGACGACTCCCCAAGTGTGTCCATTTAGTACAAACTGGAAACTCTCCAGCACCTCTGCTCAAAGTCACAGGCTTGATAACATCCCTTTTTAAGCAGCTAAAGAGAGTGAATTTACTTCTTTGGGGTGGAGAGGGAGGCTGATGCTATAAATCTAAGACAAAGTTAGCATACAGTCCTTTCCATTAAAGACGATGATGATAATCTCATCTTGACTTAGATTTAAACTACATTCATTTCCATAATTTCACTTGATAACAATATTGACATAGCTGGAAATAGTCAAATGTATTGGCAAGGAAGCATTTGGATACTGGCTTCAGAATGCCAAGGTTCCAGCCCCAGCTCCTCCATTTGCTAAATATTTAGCCTTGGGAACATTATTTCACCTCCTAATGCTTCCTTAAACCCGTGTTTTCTCGTCAGTAAAGACAAGGACTGTGACAGTAAGAATATGTATTGTTTCTTATATGCAAACACTATTCTAAGTGGTTTCCACATGACTCATTTAATCCTGTAACAGGTGAAGTAAACACCAGGATCTACTTTTAATTAGGAAACTGAGGCATAGCTAGTAAATGGCAAGGCCAAGAAGGGGACCTGTACTTTTAACCACCACGGACATCACCTCCGAGGGGGCCTCAAATACCGAACGAGACCAAGCAGTGCAGCCCTCAGCACAAAGCCTGCTGCACAGTAAATCCTTAGTAAGCACTGGCTGTGACTGTTCTCATTACTATCAGTTAGGGGGACAACAGCAAACATTCAGCTGAACTAAAATGTCATCTAATCACCTGCCTACACCAAGCACCAAAACAGAGCAGCTCACTTTCCTACAGCCTCTGGAGGCAAAGGACAGGGCCACAAAATCAGAGAGTGGACGCAAAGGCAGCTTACAAGCCAAAGGTCCTTCAGGAAAGGCACGGAAGTGTTGTGACAGACGCAGGAATTTTTTGCAGGGCACTGCATCACTTGCATTTAATTGTCCTGTTCCTAGTGGAAAGACTGCTCGCTTTTCTCCTGAACCATGAGCCCAGGCCTGGGGAAAAGTGAAAAGGGCCCTACCCGAGACAGTTCCCTGGTGATTGACACGTCTCCCTGACACCTCAGTGATGAAGACAGGCGGCCGCGTGTTAATTACTGGGTCAAATGGAGAGCTGAGCTCCAGCTTACACTCTGGTTTACAGTGAGTTCTGCACAAGTCACATGCCCACGACGTCTGTCAAATGTCTGTTTTCTTTCACATGGATACAGGATAATAAAAGGCAAAGCACTAAAATAAGAAAGGGGGGGTAGGAGAAAACAGCCCTAGATTGGGGGTTCCTGTGGACACAAATCACATGATAATTCTGCTGTGTCCACATGGGAGCCAGCATGATATAGGAGGGAAAACACACACAAATCTCCAGGCCCACCCTCCCTCACTCTCTCCCCCAAGGACCCTTAGAGGGGCTTTTCTCTCCAAATTCAACTGCCTTCTGTGTTTTACCATTTGACCTATTTCTCCCCTCCAGACCAAATGGATTCACTTTCCTTCCTTATGGTTTTACTAAAAACAAAATGACAGCAACTCTCACCTAAAATAGCAGGTGGATTATTTTTAATGGAAAGAAAACGTGTCACTACAGGCACATCATCTATGTCAAGCGGAGGTCCTGTCTGCGGGGAACTCTGTCCGATAAGACTTTCTGCAATGATGATCCACACAGTCACTGTCTAAGACAGAGGCCACACGATATAGTCACTAAGACAGCGGCCACGAGCATTTTGGGGCTTGAAATATGTCCACTGCACCTGAGGAAATGTTTCATGTCATCTAATTTTAATAAATTTAAACAGCCACATATAGGGAGTGACTGCCATATAGGCCAGAGCACCTCCGTAGACCACCATTTACTTCTCCTCATCAGGGTTCAGGGTCCGAGCTCCCAAGACAACCAAAAAAGTAAACTTGAAGGCAGTCATTCTTCTGAAGGTGAGAAGGCTTACAGATGACCAAAACTAGCTGTTTCGAAAACTTGCTTCTAAAAGAACTGACCCTGAAATAGGCCCTGGGCCACCTGATCACTCTTTAGTTCCAGCATGTGAACCAATTTATCTTCTACTATCTGTAAGCAGAGGTGGGCCGCTCACACTGAAGGGGCAGGGAAACTCTGGCACTGACCGCGGCCATCGCAGCAAGGGCTGACAGAGGAAATTAAAACCCAAAGAAAAACAAAATCATCTGTCTATTCTTCCCCTTCGGAAACATGTCCCCAGTCACGCCTTGGGCTGGGAACTGGAGTGATTTGCTGTCTTATGAAGATAGATGTGCCAAGGAAGAGGGGAAGGTGACAGCTACGCGTGGCTTGTAAAGAGCAAACGCCAAGCCTTCGTGAAGATGCGAGTGGATGCGAAGCAATGTGGGCCTCATGTCTTGAGAACAACAAAAGCATTGGACTATCCGGAGCAGGGGGGAGACATGATCATTTTTTGTAAAGATGCTGTGGCTTTGGAGTGGGGTGAGGGGGTGAGAGCGCACTTAGGAAGCCTTTGCCATTGTTTTGGCAAATGGATAGAAGTGAGCCCTCTGAGGGCGACAGAACCAAAGAGAGGCGGGCAGAGTCCACAGGAATTTAGGGGCAAAATTCCCCAGGCTTGGTAATGATGGGAGAAGGGCTGAGGAAGGGGGTCCTGGCTCAGAGCTGAGTGGGGAGAAGTGCTATTCCCCGAGCTAAAGACGCCACAAAGGACCGGATGGGGGAGAAATGAGTCGCATTTTTGACACCTATGTTTGAAGTACCTTTGACACAATAGGATGGCAAGCAGACAGGTGTGCATGTGCCTCTGGAGTTTGAGGAGTGGTTTAGTCTATACTGACGATTTTAATTATTTTTTATAATGGAATCTATCATTATAAAAAATAATTAAAAAAAGATCAAGTGGTAATTTGGTGAAATGTCTCACTTTTCAACCCATGAACGGTGATGCCCAGAAATGTCATTAAGTAAAGCAAAGGGCATTTCTCCAGAATTCAGCCCTTACAGGTCCCAGCTCCATCCCCATAGAACTCCAGGCTGCCCACCCCTCCAGAAGCCCACCCCGACTCCCCAGTCCCTCTTCTCTCCTCCCTGCCAGAGAAACTGCCTTGGGGCACACACTCAAATGCCAGAATTCTTATGGTGCCTGTTTCTAGTAGCACTTATTGTGTTATCTGAATGTGCAAACTATCCCTGCTCCTTTGCACCTTGTCTCTGTTCAGTCACCTTTTAAATGCCACTCTAGTTCAATTAAATCAACATCTTTTTCTTTATCTTTTTCTAGTCATTCTTGGCCTTCACCTCTCCTCTCAACTTGGTTTTTTGAAATCTTAGCAGCATTTCCCTAAACACCTTGTCCTGATTAAAAGCTAGACCTGGGCATTTTTCTCTACATAATTCCCTAGTCTGATGATAATTGGTAGAAAGCCTTTACAGACACCGACCTCAGGCCCCAAGGGCAATGGGAAGAATCTGTAAGCTCCAGCACTTCCTGTAAAAGGACTGGCTTTGTTCTCACCTAAGTGTAAATGAATGGAAGAGGAGTTCCCATTCATTGCAATTAGTAAAAAGCCATCATTTTCCCCGTGTAAAATTAAAGCTTAGCAGACACCTTTCCTTGGGAAGACATGAAGCTGAACACCTTTAATTGAAGCCGAACAGGAGCATTAAGAAGACGTATTTCTCTAGAGCTGTACTCCTCACGGTCCTTGAATGCCAAGTATTGGCTTACATTTGAGCCCAAGTGAAGGATCCCTTTGCTGTTGTCTTTAAGGATCACCATTAAGAAAAGAACCAGCAGTGACTCCATTATTGAGTTTTCTTTGTCAGGGGCAGAGGGAGGAGGAATTATAGCCTCATACCTCGGAGAGCATTGTGTTAGTCACTAGGGCTGCTGTAACAAAGTACCACAGACGGGGTGTCGTAAACAACAGTTTATTTTCTCACAATTCTGCAGGCTAGAAGCTCAAGATCCAAGTATCAGAAAGTTTGATTTCTCTTGAGGTCCCCTCTCTTTGACTTGTAGATGGCAGCCTTCTCCCCGTGTCTTCACATGGTCTTCTCTCTATGTGTGTTTGTGTCCTAATTTCCTCTTATTAGATTAGTCAGTTAGGGTCCATCCTAATTATCTCATTTTAAACTAATTACCTCTTGAGGACCCTATATTCAAATACAGTTACATTCTGAGGTACTGAGTGTTAGGACTTCAACATATGAAATGGGGGGAGGGAGACAATCCAGCCCATAATGGGGGTACTGAGGATAACCTATAGTAGAGCAGAGTATAAGTGTTTAGTGACAAGTAACAGGAACTCATTCATGCCAGTGAGAGCTAAAAATAACAATAAACATCACCATCATCCAAAGAATGAAAAAACTCTAAGGAGGTACCAATTTCCAAGGGAAAGACACTGGCTGTCCCAACCGGCGTCACCATGGTCCAGTTAGTTATGACCATGGCTATGTGATCACTTGTATCAAATATGATTGTCTGGGCTCACCCTGTGAACTGGGCTGATTCCCATAAGAAAAGGGGTGTGCAGACAGATGCACATTGCCTGGCCTGTGACTTGGGTTGACGCTCTAAAGCATATTGCTGTGTGATGGAAATATTGTCCTGCATGCCCCGCTCTTTCTTGCTGTTGTCAGACCTCAGCACCTGTTTCTCCCCTTGAAGCATAGACAATAGGTAACTATAGCAACCTGTTGTACAGATAATTGCTATAAAATATCACTGAGGGGTTAGAAAGCCGTGGAGACCCTGGCCCCTACATCTATGGGAGCAAGAGTTCACCGCTAAAGTGAGTTTCTTGTCTCCAGAACAATCAATGTCTTACCTCTTAAAAATAAAGAAAAGCGTATGCGCCACAATTCTGTCTGAAAGCCCGGGCATGCAAGTGGCCCCAGGAGATGCGATTTCAAACAAGACTCACCCGTTCATATTCCAGGTCCATGACTTGGTCAGGTCTCAGGTGCCTCTGATCTCCTCGGTTGTCTTGGCTTCAGCTGCCCACCATTTCCAGGGGGAGGCTGATGAGAAAGACACAGGTTCAGTAACATCACCTCTAGATCTAACGAGACAGCAGGGCCTCAGGTGCAGTCAGTTCATCCCCCAGCATGCGAGGCATCCCAGAACCCTCCGACTCCTGGCAATGGCCCTCCTCAGTCATTTGCTGTCATGTGGAATTCACGGACACAAGGACAATGCCCTTCTCTCTCTTTCTCTATTTTAAACTAAACATAGAATTGGAGTGACTCACTTTAGAATTCCTGGGATAAAGAAACAGACATAACTCAGGGTTTTATAAACTCGTGTCCTCTCTCACCGATACTTTGGGAGACAGCTCTGATAAGCACATGGATCCTAGGACCAGGCTGCCTAGGTTCAAAGCCCAGCTCTACTACTTACTAGCTCACCATGGCTTAAAAGGTTAATGTCCTTCGGTGGTAGGACTCGTAAGCAGTACGGATACAATACCAAAAGAGCTAATGGGTCTCTTTTAATCATGAAAAACCTAGTCAAAATGAATATTTGGGAGAAAGACCAGACTTGAGTATGATTTTCAATAACATCTAATGTTAAGGTTTGTAGCACCACAGACCCCTTTAAGAATCTGATAAAAGCTATGGGCCTTCGTTCCATTAAAATACACAATCACAAGATTTAGAGTTTGGCGTGGTCCATAAATCCCATCTACAGACTGCTATTTAAGAAGCCTGATCCCATGCAAACCCCTCATTTGTAGATAGGGAAACTGAGGCTCAGTGAAGGGAAATGACTAAATTAGGTCTTTAATGTCTTCAAATCAACGTTCATATGACCCATTATTTCTTCCTTATAACAATTCATACTGACATCAAGTAGACATAGCCACGACGTGGAAACTAGTCAGTACATTATGCTTGGGAACCAGCCTCTCCTGGGACCTAGAAAGGGATCTGGAAAGATCACCTCACCCAGCCAACCACATTCTCTAAGCCAAGCTGCACTTAAGCATCCAGTTCTTAAGTCTTTATTCATATCTTTAAAAATGGGAGGTAAGCCCAGCTGGTGTAGCTGAGAGGTTGAGCATCGACCTATGATCCAGGAGATTGAGGTTCAATTCAGGTCAGTGTACATGCCTGAGTTATGGGCTTGATCCCCAGTAGGGGGTATGCAGGAGGCAGCCGATCAATGACTCCCTCATCATTGATGTTCCTATCTCTCTCTCCCTCTCCCTTCCTCTCTGAAATCAATAAAAACATATTTTTTTAAAGTGGGAGGTGAGAGAGGGAAGCAGAGTTGATCAACCCAATCTGGAGAAGACTCCAGGAATCATCAGTGCTTCCTCCTGCAACCTGAGCTCTATTATGCAAACTTTTGGTTTGTCCAGTGATTTCAATCAAACAAATGTGAGATTATGGAAAGAATATAGCCAATCTCTCTGAACTAATTAGGCTGGTCGGTGAAAATATACCATCTAAGGGTCCCAGGCAGGCTTTTTGTAAAGTAATTTCTCTGTAAAATATCAACTAAGATGTCTATGATGTTTTATATTTCATGAAGTGCTTTCAGGTACATAAGTCAACCAAGGAAGGAAAAAATTAAAAGGGTAAAAGCAGCAAATTCTTAACATTAAATGTTTGACTTCCTAAACAACTCCGAAAGGAAGGACTCTCTGTAACCCATGAGTAACCAGACTCAGAGTGGCTAATTTGCACAAGGTCCCAGAGTAATGAGCAGATCCAGGATTTAAATCTTGACATCTGAGTAAAAAACCCTATTTTATAGATGACAAAATGAGGTCTAGGAGGTTACGTCACTGCCCCCATTCATGCAGCTTCTAAAGTATGGGGCCTGTATCTGAACCCATGTCCTAGCTATTTATTTCATTGCATCAATGTCTCTCAACATTCTATGCAAAGCATCTAAATGATAATCACAAAGTTTTTCTTTGAAAAAATAGATCTTGAGTAGAGATTCTCCAAACGTGGTCCTTGGACCAACAGCATTCACTACACCTGAGAACTTGCAGAAATGTAAGTTCTCAGGCCCTACTCCAGACCTACTGAATAAAAAACTCTGGGGGTAGGGCCCCAGCACCGTTTAAACAAGTCCTCCAGGTGACCTGAGAACCACGAATCTGGTGGCCTGCTTTCCCCTACTCCCCTCCATCAAAGCAACTCGTTTACACCTGAGCCTTTTCTAGATGGACCAGCCCTAACACCTATAACCTCATCTTAAAAGTCATCGAAAGGAGTTCAGTATTTAATCTAAGTCCATCATACTTCTCAAAGCTCCAAACCCGGTGGCCTTTCATTTTAGTCTCTTTCCCCAAACACAGTTGGAAATCTGAGGACTCTGGAATCTGCTGAAAGAACTCAAACACAAACATATCCTCAGATTGTTTCCTAAGAGGTAAAAGATCCTCAACAATATCATTTGCTTAGGAACATTTTGTGACATGAACAGAATTTTTTTATGGAGGCGCTGATATTTAAAAATAGTTCCCTGCAGGAGAACCCACCAGGGGAAATGTAAGGCTTTGCGCTAGAGCTGAGCTGGGCAGCATGGAGTTGGTGTGCGGGTCTTTCACAGGTGCCTTATTTGTTGGTGGGTGGTTTAATGACAGTTAATGTTCTTCTCATGCAGGTGTTGGCTGGATGGAATAAAATGAATTAAAACGAATTAGTCTGATCTTGGGGAAAACCGACCCTAAAACACAAATTCAGACTGTATCCCTGGTTGTGATTTGCTTGAGTTACACGAGTGTGCTAACAAGGGGTGAAAATGTATTACTTTTCCTGGAGTATGCTACATTTCATCATGGAAAACACAATCAGTGGTACCAAATACAAATATAATGTTCGCTGCTTAAACCAGCACCATCCTGCATCTCTCAATTTATTGCTTAGCAATTGAATTTACCTGGAGTCTGCCGTAGGTTGAGGTTTCGCAAGGAATGATGCAACATTGCCACCATGTGGTTCCCAGCGGAAAACGTCTGAGACAGAGACAATATCCACCCCCATTCAAATAGATGCACTACTTCCCAGGCCTCCACAGGCTTAACCTTGGCGTTTTCAGCTTAGAAGTCAGCTGGAAGAGAGAGGAGGCCCGTTTCCAGACAGCGCTGTAGCAACTGAGTAATCAGGCTACTCCATTTTCACCTCTCATTCAACATCGCCTGTTCTCTCCCCATCCTGTTCCTCTCTTCTTTGTAGCTAGTATATGACTGCAGCTTAACCAGTTTCCATGCCATTCCCGAATCTCAGCTGCCAGCCATTTAGGGTGCTTCTGAGCTCAAGTCATAGGTCCCATTCCCATCCTGACCCTCCAAGTTTCACAAAGCCCTCCTCCAACCATTAGAAACCAAATCTTATCCTGGCCTGTAGAAGGAAAAAAGAAAAATGGGAGCTGGGGGAAGTGGGAAATTCAGAGAACTCTAACCGCGATCACTCCATCAGCTGGCCTGCCTATGCTACGAATGACATGTCTTACCCCTTTGTGGATCATGTAGTTTTTAGTTAGTATGAATATCATAGGATCTTATAAACCATCTGTCACTTTAAGAAAAATAGAATCATTTTCTAAATGAATCAAAGGCATATCAGGAAGCTTATTTATCTGCAAAGAATAATCCCCAACACTTGCATTGGTATATTCAGGGCTCCAATATCATATGGTTGCTTACAATCAGCCAGTAAAAAACACACGTGTGTACTGTGTGCCATACGTGTATCACATGTCATCCAGAAGATAAATAAAACAGACGTGGTCCCAGCTCTCCTGTTGCTCGCTGTGCTGGAGGGAATGCAGATACTTAAAAAACTTACAGGTGACATCTGTTCTCCAAAGTGCAGTTGTTGGATCCCTCTGGGAGATTTTCTTACCTCCCCCAGAAGGAGGCAGTGTGGTGTCGCAGGAAATGCATGGGTCTTAAATCAGATCTAGGTTTGAATTCAAACTTTCTCCCCCATCAGCTGGGGAATTGGGCAGAGCACTTGGATGCTCAGTTTTCTTATCCATAGAATCAATACATAAATTTCTATTCCATGAGGATGGTAAGAGGGCTGAATGTGATATTTTATGAAGAGATGCCAAATTCTTGGCACAGAATAACATGGTAGCCCTGCCCTGTTTCAACCAGCATACTTCTGATGACAAGAGTCACTTGGTAGCTCTCCTCATGCACCTTTGCCTTGTTGTTGGTGTTACTTAAAGACTGAAGGCTGGATTTAACATCCACCCGAGAAAAACCTGGCTACCCCATATTTTTACAGTTGCCCCCATATTATGAGTGACCCCTCTGCATACCAGGGCCCAGCTAGGTCTTCCACATCCATGCAATTTCTAATTCTCAAAACTTTGCATTTTCTTAAATGCTGCCTTCAAAGCTGATCACACACACACCCCCCACAATTCGTACCTGGAAAAAGCTCATTATTTGCACTTGTGGGTGGAGAATCTCTTTCACTCCCATAGTATGGCTGTCAGCTTTGGTGCTTTCTAGTCTAAAAAGTTAAATTTAAAATGGCTTTTCCCCTCAGCCCTGGAGAAGAGTTGGCATTGAATGCAAAATGAGACGTCTGGGCTGACCACGTGCAGGCAGAGAGGGGTTTTTTCTAAGAATCAGCACATTTCTTTGCTCGAATCTGCTCGCTGGACTCTGCCCAAGGCTCACGCCATCTCCACGCTCCTCTCCGAGCCTGAAGCGGCCTGGGCGCTTTCCCCACACCCCCTGCTGCCCCTTTACAGACAGATCTCCCTTTGGGGAGCACAGAGAAAGCCGGGGAACGTTCGTTCCTAATGAACTTTAAGAAACATAAGACACCCACGCGCTGTAGCAGGATCAATATTCACTTACACTACACTCAGATGTACCGAAGACAAACAGCCTTTTTATTCCTCTGTAATTGATCTGGTTTCGCTCACAGGCCTTCGCCCAGTTGATAGCAGGGGAAAAGAAGTGAAATGTTTGTCTAGCCTCGTAATTGAGTCTTTCTCCATAGCACGCCTCAGCCTGGATCCCCTGGATAAATGCTCAGTGTTTCAGAGGCTGGTCCCTCTCCCCCTGCTCCTCCTAAGACGGCACCTTCGAGGAAGGATGTGGCATATGTGTGTGCCCTCTTGAGGGCAGCAGGGAGATGGCTGGGGTCCCTGAGATGTCAACTGGCATCTGTTGCCCAGGACCTGGACTGGACTGACCCCTGGACTGGAGACGACTGAGGCGTGAGCATGTGCTCCTGACATTCTGCTGGTGCCTCCGAAATCTGTGGCTGGTGTAACTCAATTCCTGCTGGTACACATGGGCATACCCCCGAGGCCTGGCCGGGGTCCCTGCCCTGCCGTCCTCAGCAACACGGGCTCCTCTGCCCACTGGAGCAACCCCTTTCTGCCAAGGTCCTCAATCAGGCTCTGCAAAACTCAAGGGTCAGCCCTGGGGACATGAGGCCCCTCCCTTTGAATCACTTGAGAATTAAGGCAAGTTCAGAAAAGCCAGGCCCTTTGAGGCCTAACCAGGCTGTGCTGACCAGTGTCCTTTGATGATGATGCCCACAGGTTGCTGCAAAGGCTGTGAAACAAATCTCCACCCAGAATCCCAAACCTGCTGCTGCTGGCATTATATTCTCTCTCCCTCTCTCTCTCTCCCTCTCTCCCCCCATCTCCAGGACTCAGGCCCAGAGGAAAGAACAAAACCTGTGTCTCACCCCTTCCTCACTTCCCTTCTCCCTCACTTCTCCCAACCCCCTCACCCCCACCCCCACCCCCACCCCCACCCAGCCACCCACCCCCGTGCCAGAAAGGGTAGACTGTGCATTTCGTGGATTTTCCATTTCCTCTATAAATTACCCTCCTCTGGACATCAAGTCGTGCCCTACCTGCCCCAGGCAGAGGGAGGAGCTCTATTCTGTAACTGGAAAATCTTTAGGCTTTAATCCATGGGGGCCTCCCCTTGATATGGGGGTGGGGTGGGGGGACAATGAAACATCTTTTCCTCTCTTGACAAAGATCTAGCTCACTGCAGAATCAAGAAATACCACTTTAAATATCAAACCGGGGATAATAATTCTTTCTCTCTGTGTCCCTCTTTTAACCATCCTAAGAGGAATGCAGGGAAATGCAAAACAAAAATGATTCAAAGTCTCGCCCACTGCACAGCCCCAGCCCTTCCCTTGCATTCCCCAGCCCCCGGCTGAGTGCCTGCTCCGTGCTCCACGTTAGAGAAAGTACTACAGGGAGAACCGAGGACACAGGAGACACGGTCGCAACCTCCAGGAATCTTCAATCCCATGGTAAGAGAGACTCTTGAATAGTTATAACAGGTAAGACCTGACTTGCACACGTGTGTGGGGAAGGCAATAAATGCTCCAGGTGGCAGTTCAAAAGGCACTCTCTGGACCCCTGACTTCCCCACCTCCTCTGCTATTGTGAGGTTCTTTTATTTTTTAATCTCTCTGCTGCTTGAAAGAAAAGCACTGAGGCAAAGAGAAAGCAAGCAACCTTCACTCTTGACAAGCCCATTGTCAGGAGCCAGCAGCTCCCTGGGGATAAACCCTATAGCTGAGGACACCCACCGGGTCTCAATTCTGCATATGCAATTTGTGCCCATAATTATTTTGATTGCTTCACGGGTCACAGAAGGCTTTACCAAGCAAACAGCCACTAATTAAATATTATGCAAAATGTCTTGTTCCTGCGCAGTCTTCTTATACGTGAAATATAGTCCACTGCAAAATAAATCTTACATCCAGGGATCTTTACCTGTCTGCTTTCACTTCAGTAAGACCTCTTAAGAGAAGAGTAGATGTTGATTTTTTTTTTTTTAAGTCAACTTTTATAGAGAGAAGACTTAAAAGGACAGAACTAAATGTTGCCAGTAGTGACTCTGGCTCATGTGTGTGCATATCTGTCTTTTTTACTTTATGCAGTTTTTAAGATTAGCATCAACATTTAATATAAAGCCAAATAGAGCATGAAAAAGTGTAACATTCAGAAGTCAAAGCATCTTATATTTAATTTCTATAGTTTTTTTTAAAAGGTCCCTTAGATTTCTACCAAAAGGAAAAAAAAAAAAAACAAGAGAGGGAAGTACAGGAGGCCTGCTTACAGACAGGGATGCTCGGACAGATGGACAGACAGGAGGAAGAGGTTCCCCTGAAATCAGGTCACCACAGAGCCTGGTGGTTTCCTTTAGTCGTCTGCTCCATGACCTTCTCCAGCAAACGAATCCTGTTGTAGACTGAACGTTTGTGTCCCCCCTCAAAATGTGCAAGCTGAAACCCTACCCGCAGTGTAATAGTATCAGAGGTGAGGCCAGTCCATGGTTTTCCCTCCGCCAGGCATTTCCCCGGAGCTGTTACTCACTTTTCTGTTTCAGGTTCTTTGTGGGTCCCCCAGGCTGTACTGCAGCGTGTCCCACAGGCAGAGGGGGGCCCTGGTCTCAGGACACACAGGGACAGCGGCCACAGGGGCAATAGCAGCTCCGTGATATGAAGAGCATTCCTTCGATGGAATCTTTTTGTATATCCTGAGTCTTTTTCTAGGAATAAAGTCTTATAACTGATAAAAGTTGTGGACATTTTAAAGTAAAAATAAAAAAGAAATCAAATTCGACCAGCTTGGCTTCTAGAGGATGCGTCTCTGTGGCCACAAGAGCCAGGAGCCGGTCAAAGTTGAAGTACAAAAGCCGTTTTCCCACGGCAGGCTCCTTCAATGAGAAAGTTCCAGACTGCTCCAGATAACCCACCTCGGTCCCCATGCTAGAACTTCAGCGAGGTTTCTGAAACTTTGCTCTTTGCTATCTATGGCCCCAGGTGGGGTCCTGCTGAGAAGGGGGGGGTCCTGCTGAGAAAGGGGAACTCGTGCCCCAAAGAACCCCACTCACATCTTGCCCGCTGTTCTCAGAGCCTCCCCTGCTATGTTGGCTTCAAATATGTCTTCAGGTGATTCCAATTTGCATCCCAAATTCAGCCCTGATAAAGAAGAGACTTGAGCCCAGGAGAGAGCCAGGTGAACTTAAGAAAGGGTGCATGTCAGAAAATGGTAGCCGTCTCATTTCCCTTGCCTCTTGGGGGGCTTTACTCAGTTTGGGTATTTTGTGATTTGCCAGAAAATCAGGGACTCTTCATATTTTAAACTAGAGAACGCACTCTAGAGACAAGCGAGCCTAAATGTTGGTGGGCGTTTTTCTCTACAGGGGTGGGCAAAAGTAGGTTGACCGTTGTTTGAATGGAAAAAGCCATGCAGGTTATGATTATGACAGTAGCTCTGTTAACCCAAAAAGCCTGTCACGACGGCAGAGTGTGACTCACAACTGTAAACCTCCTTTTGCCCTCCCCTGTATAGCTCATGCCTTTATTTTTGCTCCCCTCTATTATGGGAGTCGTTCAGGTTTGACTGTCTTGGCTAAACTGAAGTTGATCTGATATCTTTGCATCAGATACTTTGATTTCTTGCCAATTAATAGAGGGTAGCATGTGCAGGCAGAGCAGCTGGAGGGCTCTCTCATGCAAACTGCAAATAGCTATTCATTCAAGTGCAATGAAATCTTTCTCTTCCCCCAGGTCCTTAAAGAGGGCCTGCTGTCGACAGTCCCCTAAGATTCTCCAGCTTCAGGGAACATCGGTGTCACCGGGAAACTGGTTGCTGGGCGCCATCCCCAGCCTGTCTGGACAGGCAGGGCTGGGCTGGGGTCTGAGAACGTAAGTCTCTATGGTTCCTATGTGATGTCGATGCTGTTGGTTTCAGGGTAAATACAAATTGAGAAACGAAGGGAAAAATATAATTCTCCCCAAGGTGAAAAAAATAGAGGCCTCTACTACTGTCTTTTTTCTTTGAGCTTTTACCTTCAAAAACTAGTCACTTACAAGCTCTTTCCGTGTCCCTTTGAAATGGTGTAAATCTTTATAAAAGCTAAGCGACAAGAAAAAGCATTCTGAGATGTTCTAAATTAAAATTACAGCGCCAGGGGAAGGAGAGAAAAAAAACCTATTAATAGCTGCAGGCCTGCTCCGAGAAAAGACTGCTCGCACTCCTCGGTGTACGTTGGAACTTCAGGTTCATTTCCAGGCGGTGCTTCCACTATTTTCTAAAGTGGGAACAGTCAGGCCCCACTTTGAAGCCGCGGAGCCTCTGCTTCTTACTGGCACATGGACTTTCTGGACTTGCCCACAGCCTGTGGGAGGAGCGCACACTCCTTCGCTGGATTCTGCGCCTGCCCCAGGACTATGGCTTCACCTCCCGTCCCCTTTGTCTAGAGCTAATGTAAATTCTTTCAGGGCTGACGTCTTTCTCCCCCTTACTCGATGTATAAAAAGGCTTGTAAAACTCTGGGGCGACCAACATGCCGCCTCTTCTACCTGGCCAAGCTGCAGCCGGGTAGGTTTCATGCCCCAAGACCCATCTTCTTTTTTGCTAGCAAATAAACCCTTTCTTTTAAAGACACTTCCAGCTACGGGTGTTAAAAAACGTTCGTTTATCATCAGGCTCTTGCCAATTTTATAACCCAGAAATGTTTCCTCAAGGACGGGGGAGCCATCTCTTTGAAGTGTAATCATCCAGAAAGATAGTGCTCCAGTCTCTCAGGGTCCTGGGAGGACAGGAACCCAACTTCCCGGCCCTATGGCAAACCTGCCTCCTGTTGTAAAGACGTGAGAGATTTACTTTTCCTCTGGATACAGGCAATTCAGCAAACACAGAATGTCACCCCGTTGCCAGGTGGATTTAGGAAGGACCGTGTGGCAAACAGTTCTGCGGGGCCCTCTCAGCTGGGGAACGAGTACTGGTTACCTTGAGAAGGTGTGTGCGATGGGCCGTATCTGCTGGGCTACGGAGACGTGTGAGGTTTGTTTCCGTCTTTGTCATCTCTTAGCGGGCTGCCTGTGACACACGTCCCACTCTGGGTGAGTGCCTACTCAGTGATGAAACAATCTTTCTCTTCTGCCGCGAGGAGAGGGCTTCTGGGTTGGCAGGTTTTTGTTTTCCTATGTGGTTTTTGTATGCTCCAAGTTTTCTGTATTAAATAATTATTACACCTGCGATACTATGCCATGGAATTAACATGAGGATTAAATCTATCTGAATGCTATTTAGTTGTCTTGGATTTAAAGAAACAAATAGGAATTAAGTATCAGGAAGGAGGGATAATTCTGGAATATTCTGAGTAATCTTTAACACAATTGATCAACTATTGTAGGCCTTGGGTTCTCCATCGGAAAAATGAGGATTATGTAACTTGTATATTAATCAGTTATAGGTTTTGGAAGATATTCAAACATCTTTTCAATATGTCCCAAAATAAGGTACACATCTGACTTAATCACACGCCTGTGTCTCCACGCCCGCCTGCCTCCTATAAAGCTTTCTTCATATGAAACTAAGACTTCTTCTTTTCAATCTATGCCTCTCTGTTAAGAACACACACACACACACACACACACACATATTCAGGACTTTTCCTGTGATTTCCAAGTAGTGAGAACACAAAGAGTAAAGAAATGGGGATGGGTCTCTTTGACGTTGGTATAAAGACACCACCCTACCTCATCCCCATTACCTGTTTTATTTCTATCAGCAAAATACTCAAAGACCTGCTCATTGAGCATGTTAATTTTATTTTTTAAAATACACAATGTACTTCAAATCCTACAAACAAATATTTTCTACACTTTTACTTACATTTGAAGAATGCCATAGCAATGAATAATGGGCTTGTAACAAAGATCGTTAATACTTTTCATTGCATTAAATTTCCTATCAACCCTAAATTCAAGCCGGGTCGTGCTAAGATAACCATGAGCAAAGGGAACAAGAGGCTATTTGGTATCTAAATCCCTACATTAAAACTCACTATTAGACTAAAAACATCATATAGACCTTAGAAGGTAGATTTTGTTATTTATGCCACTTAAATTGAGACTAATTTTACCAATTTAGTATTTAACATTAATCACACAAGAAGCCCCCAAACTCCTAAGATCCTAAGACCTGGACAATTTAACAGCATAGATCTGGATAAACAGATCTGGCTTTAAATCCAGGCTTAACCATTAACCAACAATGCAAACTAGGCCAGGTTATTTAACCTCTCTGCAAAGTTTCCTCAACAAAAAGTGAGTTAAAATTAAATGAGATAACACTCTCCGTGAGGAGTAGCCATTAGATACTGTTGTGTAACTGTCCTTTCCAGCTCTGTCATTCTCAGCTCTCAGGGTTCTAAGCTTCGTAGTTGCCAGTGTCTCGGTTTAAGACCTTGGTCATTTGTTTTGTCTTGTTTTTCAAAGAAAGAAAATAGGGGAAGTTGGCAAAATGCTCTCAGAAATTATCATGCAATCAAAAGCCAGACTTCCAAATAAGGCACAGATTCTTCAGCGTGTCCCTTTAAGAAAGGAAAGTTCTGAGTCCATCACAGCCAAAAATAAAACCAAAACGCACTGCAGCTCGTTCCTATCAGAAAGACGTATTGCTCTCCACACAATGGATCACCCTGTGGTACAAATCAGCATCACTGCAGCGCGCTTCAAAGTAATTAAAAGGCATCCCTTTCCATCCAAGGTGTAATCAAGGCAATTTACTCCCAACCATAATCAAGAAATTATGTAAAGGTAGATTAACGTTATGAGCAACTTTTTTCATATGTGAAGATAATTTATTTCCGTACCTTTTTTTATGTTTCAAATGAGGATTCTAAAAGACAAGGTTTTCCAAAATACCTCAACTCAGCAGAGTCTTGAAATATTGCAAAAGAGATCAAATTTTCCATCCAAAGCAGCTCCCAGGCTCCAGGGCGGACGGGGCACCTTGTGGATTTATGGGCCTGCAGCCGCATTCGGAGCGTCTGGAGCCCTCGGGCAGCGTTACTTCTGAGCACTGGGAAGAGGTCAGGAGGAGTGATGAAGACGTGATGGCTCTTTCTTTCCGTAGAGCTTGGAGCCATGTATTTCAGTCCAGGTGAGGACAAGATCTCTAGCAGCTCTTAGAGCAGGAGAGCAGAGGGGAGGAAGAACGGCCAGCCATGTGGTTCATCCCCAACTTTCTGGGGGGAGTCACTGTCCCCTTGCAATGCTCACTCCCATGAAGAGGCTGGGCATCCTCTGCTGAGAGCCAGGTAGGAGCCTTATTGAGACTGTAGACACAGCTGCCCCATTGTAAATGGGGGTTCTAAAAGGTTTCCTGGGTCCCACATCTCTACGCTAGCATTCCCCTGTCCTTTACATTGGCTCTGAGTCACCCCAATCAACCCCCCTCTGATATGGAAATATTACAGATGGGCAACTTGAGCAGGCACGACCCACATTTACCCACTATCTTCACGACTGAGGATCCTTTTATCATGTGCTTCTCCACACCTCCATGGAGTCTGTGTACTGAAAGACCTTGCCAATCAAAGTTAGGGCATTTATTAACCATCCTTTGATCCCATTGTTTGCACGTATGAAGGGCACAGAAAATGACAGGCCCTGGTTGGCACGGGGCTACCAACATCATCACCACAGTGAGCTGATAGAATCCCGGCCAATAGTAAGAGTGGTTCAGAGCCCAGACTCTGGAGCCAGAGCACCTGGGTTAGAAACTCAGCTCTGCCAGTTGCCAGCTGTGTGACTTTGGGCAAGTTATACAGCCTCTCTGTGCCTCCATTTTCTCATCTGTAACATGCTAGTAATAACAGTCCCTACCTGTAGGGTTGTTGGAGAGATGTAGGAGAAATAAGTTAATTTACTTAAAGAACTTCTAACAGTGTCTAAAATATACTAATTGCTAACTTATGATGGCTTTAATTTTTTTAACAGTTTAATTTCTAGAAGTATCTCTAGGAATCATTCCTGGAAACTTATGTCCCTGGATGTTTGGACCTAAGTGAAGAACTTCAAGACCTTTTAAAATTTCATCTTGTTTTCGTGTGGCCCACAGTTCAGCTCTCACCACTATAGTTAATCGTAGCTTTAATACCATCCTTCTGCACGAAGCGAGGTGAAAATAAAAGTTATCTGTGATAGACTGTGTCAATAACACTAAACTCTATTTCTTTTACAATTACTGTTTCTTCATTTATAAAGCATCACTGGGAAGTACAGATTGTTTTCCTTTCCCCCATTTTATTTGAAAACTCAAGATATGAGCCTTTTTCTGATAGAAGCCAGGGACTTTGAGGAGTAGTGGGTCATAGGGGGACAGGAGAAGTCACGGGTTCAATCAGAGGTCTGAGGAAAAAAGCTAGAATGCACTAAATGGAAAGCTGTATCACTATGCCCACATGAAACGAAGAATAGGGGAAATTTTGGCAAAAGGAAAATGGCACTGGCCCAATCTTTCCAGTGCTGGAATGGATAACTACCCAGAGGGTGAGAGAGCCGGGCTATACCGTCCCCCCACCGCCGTCCTCGGGGCCACCAGCACGTGGGACCCTGTAGACAGACGCCCCCTCCCCCATCGGTGCCAGTATTAGCTCTGTAATCTTGAGAAGTGACTCTGTGGCTCGATGTCCTCATTAGTAAAATAGAGATAACACCTCTCCCTACCTTACAGGGTTTTATCAGGATTAAGTGAGTTAATGTATGTAAAGCTCCTAGAACGGTGCCTGGCACAGACTGTGTTACATAAATCTAAATTATTGTCTTTATTTTTTTTTATTTTTTTAAATTAATAAAAAAAAATTTTTTTAAAACACACAGGTTCCTAAACTTCCCAGTCCCAGTGAGTCAGAATTTGTAAATTTCCCCCCAGTGATTAGAATACAAGTCCCAACCATGGCCAAAATGTCATACAGTCTCTGGATTCCCCCAACTGATCACCTGACCCCAACAACCTTTGCCTCCCTCGCCTGCCCTCGTTACACTCCAGCCACACAAGCTTTCCTTTGTTCCTCTGGTCGCCAAGCCTGCTCCCACCTGAGGGCCTGGGGCCCAGCTACTGGCTCACCCAGACACAACACTCTCTCCAGGTCATGGCAAGCCTGGCTCCATCTGGCCTTTCCGGCCTCAGCTTACCTGAAATGCCCTCAATAAGTTCCACCCTTGGCACCTAAAGGCTGTCTTGTACTCCGCCCAGACCGGTGTGCATCACGGCATTTATCAGAAGTATGTGCTGGGCCTCGGTCAGAGCGCCGGGGCCTCGCAGAGCATAAGCGCTCAGTGAATATTTACTGTCTACGGAAAATGCTCAACACTGTGCAGACGGCTGTGCCGAGCTGCTACTTAGCAATATGAAAAATAACTAATTCGCTTCAAACAAGGGGCAATAAAAGAAGCTGAGGGCTTTGTTTGCTGACTTACTTGGGATTTAATTACGGGGAGGATTTTGATGAAAAGAAGAAAGACTATTGTAGTACATTATGGTGTTAATGTGTGGGAGTTTCATTGTTTACCCTTGTCTCCTTCCTAGGGTTTTATTAATGAGCCAACTATCTTGTAAGGGAAAATGTATTACAATGAGCTCCATTTGGTTGTGGATCAAGATAAAAATAACACAGTGTAATTTAAACGAAACGATGTTTGCTTGGTGAGTGGCAGACCCATTTAACACTAGCTTCTCTTCTTCCGCACTCCGGCTGTGCACCCCCCAAGCTGAAGGGACTCGGCCTCCTTCCCGTCTAGCTTATGAGGGGGGAGATGAGGCAGCTGCTCAACAATCTAAGTTGACCTCTGGGGGGGAAAATCAAGGTGACCCCTCGAACAGCCACCCTTTGCAAAGACTCGCCACCTTGCCTGGCAGCTTTTGAATGTTGGTGGGTCTTCTGACAGCCACCTCTGATTTTCTGGGCAGGTATTCACCACCTGGTGGCTTCTCGGAAGCAGCTTCATGGACCAAAGCAGGGCACTGATCCCAGAGAGGTGGCAGAGAGGTGGCATTCCCCTTCAGCAGATAACCTTCAAAAGAAGGGCAGCACCTTACGCCCACCTGCGTTAACTGTCAGCTGCCCACAACAGAGCGCGCAGCGGTGGGAATGCCCCTGTTATCGCCGGCTTTCATCGCTGTGATAGAGAGAGGCCGCTCTTGCGGGCTGAGAGGCATAGATTTCAAGGGTTTCTTTGCCTTTGATGTCAATCTTTCACCACCACAAGATGAACATGTGCCACCTGTGGTGCAGCAGAGTGTCTGCCAGGGGAGTGGGAGAGCAGGGGAACGCATACATGGACAGGTATTTGCCATGGGTGCTACATCGACGAGACGAGCCATCTCTCCCCCAAAGAACACTGAGCTCAACTTCTAGAAAGTATAAAGGATGTTAATGGACCTCTCTTCGTAGCTATTAAAGGTCAATACTTTCTTTGCACCAATGAGTGTAGCTGGTGCATGACTAGGTCACCACTGGGTTCCCTGGGATATTGCTCTGACATCTCTTTCCTGTGTCCAGTTTGCCTCCCTCTGATGTTGTCCTTCACCCCATCTCACCAAAGATGACACCAGACATGGGACACTCAGTCAATGCTCAGTATGTCCTTAATACTTTGTTTTGATCAATTATTGTCCAAGATGTAATGACTGTCAGATTTTGGGGAAATGAGCACGCGAGCACACTTCACAAAGTGCATTTTCTCATTCTGAACGATCGTGATGGCACTGGACTGGCTATTTGTCGACACACAGCACACTAGAGCTTAATTTCAGCACAGTGAGAAGTGATCACTTTGGGTACCAACTATGTAAAACCCTTTTGTGATCCTTGCAACCTGAGGACACGAACTAAGATTCAATGGGCTCATTCATGCTGACAAATGCAGAAGCCATGATGTAAGTAAAGGAATTTTCCAGAAACACTATGACTAGCATTTCACACAGCCTCTGACATGTAAGGGACACACGTGGCACTATTGGTTTTTGAACACAGAAGAATCTCAAGTCCTACACCCAAGCCCTCATCCGCAACATGCATAGATTCTTCTCTTTGTCTTAAATGAAAATGCCTTCTCCGGAGTTCTGTGCACCTGCCTGTGAGCAGCCAGGTGTTCAGCTGTTTAAACAAAAACACCAGCCAGCGTGCATCTCTCTGCTACACTCACACCTGGTGCATGGGGGGAGGCAGAGACCGGTGCTACAGGCAGAGCCCACGGGCCAGAACAATAGAAGGAGAGCTGAACAAAGACAAATGCTGCACTTTTTTCTCTGAGAAATGTCAGCAAACTCAATTTCAACAAAACAAAAAGGCGATGCAAGCTTAGCTAATCTATGAAAGTTACTCACATTTGAAAATAAGTTGGAGTCACTGAAAAATAATATAAATATATATATTTACACATAACATATATATATATATTCATCAAAAATCATTAGAGTCAATGCATCAGTAACAGAATGACACTATAACCAAAACATTTAAAGAAAGGCATGAACTAGTCTTCAGGAACCAGTCTCTTCAGGCACTAGCTGACGTTAGTTTCCCAAAACGAAGCCCCCTGCAAAGTCGCAGACACTAGCCTACTTAAACCCAAGGGACTTAGAAAATCATTTTTGCAAAGATATCTGATACAGTGGCGTTTTTGAAGTCCTGATCCATATGATTCAAATACTTTTGAAGGGAAGAAAAAAAAAAAGATGAGAACAATTAGGTTTTTTTTCTGCCTGCCTGTTAAACACCCTAATTACTTCAAGCACTATTACCGCCACTTGAACATAAGCCATCCTTTGAAGCTACTTTTCAATCTAAACTGAAACTGATGCTAAGTTCTTCGGAGAATATAGCCAATATTAATACAATTTGGAGAGTTACTGGATTTACTTTTTTATCTTAACGGGAATGTCAATGTTCTAAGTGCACACAATGGAGATAATCTACTACCATCTGAAGTGGAACCAACACCACCAAAGACCTCTTTAAAAAGACAGCACAATTTATTTTACAAACATGAAAAGTATTATAATTATATACCATGTACCATAACTTTTATTACTGACTGCCATTACTTTGACACTAAGATGTCTTTCTATATCCCTTCATGCAAAATTTACTTACAGGAGAATTACACTGCTGGGTCTTTCTTCTCTCCTACTTTTGTACTGGATAGAATTACATTTCCTTCTGATTATTAACTCAATAAATCATTCTGGGGCAGCTTGTGCAGACATTTTTTGCATTAGTTTCTTACCATAAATCCAATGGGCTAATAAATCATGGCATTAATTATTTGTTTCTAGAATAAACCAGACACTAGATACATAGGGGTTGAATACGAAACTGTCAACGTGACCCATTTCCGTGGCACTCCGCCCAGATTCTGCAAGAGCAGGAGGTCAGTGGCAAGAACCATAACGTGCAAGAGACAGTGCTTAGCGCACGTTGTAAGAACGAGCGAGACGCGGCGCGTGCCTCAGGGTCGGGTGGGAAAACATGGGCACGAATGGCTATGAAACCAGGCGGAAGAGGACGGGGAGCAACGGTGTTACCGAACCACAGCAAGGTTCTGGGGAAGATGAAACTACGGCGGGTTGGGGGGATCAGGAAGGCTTCCCGCAGGAGGTGGCCCCTGTGGCACATCTTAAAGGGCGAGTGGAAACTCACTGGGCAGACTTGAAGGGTGATCATCCGGAACAAAAAGAACAGTAAGGAGGAAAGCGTGAAGGGAGAAGGCGACATCCGGGAGCCACATGTGCTCAGTGTTGTCCGTGTCACGGGGTCCACGGCAACAGGGCCTCGAGGGCTCCGTGGGGAAGTTTTTAAAAATGCAACGGACAACGAGCAGCGAGTGGTGGTCTTGAAACAAGACAGCAACGGGAAGATGAATGTGAAAGCAACGTGCCAAACGAGCTAGGATGGAGAGAAGGGAGGCGTTTGAAGACTAAGTGGGAAGTAAGAAGGCTCCCAGGAGGGGCTGAGCAAAAGGGAGGCTCCGAGAATGGCAAGGGGAATGCAGGCAGCAAGCGCATCGGCAAGAGAAGGCCCTGCTTCTGAGGAGGGAGCTCCTAACACACGAATGCTCTGCCTGCACCAAAGGCAACCAGCCAGAGACGCTCCCCTCTCCGCGTCAGGGGTCCTAGGGCTCACCCAGCCATCGCGTATTCACACCGGGCTTTCCACCACGGGGCAGAATCTGCAAAAACCTCTTGACATCTCACACCCCAGTTCCTGTCGCTCGTTTATTCAACGGAGAAAACCCGAGTGCCAATGGCCATCAAGAGGCAGCACCTCAACATTCGCGAGGGCAAGACCCTCCCGTCACCTTCACAGTCTAATGGTCCCGCCCTGGTGCAACGCTGTAGGGAAGGGTGCGTGTGTGTGTTCTCCTGGACATTTCTTTACTGTTTTGTAGATTTAAAAATAAAGGAAATAATACATTGCAATAAAATGGGGAAGATAAAGTTGCAAAAAATCTTAGAAAATAGAGGAAAGATAAAGGGAAAATGAGAGAGGAGAGTGTGCAAAAGCAGCAGAGTGGCAATCGCAGAAGTTCAGCATCCAAAGAGGTGAACATTCTAGAAAGGGGGGGGGGAGAAAGAAAGAAAAGGAAGAAAATCATCAAAAAAATCCACAATAATCAAGACAACTTCCTAGGATGGAAGGACAGAGGTTTGCAGATGAAGTGGCCACTGTGTGCCCGGCGCAGAGGAAGGAAACAGGCCTCTGCCAACAAGTCCCTTTGTGAGTCGAGACTCTCTCAGTTCCCCGCAGGGTTATTATGAGAGAAAGGAACCCGCCGAACACGGGACAGTTCTACCGGTCAGGCTCGGCTCCCCAAATTGGCACTGGCCCTCAGAGTCCCAGGAGTCTAGGGAGTAAGAATGTACGGGGGCCCTGAATAACATAAAAAGTGCACAGTGTGTATCCAACCAGACTGAATTGATGGAGTGGAGCCCCGGGTTCTTCTTATGTTTTCAGGTTTGATTCACTTGGTAAATATTTATTGACACCTACTTTATTGCAGGCACTTTGGGTGTTGGAGAGGCAGCAGTGAAAAGACAGGCTCGGTGAAGGCCCTCTTGCAACTTACGTTCTAGAGAGCGAGTCAGATAATAAACAAGACGAGGCAGGGTCACGGGAGGCACAGAGACGGGGCGAAGGGCTGTGAAAAGGGGGTTGACAGGTGTTCAGAGAGACTCGGGGGAGATGCTTTCCACCTGCGGCCTGAACAATGAGAAGGATCCAGCCTTCAAAGACCAAGGAAGACCAGGCACAAAAAAGCAAAGGCCCTGTGGTAGAAACAAGGTGGAGTGTTTGAAAAACAAGAACAAATACAAACTGGTCAGAACATGATATACAATGAAGAAGGTATGTTGACACTGGAGAGGTAAGTAGTGGCCACATTACCTAAGGCTGGACAGGCCACAGTCAGGTATGGATTTCTCTTCCTCATACTGGAAAATATTTTCCTAGAAAATTCTCAGTAAGGTTGCCTCTTTCATGTCATTTCCAATTCTATTGTCTTCATTTACCATCAACTTCCAAGTAACAAGCAAATGAAACGAAAATGGATTCTCTTTTTCATATTTTAATTTGACTATGCAGTCACCCACACATAAGGAACATTTCTTTATTTAAATGAAGATATAGTTCTATCTCTTTCATGGAGGGGAAAAAATTCTTGATAAGGAAGGAATCAAGGAAATTCAATACCAGGTCGGTATGTTTTCTCTCAGGTTGCTCAGTGTGCCACCACTCTCGGTGTGGCCGGCCTGACACCTTCACTCAAGCTAGTTTGTGCAGCAAATGCCACATTGTTTCAAGACACTTTAACATTTTCCACGTCTTCCCCTCCCACGGTGGTGCACACACACGGGGGCGCCCTTAGCTTCTGCTCTGCGTCAGCCTTGCCTCAATGGTGCCGCGGACTCCGTGAGAGCATTAGCCATCACCATGCGCGCAGGCTTCTCCTAGAGGCGCTTGGTCAGGGTTTGCCAGGCAACGTAAAACAAGCCATTTACATCGATTCAAGGGATCCATAAAGCTGAAAGTCGTGCAGGAGGAGCTGCTAGTTAGGGCGAGAGCAACGATACAACTGAGACAAAACTATTTCATTGAAAGGCTTTGAGGGACCCATTTTCCAGTGTCACTTTTGCTGTAACGCACAATTGCCCCAAATAATGCAGGAATCAAAAACTGCCGAAAGGAACAAAGCCTAAACACAGTACACCAACTCTACAGGTGAAATGCTCTGCAGTAACATTCACCTGCCGACTACCCGGGCTAGTTAATGAACTATGACACTAAAGTGTCATGCTTTTTAAACACTTAGAAAGATGGCTTTGTTTCTTCTATTAGAAAACTATTTCAGTCCATAAAACTGAGTCTTTAAAATGGTGGTGTCTTTTCTTCATTTAAAATACCAAAATGCTGTGTATTGATTGAGTCAAAAGAGAGTCTCTGGCCTTGTGAACGATTATATCACAATGTGGTTGTCTCAGTTTGGTGCGTTACATGGATTGCATACTAAAATCTTCTTAACCTCATGATTGCTCTCTCCTTCCCACATTGCATCAATCAACAATCCTTGCTAGTTCTACGTCCAAATCTCTAATCAAATGCATGCTCTCCACTTCCACCTACACTGCTTTAATTCAGGCTCCTATCATCTCCCCAGACAAGCTCTTCTAATGGCCTGATTTCTTCCTGACCACACTCAAATGCCACCTCCTCTGTGAAGTCTCCCAGCTCTCCACGGCACGATTAAATCACTCCAACTTGCTTTGTCCCAGGAGCTCTCGGTACACAGGACCCTTACAGCACAGATTACCCTCTACCGCAGAGCTGCAAGTAAAAATATGCAGGCCACGTGTGTGACTGCAAATGTCCCAGGAGCCTCATCTAAAAGGTAAAAAGAAATTGGTGAATTTAATAATACATTTTATTTAACCAGGTATATCCAAAATATTATCATTTCAACATGTAATTAATACAAAAATATAACAAGACATTCTACAGTTTTTCATATTAATCCTTTGAAATCCAATGTGTATTTCACATTTGTAGCATATTTAAAATGTAGACATAAGCTGTTGTCAAAAATAACTGATCTGTATTTAGATGTCATAAAAGTTACCATTGAAAAATGCCCAAATTGTTCCAAATATACTGGAAACTTTTATAATAACTGCATCAAATATCAACTTCTTTTTAAATTAAAATAAAATTAACATTTAAAAATCAGTTCCTGTCTCACTGGCTGCATTTCAAGTGCTCAACAGCCACATGCATCCAGTGGAGATTCTATCGGGCAGCGTAGCTCTAAGGTTATTATTTGCGTATACATCTGTCTTCCCCACAAAATCAGACCATGTCTAATTCATTTGTGTTCTCCCCATTGCCTTGGCACATGCAAGGTGTTTTATGAAAGTTTGTTGACTAAATAAAGAAAAATAGATGTGGAAGTCACCTGATTCCACTGTAATGTTAAATCAAGAGAATTCTTTTGTAGGGAATATAAATGGCCATTTTTATGAATACATATACACACATACACAAGCACAGGCCTGCGTGAAAACTAATTAAGACTAAGTACATTTGATCTGTCACCGACTCCTTCAATAATAAAACTGACTTCATACAGACTATTTCCCCTTCACCTGCGCCTTCATCCAGCTACTCTCCTTTCCTTAACGCACGCCTGGGGTACTCTACACAATTAGCACTTCATATAAGTTTTTACATTCTCTAGTTGCTTTCTCTCTCTACATCTTGCCTTTCCAAATTCTATTTTACGCTTCTGCAGATAGAGATCATTCCTCGTTGCCCTTTGAAGCTATTATCGTAATAACAAAGTACAGGAATTTAATACATGACACAGAATCGCTTCTCCGATGCCTCCTCCCAGCCAACCCTAGAGCCCAGCCGCTCAGCATTCAGATTCACGCCAACATGTCAGGATAGCCGGGGCCAGGTAACCTCCCCACGTAATCAGTACTTCTCCATGTGCTACAGTGTGTTTTGTAAGTGGAACTGTCCTTCACCCCCCACAAGGTGGGATGATGATTCCAGTCTTTGTTACAATGCCCCGCCTCTCATCAAAACGGACCCCTGCTGGGCGCTGCTTCCTGCCCCGCTCGCGTCTCCATCGCCCCCTACCGGCCGTGGGCTGCAACAACACGACAGAGGGAACCGCGGGGAGAGATCTCTGCTGTCTTGTTAGGAGCATCTCCCTACAGGCAAGTAACTCTGATAAATCAAGGCACACATAAACTTCCACAAAGGGAATTACAGTGGGTTTATCATTTATTCCATTTTTGCTTAAATAAGAACAAAATAAAAGTAAACGGGAAGATGCCTTGGAGAGTCAGTCGCCGGGTTCCTCCAAGTCTGTGCTGGTGTTCCCTCGCTTTTGCTTGGACAGCTCTCTGATGGCTTCTAGCTCTGCAGGAGTGAACTTGGGGGTGAGCATCACAGCGTCATAATCAAATTCTTCATCAAGTCTGAAGGGCTGAACTTCATCTCCAAGTATCTACAGGACGTAACAAAGGAGGAAAATCATTTACAATCATTGTAAATGAAGATAAAGTTGAAAACATAAATTCCCTATTAATATTTAATTAAACTTTTTTTTAGACTTCAGCTCTCTTGGCTGATTAAGCTCTTTTTAAGTAAAGGAATAAATTCAATTATTCAATTTGACCTAATTTAAGCCCCTTAATATGCCCCATTTGTACCGTCCTGCCTCTACAGGAATATCATTAACTAATTCCACCCACGGCAAGAATTAGAAAGTCTCTCTTGCACACATTCACTACATTTTTACCACCTGTAGTGTTAGGACTAGAAACATACAGAAAAATGAAGAGTTATATTAAAGTGTGGAAAAACATGCCTTAAAATTTTGATCAACCTCGAATACATTTTCACCATTTACTGTAAAAGACATTTTCAAAGTTAAAAATACTCTGCACTTAATGCATTAACTTCAGATTATACCTATAATTCCTGGTCCAATAACAGTAGGAATTAAAGCACACAGTCTCGCCTTAAATTAAAAAGCCCAGGATTCCTTTGTCCTACCAAGAATTTCTAAAATACTATAGAATTTATCTGCAAGTCAGAGAAATTCCAACGAGGGATAATAATTTTGTATCTATTTATTCATAATCTGTGTTTTAAACATTTCCTAAAGGAAGGTAGATTTTTTTAAGCATATTTGCCAATAAACAAGAGAGAATGCCTTACCTCTCACTACCTCACCCCTTGAAGAGCCCCCCAGAGCCAATGGCGTGTGCTACAGCGAAGCCTCCGTGCGGCTCTGTAACATGTATGGCGATGCTGAGATAATTGAAAACTACAGTTTATGCAAGAACAGGGGAAAAAATGCCCTGAAGCTATAATCAGCTTTAAATATTATTGTCTGGAAAATGATTTCACTGAGTGGATTTTGCAGTGTTCTTGAAAACGGAGCATAGAGCTCAGAAACCGTGCTGTTATTAAAAGAGGAAAGAAAAAGAAAAACCACCATGGAAAGTACGCATGTCCTGTCTGTTCGGCAGGTTGCATCTCAGTCAGGGGTGCGGGGTTCAAAGCAAACACCCAGCCATTTATCAGCCTTTCTTAGTAAAACCAGCAAGAGAACCAATTTCAGAGACTTGCTTGTTTACTCCTTAATAGAAAGTGCACGCTTTCCTGACAACGGAGTGGTCACTGACGGAGTTCCCACCGAATGCCAGCCCCAGTGCCAGGAGCTGTGTGGGGTGAGCAGTGATCTTCCGACAGCCATCTCAAGAGGCGCTGAGGGGCTGTCCCGTGCCCTAGGCTGCACGGCCAGGAAGGAAGAGAGGGGACATCTGAATCCAGGGTTATCTGCTTCAGGTGAAGCTTCACCTCTCAAACATCACCAGCAAAAATCCACCTGGGAGTCTTCACGGAGCCGCATCATCGCTGCCTGGGAGAAAGGCCCTTTCCTGAACGAGCTAAACAAATCCCGTCGCTTATAACAGACAGAGCACACGAGGCTCCGCCTCATACCCTGACCCTCTACGTGGAGAGCAGCTGCACGCGGGAAGCAAGTCAGCCCGCAGGGGGACTGATCCATCAGGGCCACCTTCTGAGGTCAAACTTATCATCGCCACAAAGGGACGAGGGGTTGCCCTGCTGAGAGCAGCTCCAGCGAAGAAACATGCACACAAGGACGCGGGATGTTCGTTTCCTGAATCCTAAGCGTCCCCGCAGTCTCCAAGTCTCCTGGGCGATGCGCGCCGAGGCTGGCAGGCCTGGCCCCGCCCTGGGCCGAAGCCAACGGACACTGCCAGGGCCAGGGGGAGTCCCATCGTGCCCGGGCACCAGCTCATGGGATCCTGGCTGCCCTTTCATACCTGGTCAAGGGAAGAATGCATCACGTCTTGCTCCTGATATTATCCGACCCCGTGCTAGGTAGAGGCGGGCAACGGTGCCAGAACGTACAGGCCACAGTCCCGGCCACCAGGCGTTTACCGTTACATGTCATAGGAGCACATACAAGGTGCAGTGGGGTCGTAGAGGGGGGCACGAACCCCAGCCTGGAGGCCAGGGAGGCCTGTGGGAGTAAGTGATATCTAAACTGATCCCAGCTCTGAAAGGACTAGCAGAAGCTAACGAGGACAGGAGAGAGTGAGCCTGAGAGGACAGAGCGGACAGAAAACATTCCCAGCAAAAGAAAATGAGTATCTAAGAACTAAGGGCAAGAAAGAATATAAAACCATTTTAAGAAATTGTGAGTATGAGAAGTGAGAGCAAATGTTAACACAAAAAATGAACCCAACTGAAGATAACATTGACTTCTTACTAAAGTTAAGGTGTCCAACTTATTTTAGGACTTGGTTTATTTTACTATATAATTTCAAAAGTAAACGTTCTACCTAACATTCTTGAGAACATGCACAAACATACACATGCAAAGAGTGGCTGGGGAAGGGAGGTGTAGATGGACCATTTGCAGGGCCTCGAAAGTTTAGCATACGTTTTTGTGCATTTGGGGCTTTTTCCCAAGCCTCTGCCATTATAATTTTGTATTAACTTATTCCGACTTTTATTAACTGTAAGTATATTTCAACAGCTCTCACAGACTGAATAGAAATGAATCCATTCTTAGAGCAAAGTAATTATGAATACGTAATTAGGAATACCCTAGTATTTATAGATTTATAATTCAACACAATACTTAGAAATTTATAAACCAACACATGACTTAAAAGGTAACTATTATTTTACTACAGGGTGTCCCAAAAAAATGTATACATACTTCAACAGCTGATAGCTCAAGTGATGTTTCTTTCTTTTCAGTTTTAATCCATTGGAATTAATAATGTTTAATAAGTGTACATACATTTTCTGGGACCCCTATATATACGTTAACGATGCCATTTAAAAACTCTAATATAAAGTATTGCAGTTTTTTATTTAGTATTTTTTACTATACACCCCAAAATGATAAATTTGACTTTGTAAGTTAGATCTCAATAAACTTAACTTTAAAAACAACAAAAAAGAAACAACTAGATACACACTGCAACTCAGAAGACATCACTGTGAACTTCGAAATGACAGCTTTCAAAAGACTGTAAAGTAGCAATTCTATTTATGTATTTCAGCTGTTGGCTACTGGCACACTCGGCGAATTCCCTTCTTTCAAGTTAGGTTCATTTTAAGGTCTTGAGCTAAAAGACTCCATGGTTTGTAGATTGCTAACTCAAATTCTGATTTATTTCAAAGAGAAGAACTTGTGCAATGGAACACCAAATCTCCCACTATTAAACAGAAAACAACTATGAATTAAGTTATTAACTTGTTATTTTTGCCTAAGGAGCTGAGAGAAGTGTGTGGATTTCAGGTGTCTAACTTCAAATCTAACTGAAATCTTTGTGTAGCCTCTGGGGGAATAGAATTTGTACATTAGCAAAACACTGCTAGATTCCGTAAAATTGCTCATGTGACTTATTCTAAGGGAGATTCTGCTACAAGAGGACTCGTTTTCATTCATACCACCACATAGACAAATCAAAGAAAACAGGACTAATGCTCAAATCAGTAATAGCAGCATTTAGCTATAGGCTCTCTTACAAAACAATATGGTAAATAAACTGTCTTTATAGGTGAAAATTTTTGAAGTCCCAATAGGAATTGAAAAAAAAAACAGGATATCTCCCATTAAAATACTACCAACGTTTCTTCTATGACCTCTTCTGTGGGTTGGGGGTAGGGAGAAGGAACTCACAATTTTTCATCTTCCTAATGTGAATTCCTTTCATCAAAATCAATTAACAAAGGTGAGAAATTATTCACAAATAGAAAGTGGAAGTTTCTTGGAAAATGTTTGATTTTAAGGGGGGAAGTGCACAATGTATAAAACCAGTGATAAAAAAAAATTAATTAGTCCAATCTATACCAGGACGCCATGGATTCTTATTAGGCAATTATGGGAAGTCAGAGTGTCCGGGGTACACTGGCATCCTCTGACACTGAAGTCACAGAAAGCAGCTATCTCTAGCCCCTTGGTAGGTCCTGACAGGACACATTTGCTGGAAGTCGATGCGTAAGTTCTTTTACTGCTACTGGGTGCTTTAAAATACGATTACTACTACTAAACCACACAGAGTTGGTCCGGTATTAAGATTCTAGACAGTTCTGAAAAGTTTCCCTCACAAGTAATGGTTAGAAATAAAAATCCCAAACCAAGATATTACTCTGGATGTTTAAAAAACAGCAAAAGTTATCCATCTATGTCTTATGAGTCAGCCAACACACACACACACACAAAAATGTTTATATCATTTTGATTCCAACATTTTAAAATGTTCACATTTTCTGGGGAGAAATTTATATTCTTTTTGAGGATACAGTCATATACAGGGTTCTAAAAAGCATCTTACTGGATGTTTGATAGGTTCCAGAAATCATTCAGTGTTTCTTAAAATTTTCAACTGAAATCATTTTACAAAGATTTCTATAATGGTACTAGGGGGCATGACCACTAGTTGGTCAAATAATTTGTATGGTCACAATGGAAGTCAAGATCATAAACAGGTTCTTGGAAAGAAACTGATTCCTGCCAGAAATAACCTTGCAATTTTTGTTTCTTACTATTCAACAAAAGCAATCCATAATTCAGAAAGCACATAGAAAAGCAGCTGCCCCTACCAGTTTACCTGGTAGCCAATTTAGGGGTTTAACGTAAGCCTGCAGGTGTCCTAGGCATATAGGTGTGCATCCTGCTCTCACCCCTGCCCCCTGCTCTCATCCCTGCCCCTCCAGGGAGGATGGTCACCTCACTTGCAACATGCACTTGAGGACAATGTCCTGAGGCAGAGGGGAGTTCCAGAGAAAACGAGCAGGGATGATCCCAGGGAACGGAGCCACTGCTAACTTTGAAGACCCTCCACAGGCTGTTACAAGAAAGAAACTTCCATCCTCTCCAGCCACTGAGCTATTGCTGGGATTCTGCCCTGCAGCAGCCTGGCCTTACTTTAACTAACACCAGATGTTTACAGGACCTCAGGAACAATGATACAAAGAAAAAAGGCCAGTTCGGACTAAAAGAGATAAGAAAACCGTCTGTCCTTTCTGCTGCGTTGTCCCCAGGTGGCCCTGGCCCCTAGCATCGCATACGTCATGAAACAAAAATAGTTTCCACACATAAGCATACTCGTTCTGTGTTTAAAAAGAAATATACACATTAGAGATAGATGGCGGTGAGAGGGACCCAGTTAAGCAACTTGAATTCTGAATTTTCCAAAATCTGGGAAAAATGCAAGAGCACACAGGTATGCCAGCATTTCCCTGAAAGCACAAGTTACAAAGGCAGGGCAATTCCGAGCCTGACCGAACCCCTGTGGAGTACCTCGTCCCTGTGCCTGTCCGCCCCTTTCACCGTGGGCTGGGGCTTCGCTCCAGGGATCCCAGGCCGGGCCACGGGAGGAATGCAGGGAGGAATTCGGGGGCTCAGGTCCTGCTCCACTTCTCCGGGCAGCAGCAGCAAATCTGGTGGATACAAAATATTTCACTTGATACTTTCGAGGAATTTACAGTTGACCTAAATCATCTAAAAGCCCATAGTAGTCAAAAGAGTAAAGCAAACATGCTCAGGTAGAGTAGGTCCATCCACAACGCTTGTCCTCGTTTGGGATGCCCCTTTCTGGAGAGTACAAGTCCTTGGTGCATCTCTTTTAACCTTCTGGTTGCAGTTAGATTCCACCCAAGAGGTCTGGGAGAAATATTGTTTGGGGGTGACTTGTTCATGCCTCTCACCCCGCAACCCAATGTCTACCTCTACAGGAAAATAGGGCAAAAAGATGCTAGTTCTGCCCTATTTTCCCATACTTTCCTGAAGGGTGAAGAGAAGGGAAGTGGAGTGTTTATTTCACCCCATAACGACATGGCAATGTTTCAAAATATATATTTTAAAAAACAATGATGCCAGAAGGAAAGAACTTTAACTTTCAGCAGAAAAATGAACTACTCTGCATATTCAGAACGTGTGCTCTAATTTTCAACACCTGCAAACAAACGAACAAAAACATGTTTCCGGCCTGTTTGACACAATTACAAGAGTTCAGTGGCCAGTCCTGGTTTTCTGATCAGCGCATTATAAGGGGACGGGTGCCCTTACTTTTGCATGTGTGAGAGAGCACGGAAGCAGGACAGACAGCCGGTGCTCCTCCACGGACCCCTTCAAGGAGGAGAGGAAGCGAAGAGAAGCACAACAGGTTTCCCCCGCAGCCGGGGCCTCCAGGGGACCAGAGGGGGGCTGCTGGAGCCGGCCGGGAGCTTGCCCGGCTCGGGACAATGCTGCCTCGACTCAGCGATGGCCCCAGTGGAGTCTGCGTTCTCCGTGGAAGTGATTCACTCCCAACAGGCAGGCCTTGGCTGTTGCCAGAGGCGGCATATACAGGGAGGTAACTGAGCATGATTCCACATTCAAAAACGGAAACTTATCTGAAATAATCTCTCACCGCTGTCATATCACCTTCACAAAAAACATAATTACAAAGTTCGTAAGACTCCAGCCACAGAGAAGGGGGCCTAGGAGCTGAGCGGGGGGGGGGGAGGGGGGGGGCGCGGCAAAGAAAGTGGTGTTACTGTGATTAATTACTGAAACCATAAACGACGACCTAATTAACTAGCAGAAATAAAAACAATGATAATAGTCAACTCTTACGAGCTGACATGTTATATGGGTTATTAAGTCAGCTAATCCAACAGCTCCGCTATTTCCCGTTTTACGGGCCTTGAACTCTAAACACTGAGAGTAACCTCATTCAAGGTGCCACAGCCAGAAAGTGGCAGAGCCGGGCAGTCTGTCTGCAGGGCCCATGATGTCACATTATAAACTTCTTTTAAATAAACATTCCAATTACATGTATTATTTAAATCTATCAGATTAACCATCCAAACCCAGGGCCAAGCAATGGCACTGCAGTAGCTCATTAGCATGGTTCGTCAGTGTTAATTGCACTCAAACATTTTATGCCCAGAAAAGTACTATTTAAACTCAGTACAGTTGGTGGAAAGGTTGCCTTCCTAATATATCTATTTATGAGTTCAAAGCCAAACTCGGTGTAACTGCCTAGGACTGGTACAAGACTGATCTGGGGCCTGCCAACAACACAGGCAAAAAGAGAAAGGTTCAGGCCTCTTAATGTAAAAACCAATATCCACCAGGCTCCCTGACTGCCAGTGCAAACGTGAGGACAAGTGTGAGATAAAAATTAATTCTGCCTTCAGAGCTATTTAAAATCTGACTGACAATATCACGCACCGAGGAGGACAACGCTGCAATTCCTCTGCTAAACCTCTTCACCTCCCTCTCTAATATTTTGCAAATAATGTTTTCTTTCAAAAAAAATTCTAAGGCCATGGGAACAATTCCCTCAACCCAAGAAGACTCAGAATCCTCCACAGTTTTCTTGCCATTTATTTCTTCAGTGTAAAAGCAAAATGCACAAATGTGTATCCATTGGTGCCTAACACAGCATCTTATAACTAGTGTATTCTCCACAAACACTTGGAGATAGGAAATGAATTTCCTGCACCTCAGCTTTTAAACTGAACAGCTAGTGTCAAGCGTCTACCCCCAGCAGGGGATGTAAAGTATGTGCAGTCCTTACCCTCGAAAACTAAACTCTGTTACAGGGATGAGATTTTCACACATCAAATCTGAGGACAGTCAGAACGAAATTAAACAACCTGAACTCTAAAGGGAGCAGATGCATAAAAGAATGAAACCTCGATGGAAGAGAATAGTCTGATAAGACGGTGATGACAAAAGCTGCCCGCCTTACACCGGCTATGCTCTCCGGTGGGGAACCGATGGTAATCATTAACAGAGGGCAATGGAATTTCTGAAGTCTGTAAAACTTTCTAAACCCGAAACGTTTTAAGAAACTTAATCCTACCTTAATTGTTTGTGAGACTAGCAAAGGCCTCGTTTTCATCGTACTAAATGCCACTGCCTCGGCTGATGTACACTGCAGGGTCAAGGCAACTCTCAAAAACGAGTCTCGATGTTGGACAGCAAGACTGACTGAAATCGTTTCAGTCTCTTCTTTCTCGACTACATCATAAAGAATTTCCAACATTTATGAACTATGTGTTCATGCCATTTGTCTTCCTGTATTTAGTCAATAATCACCAAGTCAGAAACTGTAATCATATAACCTAATACAAAATTTAAAAGTAAGCAATCTATCTGACATCTAATAATTTAGATAAGAATAATATTTAATCTGCCTCGCATAGTTATTAAACTAACCAATCTGTTCCTTTCTAGTCACATAGAAATAGCCAAATTTTTTTTGAAATTTGGGGTATTCCCCAAGAACAAAAAGGATATGAGTAAAAACAGCTTCAGTGATCCAGGCCCTTTCTGCACACAGCTGCCCGCGATGATAGTCTACCTCAGTGATTCCTATTCTTAAAAATGTTTGAAAATTCCAAAGAACTTTAGTTTACGCGGGTTATATCTATGAATATTTACCATATTAGAAATAAAACTGGGAATTTTTCAAATATTTTTATTTAATTATTTTAAGATATCATTATATATTAAAATAAATATTTACTGAAAATATTTATTCCCAAAACAAAGAAAATAGTGAGAAGAGAAGCATTGTTCTACGTTTAAAAAATGTTTTTGTTTTCCTTAAGCAAAGAAAGCTTGGTTCTATTCTACATTTGCTTAAGCATTCAAGTTTGGAATATTGTTTCGCTTGAAGTAAATTTAAAAAATCTAGTCTCACACAGATATGTAACTGGAAAAGGGAGGAGTACTTTAATAGTCCTTCCATATAATCGTGGCTACTCTTCTTTGATACTACTCTAGATCTCAACAAATGATAAAGTTTTAAAAAATAGTTTCAATGTGCAATCTGAAACCATTTCAGTGAATTTTTCACACTGTCATGTTAAAATCCATTAGTCTGTCTTACACAGTGAATGGTTCTTTCTCCTATACATGATTTTCTAACATCATAAGTTGGTCATCTGGAATATACTGATTCACTGTTTTATACAGTTCTTTCAAATGTAGACATAGTTCATTATACAGTATAAAAATCACATTAGTTAACATTGCCAATTTTATCAGAAAAGTCTTTAAATACTGGGGAGGTGTCAAGCTCGCAGTACTGAATATAAGTTTCCAAAAATCTGTTTGTCACTAGATCCACTGCCAATTTTGTCATTGACAATGAATACTATCAGTTGTTTGTCTTAAAGAAACAGGCTCACTTCGTCCACTTTTGAGAACTATAGTTTGTCATTCTTTCAAGTAAAAATGTTGATCCATGAAAGAAAAAAAAACTAATTCAGCACACGACTCAGTCCCACAAGTATTTTTCCATACAACCATTGTGTTTCAGTATGCAGCATTTGATGTTCAGCATTTAAACAAAAACTGCCAAGTACACAAAGACGTCAGATCAAAAGGGGAAGTTAATAATATAATATTAAAATTATAAGACATGAATTCTAAAATAGCTGATTAATATGACTCAAATAACACATCACAAAAAATGGAGAATTTCAGCAGAACTAAACTCTATAAAAATAGATATTCCATACCTCTTTTGAGAACTGAAATATTTAGGGCTTTATTAGCAGATTAGACCCAATTCAAAAAAGGATTAGTGAACTATAAAATAGAGAGTAGAATATACTCCAACTGAAGCAAGAAAGGAAATAAAAAAGGGTGGCAATGCAGTAAAGAGCATAAGAGATACATGTGGAAATGTTCAAGCACGGGTAATATTTGAAGAGATAGCAGCTGAGAATTTCCCAACACTAACAGGAATTTCTACAAACTTCAAACAAAATAAATACAAATACAAACAATACCAAAGCCTAGTGAAATTACTAAAAGACAAAGACCAAAAAATCATAAAAGCAACCAAATGAGAGAAAAAATACCATATTGTCCTCAAAGGAACAACAATCAGATTGACATCTGGTTTTTCAACAGTTTTCAGGAATGGAGATCAGAAAAGAGTGGTATGAGATCTTTAAAATGCTGAAAGGAAAAAATTACAATCCTATAATTCTCTACCCAGCAAAAATATGGGAATATGAAATAATAATACAATAATGCTTGATTAATACAAAATAGGCAACAAAAAAAGAACATATAACTGGCGGACAAGTAGAAAACAAAATAGTAAGAGAATAAATTTAAAGCCAAATATATCAGCAACTATATTAAATGTAAATGGACTAAACCCTCCAATTCAAAGACAGTTTTAAAATATATATATGTATACATGAGTGTATATGTGTATAGATGCATATGTATAAATGATAGGCAGTTCTCAAGGGACACAAAATTCAGAATAAATAAAAGAGGAAGTGCAAAAGAAGAAAGATAACTGCTCCCCAAGGAGACAGTGGGGAAGATAGGGAAGACTTACTCCAAGGATGAGGTTGGCGTTTGACAACGATAATCAATCATACCCCTCTCCCTCCAAGTACAGAAATAAAAAAGAAAGAAATACAGGAGTCAGAAATATGGGGACCAAAATACGAACTTTTTAATGGATGGAGCTGCACTTAAAAATGCTGCTTGTCCTGAAGTCACAACTGGGCTTCTAATTTTCCCAACCCTGTCCTCCTCTCGGGAACGGAGTGAAGGTTCCCTCATGAAATCACGGGGCCTGGGCAGCAGGTTAGCCCTTGCGGTTGGCATGGCTTTCGAGCTAAACCTTAATGAATTAAGTCTGCACATATAAATACTGGAGGAACAGGGACTGAGGAACATTTGGAAGCAAGAATTTTTCCGTCAGTGTTTTTAGTGGTCTCCTAGGCAACAGAAGAAAGGCTTTAACAGTACTAAGCATAAAGTAAATGAAATGACTAAACTCTAAGTTGGCTGAAAGATGCCATCTCCTAACTCAGGCCCTTTACACATGCTGTTCCTATGCTCTCCTACCCACCCCTCAGCCTCACTCCACCCCCTCATATAGTTAAAGGTTACTCATCCTTTAGATCTCAAGTTCTCAGAGAGTTTTTTCCTCTGATCCCACAGACAAATTTAAGTTCCCCTGCCATATGTATATCCTCGTGAGATCTAGAACAATGTGTAATCACATATTTGTGATTATCTGGTTAAGGTTTGACTCTTCCAATAAACTATGAATTTCATGAGAGCAGGAGCCAGATTGGTTTTATTTTCCCTTATAGTCCAGGCACCAGTCACAGTTGTTAAATATTTGTTGAATACGGGTCTCAGGTCATTGATAAGCTGCATAAAGCTGCTTGAAGTCACGGATAAGGAAAGAATTCTCTTAAAACAAGGAAGAGCTGACTGATGCCTTTGTGAGAACTGGGAGTACTGGAGAGCTTGAAAGTGAAAATCAAGTAAGACCACCAGTCTTTGAGCAGGAATTATTTGTCCATTCTTTCCAACACAATCAACCACAAAACAAGTACACCTACTGACTGACTAAGAGAGTTATGCAAGAGAGTATAATTCTGAGAACTAGACCTCAGTAGGTCTCTGTAGCCAACTGCACTCAGCCGGAGAACAGGCTGGGCCAGCCGAGGGGAAATAGATGGCCAGAAGACTCTTTCTACTCTCATGGCCTCAGCACAGCTAATGCCTCTTCCAACTAAATATTTTGCTGGGTAACAGTCAGGGGTATGATGGTAATTACCCTGGTGGTTAATGACCTTATCTCAAGTTTGAAGGAGGGAAAAGTTGGGTAACTTGATTTCAAATAAACACAGGGCAACGTGGTGGCAACCACCACTGCTCAACACCACTGCACTGAGTGGCTCCTCCGAAAAACTGTCCACCGGAGCTGCCAAAAAGATAAGCCAAATATTGGGAAAGAATCATGTGCCTGAATCGTACAGATTATTTATGAAAGCAAGTAAGGTAAGCAAATGAAGTCAATGGTAGAAAAACAGTGTGCAACTCACTTTCTTGTTGCTCTGGGCAAATCTGTTGCTTAAACAATAACACCAGGATCTAATCAGTAAGCCTCTCAGCTGCCAAAATTATACAAGCAACTCACCTATTTAAAATGTCACATTTCCCATCTGACATAAATATCTGCCTTCTGCTCACATTCCTGACGAGTAATACAAATTAGGCCCAAACTAAAACTCACGTTGGCACAAACTTTTTTTTTTCTTCCTTTTAAGTGACCCAGACTGTGCATTATGAAAATTTTGAAGCCCTGGTGGTCTTTTTGGTAACTGGAATAGGTCAATGAAGCCAGGATTGCTTCTCAGCTTAGGCTTTTCACATTCTTTTACATCTGGGAAGGTACTCACTAGCTCAGGCCTGTGTAGACTAGACTTGGTTCAGGCCTCAGTAACCTTTGTACACAAATGCAAGACTGCCTGATATCTGATTTCTGGAAAAAATCATACTAGTGAGACTTTTTATGCAATTTTTTAAACTAAAGAAATAGATCTGATTTAAAAAAAAAAAAAAAAAAAACATTAAAAATATAACTTGAAAAAATGTTTAAGGAAAAACAATGTGAAAATAATGGAAAAGGTAAAAAGGCTAATTTAAGAGATTGCTACAACCAAGATCACATTCACTGGCTAAGTAGGTTTATGTCACTGTATATAGTTCCTCTCAGTACTAGCAGGAAGCAAGAAATCTAAACCATCAGAAAAAATGCCCAACCTGTGTATTTTTGTGCCCTCCTATAAGCATTTACAATATATGTTTAGTCTTAAGTGTTGGTTTACATATTTAATAAATATTTATGAAAGCAAAGGTTTGGATTTTGTTTATGATCAATTCTGATATTTTTATGATTTTTATCATCAATTGATATTTTATGTATCATCCCAAAATAATTTCAGTTTACAACATGGTGCATCTAAGAAATTGGGTTTGACTTAAATGACTTTACTTGAGACAATTATCCAAAAATCAATCACATGGTAATTCAGTGCGCGGGGGGGGGGGGCGCGAAGGCATCTTTATTTCATTTAAGGCACAAGACTTTACAACCTTCAACAGGCTTCAACCTTCAGCTGAAATCTTTGTAATTGAAAAAGAAATTGCAGAACTCCCATTTTTTCCTGTCTCAGGGAAGATGGAGGTGGGATTGCCAGAAAAAAAGAAAAGGTGCCTAAAGTCTTATTTGTAGCTTCTAGAAAGAGGCCAAGCAGTATAGAAAGGAAACAGGAGGCATGGAAGTCGTACCCTTGCTCATTCGGGGCTTAATGTCTTCATCCGTGTCCAAATCTTCGATTCCTAGGAAATTATCTACCTAGGAAAGGATTAACATGATTTTTATGCATATTAGACCTAAAAAAAAATGCAATTAAGAATCAATGAATCCACTTCCACAAAACTCAAGTGAGCAACTGAATCCAATTTTCTCATTAACTTTTGAATCCAGGCTAGAGGTCTTTGTGATTACACTGCTTTCCCAGAGACATCTGAAAGAAGCAGTAAATTTGGAAGTTGGCCTGGATTTTGTAGGCACCATGGTAAGATCTTTATACTGAAAGGGGAGAAAAACCATCTGGGGCATTTTTGAAAAGGGACTCTGTTCCAGGCTCTATCTCGGAATACATTTCACGAGCAAGACAGTCCAAAACTGTCTCTGTCTGCTGCTGCTGTTGTTTTTATTATTATTACTGTTGCTGCTGTTGTATTGCTTTTGCTTCTGAAGCAAATGATGGGGGTAGGTCTGGCTATTATCACCACAGCATGCTCTTCACACTGAAGAGCCAGAGAGAAAAAACTAAAGAAAGCAGGAGAGAAAGGTTCGTTCGGAACAAAATCATCCTGCCCCAGGTAAATCACAAGAGAGGTGAGCAGGGCAAAAAATCAAGTGTTCTCTCTTTTGAACAAATAAAACTGAAAATTACTTCACAGGTAAAAAGGAGAGCAAATGACCTTTACAGACACAATAGCAACATTTCTAGGAAAGCCTATTCCATGTGAAATAACTGCTTTCCAAGGCAAGCTGACAATGAGGCGTTTCAGATTAACAAAATGGTAACGGTATTTCCAATACCGAACTAATTCATCTCGGGTGAATATCAAAGAGTGTAAATAAGAAATAATTTCACCACTGGCTCCAAGGAGACGTGGTAAAGGCATAATGTCAAAACGCCTTTTATGCTTATGACCTAAATTATGTGCATAACAAAATACCTTCAAATTGAAAATTTAAATCTCATAATTGGAATTTAAAAGACAGCCTGGGTCTTTTTTCTTTCAGCTCTATTTGCCAGACCACGGTTCTTAGGTAGGAATTAAAAGTGGTAGCTTCCAGTGCTTGTAAGTACAAAACTGCAGTTATTTCCTGGCATCCAAGCGACAGGAAAAATTTATCTTCCATTATGCCAGTTTCAGTACTAAAAAGGGAAACTCTGTTCCATTGCCATTTCTCTTAAAGGTATAAGCTAAGGGGGACTAGAGTCACGGTTCTCTGTGGAAGCACCCCTTCCACTGATTAAGCTTTGAGGAAAAAATATCTGGAGCCCAGCCAACCGTGGACAGTGTAACTTACTCAAACACCAATTAAAAAAAAAAAAAAGTGCAAGGACAAAATCTGCTGAATTCTCCAACTTGTATGAGACGGCAAATGAGTCCTGTGGGGTTTTTTGCTTTTATGGTTTTTGGGTGTTTCTTGCCATGGAAAAAAATTAAAGTATGCCTTACCTTCACTTTTCCTGCCCGGTTCAGGTCACCTTGGGAGGAACTGCCAACTTTTTGGCCTTCCTCCAGCACTATCTGAAAAATACAACGAGGACATATTGATGGGAAAGTGAAACAACTGGAAATAAAGAACTGATCCTGTAGCCCTTCAAACAGTAAAGCTCTCCTTCCAGTTTTTGTTAACTAGCTACGCATGAGGAAACCGACCCATCCAATGAACTTTGAAGGATAAATCCAAAAGTCCTAATACAACTTTTTCAAGTTACCAGAAAACAACGCCACTGGACAATCCTTTGCTTCCTAGATGCTGGTCAAAGACTCCATAGATAATATAATTCCAATTGCTAAAGACTGCCAGTAGTCAGTGAATTCACGTGGGGAAAAAGTTTCTGTCCCACAATCGTCGCTCTATATATAGCCTCTCCTTAGCTGTCGTTTTTAACTATCAAGGATAGTTAAAACACATTTCTAATAAACACATTTCTAATGCAGAGATTTTTGTTCCCTTGTATAAAACCACAATCCCAAATACAGTTCTGCCCACAATACCACAGGGATAACATGATGAAATAGAAACCAGAAACTCCAATGGCTTAAAAAGTGGACCATTTTCCATGACTATATCTACTGCTTCGTCTTGATTTATAAGCAAAACCTGGAAAACCTACAAAAATGTATTTTGTGGTTTATCTAGGAAAATATACAGAAAGTATTGCTGTTACTTTTAATGAAGAAAATCAATTTTGTACAGTTTATTTCAACCTAAATAAAATGTGACTTTTGTTTTCAAAAATAAGTAGAACGGCTCCCACTTTGATTCCTTGATAGTTAAAAACCACAGCTAAGGAGAACATGACTAGTCTGCTAAGTCTTGAAGGTTAGGGATAGAGCATGGAATATTTATTGACTAAGTCCTGGAAAAAACAAGGTAACAGCTTCTACTTTGAGTTCGAAAGAGATGAATCCAGAACAGGTAAAAGAAACCCCCATTTTACACAGAGGATTTCAAAAGGAATTCTTCTGTTCCACAGAGGGCAAATTAAAATGTATTTCAAGAAGAATTTGTAGATGGCAGATTCTTAAGAGTTTTTTTTAATTCTTGTTTGTTTGTTTTTTTATTCCTCACTCAAGGATGTGTTTACAGATTTTAGAGAGGGAAAGAGAGAAAGGTAAAGAGAGAGAGGGAGAGAAAGAAACATGGACCGACTGCCTCTGGTACACGGCCTGACCGGATCGAACCCGCAACCTGGGCATGTGCACTGAGCAGGAATCGAACCCACGACCTTTTTGGTGTATGGGAGGACACTTCAACCACTGAGCCACACCAGCCAGGGCCATAAGAGGTGTTTAATGAAAATTGGGGATGACCAAGTTAACATCATAAACGTTGGCTGTTAAAATCATAAAATGTAATCATGATTTTCAATGAAGTATCTCAATGGCACTCCTAGAATTTGGAGTCTGAGTTAGTGATCCAATAACCGTCCAGTGTCTCTTATGTTCTACGGACACTTTTTTTTTTTTTTTTAATTCATAAAGAATGTTTTCTCAGGCTGTTTCTGACGGTGTGCCGTGGTATTACCTGCTCTTCTTCTGGACACTGTGATGAAGTCTGGAGAAAGACGGCGCTGCTTCTCAGGCGGTGACCATGTGGCTCATTTTCATGAGTAAGTTGTACTGAAGTAAATGCATTTTCTGAAGAACTGGTTCCAAACGCGCCTCTTTTGGTCGCATTATCCTCTGAAATGATAAGTTTCATAATATTGGAAAGCACCCACCACACCCAGTCTAGTTCATTTCCTGCTGAGAATCTTCCTTCCAAACCCAAAAATAATAATAATAATAGTTTTCAAAGACGTCTATAAATTGGATGCACTAAGCACTCTTAACTTTACAAAGTTATTTCTAAAACTGCAAGAAAGATAACACTATTTCATTTACTACAAAAAATATATATATTGTGCTTACTATGTACCCAGCATTGTTCCCAGTCATTGTTAAAAGGTGGGTGAAGTATAGTATTTGCAAGACTCTGACATTGCCTACCTCATTTTTTTTCTAAACTTGAGGGGGATTTTGCCTTATATGGAAGCAATATAACTGGGACAGGTGGCCCCTGCCTTTGGCCTCAACAAACTCTTAGTGACTCTGATGTGAAACGCTGGCGGTGGCTGCTGGGGCGCAGGGGCTGGGGGTGCTGAGAAAGGTGATGGGAGTGTTGCTAAGGATACTGCTGCAGTAACCAGCACTATGAAAGATCAGATAAGGGAACAGTCTTAGGACTTATCTTCCCTGACATCTTCTCTTTTACGGCCACAAAGACCTCCTGAATCACTCCTAGGGCAGCAGGGTGGAGCGCGATGGGCCTGAAAATGCTTGGAAACACAGACTTATCTGAGAAATGAAACGGTCCTTCAAACTTCATCCAAGTTAGAAGCGAGACTTCCTGTGGCCACCTGCCATCCTTCAGTGCCCTGTTCTATCTAATAAGAGGTGGAATTGTTTCGGTTTCCCCTGCTCATCCTGTAAGTTTTGAACGACCTAAATCTAGTACTTAACTAAGAAAAATACCATGTGCCCAGCACAGCACTATTGTAACAGTCTACTGACTCAAATACTTGAAAAGCATTTAGTCAAACAGATGTTCCATAAGGACAAATTCTATCTGTTCTCATATCACAGAAGGCACCCCTCTACCGTTTCCAGTAAAATAACCGATAAAATAACCAGGGTATCTGACAGGTGCCCAGATGAAACTCTTGGGAAGAAAGAGTAAAATATAATGAAGTCCTGCTTCTGATGCTGATGTTGAACTACTGGTGGGTTCTCAGATCTAATAAAATTTCTTGTTCATGCTTTTAAACTTTCCTCCTTTTGGAAACATAAATTTCATTTTTAAAATATCATGCAGGCAACAAAGGGATGCTGAAATGAACTGTAAACTCCTAACTGGGCAGATCACGGAGGGTAGTCATGCCCAGACCTGTAACTTCTTTAGTGAAAGGTGTGTAAGCCAGCCCTGTCCATTGTTCCTGTGCATCTAGGTCAACACACCTTCAAAATGCCAGAAGTAATACCCCTCAAAGGCATGACCGCCCTCCAGAGAGCACAGAATCTTAACTATCCCGTGACCCATTCCCTGCCTTGCTCTCTCCCACCTTCACATAATTTCCCTTAAGCTCCCTCAATTCCAAATGCATAAAAGAAACTGCAAACTGTCCTCCTGTTCTTCCGAGCATCTGGGATCTTGCTTGCCGGTAACTGTCATCAGTTTGGTTCAAAAAATTCTTATAAAAATTCTCTACAGGTTTGGACGTTCTTAGGTCAATAACCAGAAGACTCGGGAATGAACTTGTTTTCCCTCTGGCCCTACAGTTTGGGAGTTTTTTGTTTGTTTGTTTGTTTGTTTTTAAATATATATCTTCATTTATTTCAGAGAGGAAGGGAGAGGGAGAGAGAGAGATGGAAACATCACTGATGAGAGTCATTGATCAGCTGCCTCCTGCACGCCCCTGACTGGGGATCGAGCCCGCAACCCGGGAATGTGCCCCGACCAGGAATCGAACCTCGATCTCCTGGATCCTAGGTCGATGCTCAACTGCTGAGCCACGCCCGGCCAGGCTGGCCCCACACTTCACATGAATACATACCATATGATATCACTCCAAAGGCCCAAAAGGGCTTCTTCCAAGGCTTTTATCATTTTCATTAAAAAAACAACACATAATAAATCTCTTGGCAGAATGAGATAGGAAAGAAGTTCTTTTTAAATATGATAAAGTCAAAATGAACCCCAAGGGGTCTAAAGCCTGATGAGAGAGCCAGACGCTGTCTCCCAGAGTTGTCCTGTGTCCTGGTGACAGTCCAGATGTGCCGCGCAAGTGTTCATCTCGTCTGCTGTTTGTTTCCCATCAGTCCTTTTCCAGCCTTTCAACTTATCCCTAATGTTTCTTGCTTTGAAATAAGCATCAGACCTAATACATTTTAAAAATCGAACAGCAATATTTCAGAGAACAAGTAGGTTGTTGAGATCTGAAAGAGCATTTCTTTGGGCATTTGTGAGTCAAAATTTCAATACAGATGAAACAAAGGTTTTTCTCTAAAGATTTTTCAAAGGTTTCATTATTCTGAAGTAATGGAATTTCAATTTTATTTTTACTTTTTTTATACCAAACAGACAAGCTTCCAACAGGTCTCCCTTACAAGGCCACCAGCTATACCTACAATGTCTAATTTCGGGCCAAAGAAAGAGGTTACGCTCCTTGAAAAGGCTGAAACTACTGATGCCTTGATAAATTAGATACTAATCGTACATTGATTATGTAACTTCCAGATGAGAGTGATCACTTTTGGAAAAGTCTGTTTTGAAAGAAACTCTTTAAAAATTCAACTTCACCCATACAAAAGCCAAACTAGTGCCCACATGCTGAGAATAGTCGCCGCACCTGCAGGAGAATTTTCACACATCACCACCATCATCAGAATTCATGGCCACGTCCTGTCGGCGACCTCTGAGGCCCTGTTCTTCTGCACCGCAGTCAATGGCAAAATAAATCAAGAGCATGCTCTCAGCCACAGAGAGATACTGAGTATGTCACTAGAAGGAACGAAAAATTCATGGGGGAAATTGTGGGCAATGCTGGGCAGTTGCAAAAGACTTTCTGCAAAGAGAACAAGGGATAAGCAATCATGCTTATGACAAGGTTGGGTACTGGGAAAGTCATGGGGTGATTTTCACATTGTACTCCTAGCCTAGAGCAATGTTTCTCTGGGCAATGATACCCGCTCTTGACTTGTCCAGCCAAACCTCTTGGCTCAACTGCTTCTTGATCACATGCTACTGGATATCTGGCCTCCCCTAGAACAACGGCCATTAGGATTAAACAAGCAATTTAAAAACCAATCAATCACAAATAAGAGAAAATCCCTTGGCAGTGCCCTGAATTCCACCTGTTTTATGTTCTTCACTGAAAGAGCGCCGGGAGAGGGCGACCTCAGCCGGGCCAGCCGAGAATAATCACGCTTCCCCTGAGGCTGGAGGACAACTGGCTCAGTATTCAGTCAGAGCCCTCCAGCTGCCAGGACGCAAATGCACAGCCCCGGCCCTGAAAACCACATGTCAGATGCCCAAGGTGAGGGACACAATGACAGGAAGTCAAATTTTTCAATGTCCAGTGTTAGGCACTTATAGAGAGAAAGATGTGACAAGTATAAGGTTGCTGAGAGTTTATCTTCAGGAAGAAAATCTGAGTGGTCGTTGAGCTAGGCAACTCTTTCAATCCAATAGTTATATTCCGGGCGACAACTACTTGCAAGGTGACAAAGACGGGTGAGACCCAGTCCTGCCCTTAGAGAATTTACAAACTAGGAGGTTAAGCCAGGTGTGGAAACCAGCAAACAGAACACAACTATGGCAGATGACACACGGGAGGTACAGGGTCAGAGGATGGTGAAATCACAGTGGGCCTGGGAAGTCACAAAAGGCTTCACACGGGAACGGGGAGTCTGAGCTGGGCTTGGAAACAGCTAGAGCCTCAACAGGTCAGCGCCGTGAGGAGCTCTTCCACAAAGACAAAGCCGCACGAGCGAAGCCCCCAAGCTGGGAAAGCACGGAGCCAGGAAGAGTCGCCAAGTATTCCAGGCAGAAGGAGTAACATTTGGTGACACATGGGAGGGCTGACCCTCGAAGAGCCTGAGGAAAACTCTGCACTTGACCCAGGCCCTCAGGAGTCACGGCACTGTGCCCTAAGGGGAAGTGGGTTCAATGAGACAGAGTGGTTCAGAGGCTGGAGGCAGAAAGTAAATGAGAAGTAAAGGGAGCCTCGGCAATGGATTTAAGATGAAGAGTTCGCAAAGTGAGTTCTTTTTGTGTCTCTGAAACAGAAATGAAGACATTGTCGCCAAGCGGTTATGTTCTCTCCCTCTAGATATCTCAGAGTATTAACCTTATCTGTCCACTGCAATCTGTACTATTCTTTTAGTTTAATTTGGCATGACCTAGGTAACTTCTTTTTTTCTTAACAATCTCTGTGATGGTGGAAGTAGATAACACAGCATGTTTGCAACCTGTCAAATGGGTTACAGGCTGATGCAAAGAGGCCACACATATCACCCCATAAGATAAGCTCCTTCCCAGCTGATTCAGTCAAGGCCACAGAAGGGAGGTGGCCCAGGTGGGGGCAGATGCAGCATGTTTCTGCAGCTTCCCTTAGCTCCCAGAATCCCTGAGAGTGACCGCTGCTGGTGACACCGTCTGCATAAGGGGAGAGCTCGCTGCTTCTAAGTAGTTCATTTCGTTTTGTATGACCATTCTTAACCACGTAACACTTTCCAGTCTATGCACAAGTGATTTATTTTCTTAATAGGAAATATTTACAACAAACGGGACCCTCCTATTTCAGAGGCACAAGGCCATGTGCTCACCCGGTGAAGAACACATATCAGTCCCCTCACTTCTTATAGGCAAAACTTAGTCAAATGGCTACACTTAACTGCATGGGAGACTGGGAAACGCAATCTGTATTCTGAGCAGCCACAGAGTAGCTAAAAATTCTATTGCTATTGAAAGACCATGTCCTTTGTTTTGCTGTTTTTATGTGTGTGTTGGTGCCTCTCTCTAATTTCTCTACCATGACCAAAAAATAAAAAATTTATTTGTAGTCTAGGGACATACTTACATGCAGCTATTCCTTCTTAAAAAAAAAGAAAAAAGAAAGGGAAAAAAGGTCTTTCTTGAAAATACTGAAGAAAAAAAATACATATATAATATTTTACATTTACATTTTTTTATATTTTAGAGTCAAGATTCCTTTAATATTTAACTTTGATGTCCCTCTCTTAAATCATAGTTACCCTAATCATTAGATTTTACACTTGGGTAAGTTTTTTGAACTCCCCAAGTACCTTCATGTACGAAATATACAGGAGAAAATGTACCAAAAGCAACAAAATTATTGGAGGGGCATTTCCTAGAACTACATCAATAAAATGCCTCCATAGCCCACGTGGTCTTCCAAGACTCTTGCCTGTGCACCTGCTAATGGCAAATGTTCCCAAAGAACAGCTCTTCTGGCAACAACAGAATCAGCCAGAAGATTTTCCTGCGATGGAGTAACTTTGGCCTACAGACACGTGAACTGTAATCCTTCAGACTTGGGACAGAATGCATGCTGAAACAAAGCCCACCCTAAAATTCTATAAACTCTTATATTCTAGCCTCTGTATCAGAGATGAACAAGGTCACACAAAAATTATTCCTGTAGCCCATCACACTTTCTCACTGTCAAAGTGCCTTTTAAAAAATATAAAATGGTAACATGAAATGAAATATATATTTATAGTAAAATAACTGTTGTGTGTTTTTAGTTAATTTATCTTTATTGTTGAAAGTTTTTACAGATGTCCCCTTGTTACCCTTTGGTGGAGAACACAAAGAATTTCACAAAAGCCTAGAAAAAAATGCAGTATTTAAAAAACACAGAATTTTGAGGAATTCCTGCATCTCCCCATACCCTTCCTTGATCTCATTTAGGGGGTACTTCTCAAAGCTAGTCCGAAAGTCAAGATTCCTGGGCTGCACATGAGAACTACGAGATCAGAATTTGGCGCTTGGCCCCCAGGAATCTGCATTTTAATAAGAGTCTCCCAGGTGATCTTTACATATACTTAAGGTAAAAGTCCCATGTAAAGAGTCCATGGAGTAGAATCTAAAGATTGAGAATGAAAAATAAGAACCTGATACCTTATCTTTGTCAGAGCATACAAAATGCCCGTGCCTGAAGGTCGTGCGTAGACATACTATCTAGTCCATCCACCAGAGGCCAGCATAGGATTATTCCCTGAACCGTATAGTCTTACAATAGACACTATACATGGATACTCTACAATACATACTATACACAGTTGGTTTTAACTACTTCAAGGAATGTGCTGTGGATTACTAACATCGTAGATAGCATGTTACATTTTTTATACTGTAGATGCAAGATTTTTTACATTTTTTTATATTGTTATATTTTTTATATTGTAGATGCAAGATTTCTTTAATACTTAACCTTCATGTCCCACTCTTAAATCATAAAGAGTCCCCATAACCATAAAACTTTACACTTGAGTACATCTTTAAAACTTACCAAGTACTTTCATATATATATATTTCATCTGATCCTCACCACAACCATACGAGACATCCCGAGCAGGCAGAATTATCCCTGATTTACAGATTCAGAGAGGGTAGGTGGCAGGCCAGTGATCTCAAAGAATTTATAAATGCCGGAACTAGGTCTTCTGAATCCTAAGCCAGGACAGTACCTTTTCCATTACTCTGGCCCTGCCCACAACAAATAAGAAATATAAGGGCACTAGACTAAACTCCATAAAACTAAATCCCATTGATGGAAAAAATTTCCCTTTGCTTGGAAAGCATGCCCTCCTGCCTGCCTGCGCGAAAACGCATCTGCTGAAGACACCCTCCTTTACTCACGGGTGTGGAAGAAAGTTAGAGGGAGTCAATTTTTTCTGTCTCCTTTACAAATAAATTCTTCTTAGGAGTTTTCAAACTTTAAGAGGTAGAATAACCTCTTCTGCACAAAACTGTCATAATCCAGGACTCATACGCCGGCATACAGCGTTGGGGCAATGCGAGAGCAGATAAATACTACACGTCGTTCACATTCCCTCATTTTTTCAGGGCACTCCAGAACATCCCTCGGGGGGGAAAATGAAGTAAAAAGAAAAAAAAAAGAAGAAACTCTAAAAAATTCACTGTTCTTATCATTCTTTTTGGTCTTTTACTAACTCATTAAATCACGTTTATTCAATCTAAAACTGAGACAACCAAAAACAAAAACAAACAAACAAACAAAAACCAGTGGCAATATTCTGGACGTTGCTTTATCAGCACTACACGGAGTAGTTAGCGCCGCCTTACCCATCAACCTCTAACCACACGTCCATAAGCATTTGCACAGCCACTGTGCCCCCACACATCCCGAGCGCTGGGGACACACAGCGCGCAAAAATAAATAGGAAAGGCATGTCGGAACGGGAAGCCTGTCCCCTTCGTCTTGTGCCCCTGGATTCCAGCTCAGTGCCTAAAATAGAGCAGGAACACAGTCAACGCTGACACAATCTCAACGTTAGGAAGAAAACCGACTGACGCGGCAATTAGGGACTAAATGCAACTCCCAGGAATTAGATGACTGGCTACAAGTCACACAAAACATAGTTTATGGGTAAGGAGGGGAAAAAGAAAACACGGTACATGATTCGCAATCCCTTTTTTCTAATCAGCAACTCATACACCGTAAATCCGGAGAAAACACACATGAGCACCGTGTGAGGACTCCCCGTGCGAACGAAGCAGCGGGCCTCTCCCTCATCCCGAAGGGATCCAAGTGGGGAAAACAGACAGGACACTAAAAATCTCACACAAGACAGACCGACTTTGCCTTTCATAGAAGGAAGATGCGAGTATTGGTCAAGATGCCGTTTCCTGTTTGCATCCTCTGGGTTCAGCTGACCATTGCAAAGAAAATATTATTGCTTTACGGCTGAAAGGACATTTTGCTAAAACCATCCGGATTTGAATATGTGCCCATTCAACTGAATCGGGGGATGCAGTCTAATGACCACCTCAGTTTCAAGTCCAGTAATTTACTATTTTCCATCGAGTATAACACCGTCTTTAACAACAGCGAGTAAAAATAATGTCGCAAGTTATGGAGAAGTGCACACAAGGCAGATGGGCACGTACTTAAAGGTTGTATTGTTCAAATGGGCATCTTAAAAGGTTGCTAGTGAGCATCTTAAAAGTTTATTTGGCTATTATGAAGGTCTCTGCTTGTGTTTTGCAAAAGCTCAGAATTCCCTTTGCTAAGAAAGTTCGCCTCTCTAATCCATATGTACATATAAAATATAGTGTATAGTATGTATTTGTGTTGAAAAGATATAGATAATTAAAGGAAATAATTATTCTATTTTTATATAAATCAAATTTAGAAACTTCTTATAATATCTTACGTCGCTGGAAAAAAAAATACTAGAAGAGCTATTTATTGTAACAAAATACTACGCACTGAAAACACTCCTCAAAATAAATGTAATGATCGTAATTCAAAATGTTGTAAATTACTTAAATACATTTTCTTTCCTCATCTGATTACACCTAACTACGGCAGACACAGAAAACAACCGCACATCTACGGACCAGATACTCCTGGGTAGACTAAGAAGCGAACGGTAGCCGCCGCAGCTGGATTTATGCTAATACATCTGAAAACAACACGGTTCCATCGGCTCCAAACCCATCATCATTCGAGGGAGGAAATTTCCTTCTGCAGCTGAACCAGCATTTTCCTGTTTCCCAATTTGTCAGTTTGTCCCCTAAGTGTAGTGATTTAGTGATGACAAAAGAAACAGAAACAAATGAAAACTGCTTAATTACAGTTTGCAGACGTTCTTCCAAAGGGAAGAAACGGGTTAACGGGGCCGATGCCGTCTCCGCCGCGGGGCCGGGCCCAGCTCAGCTCGCTCCGCTCAGCGCTGCTTTCCCCCCTCAGCGCGCCACGCGAAGTCGCACACTGCTGATTTTACGGTCAGCATAAAACCATAAGCTCTATTTTCTTTTCCTTTCATCCTTTGCAGCAATACCAGTAAAGAGAGAAAGAAAAAGCCCATCAATAATAAAGAGCTTTAAAATCACTCCCTTCTCTCCCTTGGGACGCCAGGATAATCAGGTGAGTTTTCTGACTTCCTCGCTGCTTTTTTTGGCAAGTCCTCATCTGAAGCCTACGAATTTCTCTTGAGGTTAACATCCCCATAGCCTATGTCTTCGGTTAAAAGACCTCTCGCTGCTATTTGCTGTGTTATTTTCAATTGTGAGCTTTACTGTTCAACTCGCGTTAGCAGGAGTGCTTCCAGAGTTGCCTTTTTTGTTTGTGTTTTTTTTTCTTAATGTGGCTAACGAAAAAAAGGAAACAGAAAGACATTGCAAGTGGCCTGTGAACTAAAAACACCACTCGATATTCAGTGGGGAATTGAATGACTGATAACAACAGCGCAGAACATGTGGCTCAGGTGCCACCTGGAAGGGTGAAGCCGGCCAGTTTGTTTCCAACTTCCTCTGGCAGACAATCTGCCGGGTGCAAGGCCATCAAAACAAGGCTAAGCCCGCTGGTCTCTAGCTAATGCTCCGCCGAAAACAACTGCAAAAGGCTGCCCAGCAAGCAGCGTTTTGGCTGTTGTTGTTTTCTTTCATTGAGAGAGGGCCGTTTTTATGCTCCGCTGAAATTCCTTTCCTGCTATGAAATTGGTAAGAGGGCCAGCTGCTTTCTACAATTTCCTCTGCGGTGTTTTCCTACGGCAGATTTTAAACTCCTCCCGAGTGGGGAGAGACTCTTCGTACCCCGGTGGAAGCTCAAAGACGCATTTCTAACGATCAAGTTCAAACCAGCTTTGGGGACCAGAATGATATGTCAGCTTCGGAAACGTGTTGTTTCCTGCGCTGTCACCAGTTTCATTTTTAATTACATTTTTTGGAGGCTGTCGAGTGATATTCCTTTGGCTGAACTGACAGCTGAGAATCCATCAGGCCAGGAGCACGAACCAAACCCCAGCCCAAGATTCCAGGCTCTGGACAGAACATGCGCTCAGTAAGGAAGAAAATAAAAGGCGCCTGTAAGGAGAACGGTGGCCTCCGTGGGCCTCGGTGTCTCCAGGCAAGACGCCTGCGGCAGGTCCTGGACGCTTTCTTCCCCCTAATGCTCTGTCCGTCAGTCGCGTTACCGAGGGCAGCATCTCGAAGGCCCTTCTGCTTCCCAGAGCCCCCTCCACTCCCTAGTCCACACCTCCACGCGTGGATTTCCGCTCAGCTTCCTAGCTTGCCGCCTGACTCCAGGTGTCTCTTTCCTTCTTGCCTCTGCCTTTCCCAGTCACGTGTGTGAGCGTGTGTGAGCGTGTGTGAGTGCGTTTAAACTCTACCGTGGCTCCCGCTTAGCTGGTATATCACGTCCAAACACGGGGCGTCATGGCACAGTCCACCCCGCGGCCTCTTCTTCCCGTGCCTGCCCATTAAATGCGAATGTTCTTCAGGGCTCAGTATGGGGCCCTCCTGTCTACCCGTCATTCTGAATTCTGTTTTCTTCTTATTTTGTTTATTCAACAAATGTTTGTTAAGCGTCTACTTAGTCGGCATTAGCAGGCGCTGCTTTAGGCACCGGAGCAATAATGGTGAACGAAACCCAGCAGCCACCGGGCCTCGTGAAGCCCACGAGCCCTGGGAAGGAGAGAAGGGTCCTGTTCCGAGCTCGTGCGTCCATTCCTATGGCCCCTGGTACCTACATGACAGTGGCTCCCAGATCCTGAGACCTGCCCAGTGCTTTAAGTCAGAAAGAGAAGTGAAGCGGGGCGGAGCATGGGCTCTGCAGCCACTCCGACTAGGCCCATAATCCAATGCCTCCCCTAACTAGGGACGTAACCTTGGGCAAGCCTGTTAGGGCTGCCATCACGAAATACCACAGGCTTAAACAGCCGAAAGGTACTTCCTAACAATTCTGGAGGCTGGAAGCCCGAGATTAAGGACCTGGCAGGTTGGGTTTCCCCCGGGGCCCCCACGCGGCTCCTTGGCTGCTTTCTAGCTTTGTCCTTACACAGCCTTGTCTCTCTGTGTGCACGTCTCTGGTACATTTCTCTCTTCTTATAAGGACACCAGTTGTATTGGATTAAGACCCCACCCTTATGACCTCATTTAGCCTTAGTTACCTCTTTAAAGACCCTAAATCCAAATACAGTCACATGGGAGGTTAAGGCTTCAATGAATAAATTTGGAGGGGACGAATTCGGTCCATAACAGCAAGTTACTTAACCTTAAGCTTTGGTTTCCTTATCTGTAAATTGGGAATAATAAAAATAATAAATATTAAAATGTAAAAAAGTTCACTAGGTTATTATAAGGATTAATTGAGATGACCCGGGTAAAGTATTAAGCATAATATCTAGTACTTAATAAATGTTAGCTGCTTATAAATAATAACATTAGACTAGATTTCTTACAATCTCACAATCCCAGATGTTCCTGTGGGGTGGGGCGATAGTGATACAGAGGAGGGCCAGGAGCCTGAAGTTTGAATGCTTGACCGAACCTCTGGCAAATTGCTAACCTACAACAACTTTCATTTCTCTGAGCTATAAAGAGGAACAGTAATAGCTATTTGTTTGCATCATTGTGACAAAGAAGTTACTCAAGACAAATACTTAGCAAATACACCAATGAATAAATCTAAAATAAGGAGCACTGGACTGCCTCTTCCAAGTCTGCAGTTTAAACAGAAACAAACTTTGAGCGGTTAGCTGGTGTCTTAAGGGAGTGCAGGCCGTCCTGCTTTCGAAGGGACTGCAATATCAGAATTTGTCGTCTAAACCCGTGGTGCTCGAAACCAGTGGGGCATCAGAATTACCTAGAGAGCACTGTGAATATACAAATCCCTAGGCCCCATGCTACAAGGTCTCTTGCTTAATAAGCCTGGGATGGTGTCTGAAAACCTGTATTTTTATAAAAGTTTGCTATTATAAAAGTCTTTCTGAGTATCAGCCAAGTTTGAAACTATGGGCCTATAGCCACGCTGCCCAGTAGAAGTATAATGGAAGCCACATGTGCGGTTTAAAATTTCCAAGCAACCATGTTATAAAAAGTTTTAAAAAGTGAAGTTAATCTTAATAATATATTTTATTTAAGCCAATTTTCCAAAATATTGTCATTTCAAACGTAGTCAAAAAATATTATTGAGAGATTTACATCCTGTTTTTATACCATCTTCAAAATCCTGTGCACATTTTGTACTTATCACATATCTCAGTTCAAATGCAAAATTTCCATCAAAAATACTTGATCAGTATTTATATTTCATAAAATTTACATTTTAAAAAATTGATTCACAAGTTATCCCAAACACAGTTAAAAGTTTTCCAATAACTGAACTGAGTATCAGTGTTCTCATTTAAATTTAAATTCATTAAAATTAAGAAAATTTTAAAACTCAGGTCCTGGGTAGCACTCGCCCCATTTCAAATGCTCGGTCATCACCTGTGGCCAGTGGCGCCTGCGGTGAGCAGGGCAGGCCCAGCGACCACAAGTCACGTGATGAGTGCACATTCCTGAACTCTGCCACAGTGGCGGACAACTGGCAGAGCTCCTTAAAGAATTCAGTGTGAATACGGTAAAAAGTATAGACTAAACCCTCTTGTGATTACGTAAGGTTATTAAAATCTAAGAAAAACTGAAACCTATTTAGAGGTTTTAAAACTAAGAGTTGCAAAGATTTTAATTGGAAGAATCCAAGGTCAAGGCACCACCAGCGAATAAAGCCACGGGCATGGCCGTTTGCGCGGGACATTCGGACACGCGGTGCTCCACTCACCGGGGAATTCAGTTCAGATATTAACAGGTACGGAGGGAGAGAGAAAGGGTGAGGTGACAGGAATTTTTTTCAAATATATATGAAAAGAACAGTAAAGTGCTAAAAGCACAAAGTACTGCAAGTGAAATGAGACTAGAAACAAAACTAGAAACAAAATCAAACATCAAAATCGGAAACAAAATATCTGACCCGGACATAAGAAAATAGGTTAAAGTGGGTAAATACAGCGGTGAAAGAAAGCTGCTTTGCGCGGTAATCTAGAAACTGGTCGAATCCCTGGGGGCACTGGATCCTAAGTATTTTAGGGACGAAGTGGGGGAATGAAAAACAAAGACTTAAGAGTTAATCATAAAATCACAGTAGATTCACTGCAATTTCCAAACTATTTTAAGATGAATAGCTGATAAAATGGGAAACGTTAATGGAAACTCATCACTTAGCCTGAAGCACAGGGTCAGAATAATGGGGGGGGGGGGGTACTATATGTGACAAAATCGAGTTGAAAAGGTTGAGTGTCAACTTCTAAGTCACCGGCTTCTGACATATATAACATCTGTAATTTCTGTGTGATGGCAATGTGAGCGGCAACTACCACTCTAAAAGGTGGGAGCAAATGCTCCCCAAATCGGACCGTGTGGTAATCTCGGGGTACAGGGAAATTCTAAAAACCTGCCCTTTGCTTTCAGCAGTTAGAAATAACTAAACCTTACGAAAGCAAGGGTGTATCCACATCTTGAAAACGTATTATTTAAACCTATTATTAAAATTACGTACATATATATTTACATCGGTACTAAAACAAACGGAACCATGATCCAAAAGGGCCGTCACCAAGGACCGTCCTCAGTGGACGCATTTTAACATCTTTTAGATTCCTCTCTTATTGACCAAACATCCCGGCACTCTTAGTGGGTGTTTCAGGACCCAGGTAAGCTCTGGTTCAGTGGTTATCCCAAGCTCACCCGGCATCCCCTCCGGTGGGTGGCCTTTGTTTCCTTTCCCTCAAGTACGGGCTGAACGGCCCTCCTAGGAGCTTCCACAGAGGTCCGTGTTCCTCTGCATTACAGTGCCTGTCATACGTTAGTGTAATTTCTTGGGCGCACGTTAGAACCACCAGAGGAACTTTTACGAAAGTACCGATTCCCAGGCCCCAGCTAAGATTTAGAGTGACCCTCGTATCGATGTGCTCTAAAAGTCCCTCCCGGGGCCCCAGCGCGCAGCTGAGTGGAGAACCAACGGTCTCACAAATGCGGATCAATGACCCAGACTGGACCAAGGTTGAGATCGAGCCAATGACGATCTGAAAGAGAATTTACTATAGAGATTACAGCTGAGAAGCCTGCAGGAGCCACTTCAGCGAATGGAGCAGGAGGCGTAGACACACATTTTTAGATCGTATGAGCGCCAGAGAACATGACAAACTGGGGAGCTCGCAGGGCAAGGGCCCCTGAGCTCTAGCTGACATTGCCACAAGGGAAATAACAGGTAACAGATCTTCTCACGTAACCAGAAAAAACACAGATCAAGATTTTTATGTAAAAATTCCCAACGTTTAAATGTTGGCTCAATTTGAAAAAACAAAAAAACAAAAAAAAAAACAATACTGTAGGAGGCAAATGAAACACACGACACGGGGTTTGGCCTTTAGGCGTCAGTTCATCACTTCTGGTCTAAAGTGTGTTTCCATTCTATAGAAATCATAGCACCATCATCATCATCACAACACCAGCTTTCATCAAGTACTTGTATGTCAGCCACGACGCTAAGAGTCTGACACAGATTATCTCAGTTCACCTCCACCAACCTCTGAGGTTCTATGACTATCCCCGCTTCCTCTATAATCCCCCCCCCAGGGCCACAGAGCCAGAAAGCGGTAAAGCCAGGACGAACGTGTGCAGTGTGGCCCCACAGCCTACGCTGTGCTACATGGTTCTTAAAAGTTTTAAATATGCTTTTAAAACCCTCTGTTGTTTACACTTGGGTTTCTTCAAAAATAAAACGAAGGGATTATGCTGACTGATTTCTCAGGTCTTTTTTGGCTCTCAAATTCGATAGTTCTGACTCCGTAACACAACTCTTGGTTGCATTAAAACGGTGGTATTTACATGTATCCGCTGTGAATGCCCTGATAAGAATTTCCCGATCGAAAGAACACAGTGAGTGAATGCTCATTAAATAGGCTTTCTGAAAAGGCAGCAAAGACATAAAATCGTAATAAAGCCCCTTATCTCTACTGCTGCAGAGCGTTTACTTTCCATTTTACCTCCTGAAAGATGAGTGAAAGTGCTCAGGAATTCTTCGTATGTTTGCTCGTGACAGTTAACGAACTTATCCAAGGCTTCGTCAATGATCTGGTCTTCGCCCATGATCGCCAGCTCTGGTATTTGGGCAGGCATTCCTACTCCCGAGGCCGCTCCATCTATGAAACAAAGAAACACACGAGTGGAGAGCGTCACGCAGAGCCACCCGCAGGGGGAAGAATTGATTCCAAGGCCCCAGGGGGCGGCTCAGGGTGGCTCCCACAGCAATACGCTCCGGTGCGGGAGACCAGAGTTCACTCATAGCTTGGCTTCTGAATTGCTACCACAATTTTATTTTTCCTTCGGTTTCCTCATTTCCTTCTCCTTCGCTCATGTGTCTTTTCATCTTTGTCTCCCAAATGCTTCACAGCTCAGGAAAGGGCACAGAGCTAACAGTCAACCGATTACCAGGCCAAAATTACAGACAGTCCCCGACTTACGATGGTTCAGCTTAGGATTTTTCGACCTTGCCGGTGGTGTGAAAGCAATACGAAAGCTTTAATAAGAAACCGTACTTCAAATCTGAATTTTGGTCTTTTCCTGGGCGGTATGACCCTCTCTCGGGATGCTGGGCGGTGACGAGAGGCCGCCACGCCCAGTCAGCCTCGTGACCGCCAGGGTGAACAACGGATGCTCGACAGTGTCGTTCTAAATGCATTTTCAACTGACAGTATTTTCAAAACCTTACGCCGGGTTTATCTTGATGTAACCCCATCGTAAGTCAAGGAGTGTCTGTTCTCACGTGAGCAGGTACGATGGTCTGACAGGGCTAGGACCTGGCAGAGCGCTCACACAAACTTGCCCGTTACCCCACCGGGCCTTACCCGACACGGCTTCAAGTCCTCCCACCCCCGATGACTCTGCCTGGAAAACGTTCCACACCACCTACACCCCTTTAAAGCAGGCCAGCCCGACATAAAGGCAAGACTCCAGACGCGGCCCGACGCAGCGCACTAGGACTAACTCCCGCATGCTGAGTGTCGCGCTCCCGCTAGGGCTGAAGGCCGGGTTCCCGCCGCAGGTGGCCCCTCCGCGGGTCAGTTCACTTAACGGACGGCTAACTAGACGCCTGCAGGCCAAGACGCAATGCCTCAATCCACGCGCAGTCTGAACTTTGTGTTCATATTTCACCTTGTTAAGTTCCATTCGTTCTGTATGAAATGTCTCACACAGCTTTGAGAAAACTGCTGTCTACAAAAAGCAGAGCAGCAATTGCTGCCCGAGTAGCTAGTGTAATCCGTGGGAGACAATAAGAGGGAGGGGCGCTCCAATCCTTTTATGGCAGATGGAGAGAGCACCAAGATTCTTACATTTTTCTAAGACAAGAGTAAAAATCTATTGTCTGTTATTAACTGTATTTATTTGCTATTTACCAAAAAGCTCAGAAAAAAATTAAAATGTTTTCATAAGATGATGCCCAACCTCATTGGGTGGCAAAACCTGACCTGAAATAACATGAAAGTATTTATGGCTTTTATTTATTTCACTCAGTGTAACTAACTATTCATATATTTCCCTGCAGAAATACTGTCTGGCTTGCCTTTGAGACGCTTTCCCAGACCCCACTCGGGATTTTGTGTAATACGTGGCATTTGTCCTGACTATCTTTCTCAACCCCCAAAAATTCCAAAACTCTGAAATACATCTGACCCCAATCATTTCAAATAAGGAACTGAGAAGCTACAGGTGCCTCACAGGGTTGCTATGAGGATTAAATGAGGACACAGGGCACCTCAAGAAACGTTAGCCTTGATGTTCATGGCGGTGACAATGGCTCCGTCTCAGCATTTTGTCCGTCGCCCACACAGAGACCACTTTTGATGGTCACTCCTCTGAGTCTGAAGGCGCTGCTGTTACCTTCAGATAAATCAAGATGATTCCCCGTGCATTACAATCCCAGGTAAAACACAGTGTTGCAAAAGACGGGGTGGAAAAAAAACGTGTAGCTCTGGGCCAACTCAAAATGAAAGATACTGTTTCCAACTAGTTGTAGCTATGAATTAGATATAGGAAAAAGCATTAGTTAAGGCTTGTGCCAATGTACCTGTAACACTGCCGAGCTTCAGCAATCCAAAGTTTAATCAGTTATGTTTGGAGTTGCTGCATAAAAAATAATGATAAATAAATTCCAAGGTGGCTATTATTTCAATATCCGTAGGACATGTACTGTACTTAATTTCAAGAACGTCAAGGTCAATCTGATTTTCCAGAACTGGACCCCAACAAAATCCTAGCACCGTACTATATCAGTCCTCCTCAGACCATCTCGGGTAATCTACTTCGGCGAGCAAATGCCGCAGAGCAGCCGTGGCCTGTGGTTCGCATCGCTGAGTATCTCCTTGAAGTGGCAATGGGACAGACTGATGAATCTCAGAGGGAAGGCGGGGGTGGGGGAGGGAGTGGGGGAGAGATTAATCAATGAACAATAAAGATAAATTAAAAAATTAAAATTAAAAAAAGAAATTCCTTTAAACATCCCTCCTAATTCTCAAGCTGGAATAGTTTGAGTATTTAGCCTCAACACACGTCAGCTTTACTGAGGCAAATAATTAACAGACTGCACCCGGCACACATTCAAAATCCTTCAAGACCTTTAATTTTCTTCATGTGATGGTCACAATACAGAAGAGGTGACGTCTTCATTGACTTCTTTAAGAAAACCCAGTTTCGCAGGATGACACACTGGAAGCACCTTCAAATGCAGAACTCTCCCTGCCTGTGAGAACCCTAATAACCTGACCCTGAAAGTCCCCGGGGACTGACAGAGCAGATCGCCGCTCACCAGACAGCCGAGTGGTTTATGCAAATCCTAGCGGTTTTCTGAAAGGAAGCAACGCTCTTTCAGTTACTATTCATATGTGTTTGTGTTTTTATCACAAAGTATTTTTATAAAAGGGAGAGAGAGACACTCGCCTGGATAACAGGATTCTTTGTTTGGGTTTGGGTTTTACGTTTTTAGCGGCTCAGGAGCTCCACATGAAAGACCCAGAACACAGGACGAAGATAAGCCAGTGTGTATAAACACCGACTGGTGAATCACAAGTAACACTCGCACAAATCGCAGCCTCCAGGAGGACACGTGGGAGGACGCGTGGCTCCGCTCGGACTGTACGCAGCGCGGGAGGCCACAGGCGTGGCCGGGAGCAGGCCTGTCCTCCGTCGAGTCACCGAGTGGCAGCAAGAGAACCGCGGAACCTCCCCGGAGTCCAGTTTTCTGCAACCACCCCCGCCGGTCCGTGTCGTGTGCTCTCTGAAAGGGTATTACCGTGAAACACGGTACACGGGCCCACCACCATCGATTCAGAGCGTCTCTGACGTTTACCTTCAGATCCCTGCTGGATGCAACTCGCCTGCACAGAACTCGGCTTTGGGAGAGGAGGGTGGTGAGCCTTGAGAAACAGGACGCCATCGGCTAGTCTCCTCTCCGCGCGCACAGCCTGCTTTTTAACAGCACGGAGAGCTGTATGTCCACAGAAAGGCTTCTTTCAAAAAACTGGGAGGCTTACCACTGATACTTAAAAACAGTAAATAACACATTTTTGAAGAGTCGCGCCGGGGCTATCAAAACCCACTTTCTCAAATTTGCACAGCTCTGCTCAACAAAAAATCTCTTGCTGTACTAAAAAGTAAGATGGGATATTGTCAAAATAAGTCTCCCTGCCTAAGGAAATGAAACCACCACCCTCGGCACGTCGCAGGGAGGTCTGCTTTCAGAGCCTGGACCACGGACAGATCTCAAAGGGACCGGGCTGCCCTGGAAGTGTGCTGGTTTATTTATAGGACGGAAGAGACCCGGCGTGAATGGATTCCTTCCTCCTCGACTTAACCACGCCTCCTGGCATCCTCTAAATTATTTTAGGTGTTTCAGATCCTGTTAAGAAAGGAGAAAGAAGTCCGACGACAGAAGGTGCCACAGGTTCTCAGAGCCGAGAGAAACCGAAGGGTCACCTAGTCCACCCGGAGCGGATCGGCGAACGAATCTGGGAAACTCGGGGTGGGGTTTCTGTCATGCAGTGAGTGGCTCTATTGATGAGGAACATCGTGGGGCGTTCAGACCACGAACGGCAATGGCATGCTCACGCTCGTGAACCTTAAGTCACACACAAAGTCGGGGGGGGGCTAAGCAAAAGCCCTCTCCCCGGCTGGGCGTATCTGCGCCTCCGCCTGCACTCCGCACCAGTAAGACTCTTGGCTCAGACACTTACGAACACAAACGAGAGAGCAAAGGAGAGGCTGAAAGGAACGAAGAGGAAGGCTCCAATGCAGACCTTACAAACAGAGAAGGGGCCCACCCCTCCACCGTTTTTCATAAAGATGAGAGAAAGACACACAATTCTGACATCAAAGAATCACCGCCCTTCAAGTTATAAGCTTCTCCCAACAGACCTACTCGAACCCTTAAAATGCAGGGGATTTTCTTCATTCTCACCAAGAACGCTGATGGCATAAGCGCCTGCACTTCTACTTACAGCTCCGAGGCGCGCCGTGGTGGGCGCTGAAGGGGGCGTCGGGGAGGTCTTTAGGAAAGAGAGGCCTGTGCCCCATGCAGATGGCTCAGCAGCAGGCACCTCAGCTCCACTCTCTTCCTTGACAAAATCTCATCTTAAGGAAAAGAGTAGGAGGCGCCCTTTCCAAACACTCCGCGAAGCCCGGCCGGCATGGCCCAGCGTTTGAGCGTCGACTCGTGAACCTGGAGGTGACGGCTTGATTCCCGGTCGGGGCACATGCCCCTGTTGCGGGCTCGATCCCCGGGGGGGTGTGCAGGAGGCTCTCTCATCATTGACGCTTCTGTCTCCCTCCCTCTCCCTCTCTCTGAAATCAATAAAGACGTATTTTAAATAAATAAATACATACTGCTTGTAATAAAAAGCGTGGGCTCCCCACACGCTCACCATGAACACAGATATCGCGACGTCTGCCTCAGCAGAGCCGGCCCGCTTGCTGCCCCAAGAGGAGACAGTCACGCGTTCAACACGGGGCTCCGACCTGCCCCACGGCGAGCGACACGGGTGGAGGGAAAGCATTTTGAAAGAAAGCGTGTCACAGGGCCAAGAGCAACAAAAACGTATCAAGGCAAAACAGTGGATTTTATACAGGAAGCAGGAAAAAATATATATCGACAACCTTTAGGACGTGGGACTAGGCCAAACGTTCTCGGGCTTGACACCAAAAGCATGATCCAAACGAGGCAAGACCGATACATCAGACCTCAGCAAAGTTAAAAAACTCTGCTCTGTGAAAGATCCTGCTAAGATGGAAGGAAAAATTACAGGCTGGGAGAAAACATTCGTAAATCACACACCCAACGAAGGACTAGCACGTCGGATGTATAAAGAAATCTCGAAACCCAACGTTCAAGAAAAGCCCAGCGTAAAGCGGGCAAAGGCGCACACAGACGTTTCCGCAGAGAGGGCACGTAAGAGGCAGGTGATCTCACGGAGAGATATTCGTTACCGGCCAGTAGAGAAATGCACGTTTAAAACCCCAGTGAGATACTCATTAGAAATGGCTTAAATGAAAATGCGATCCCACCGGACGCTAAGGACGCAGAAACACTGGGGAACGCACACGTTGCGCAGAACGACCAGCCGCTCTGGGAAACGGTCCGGCAGTTCCTGTCAAAACTGAGAACGGCCCTACCGCGCAAACGGACGGGGGCACCTTCGCCTTTACCCCAGAGGAATAAAGACTTATTCCCCCGCAAGGACTCGTCCAGGAACGTTCACAGCAGTTACATTCGTTAACAGCCCAAGACAGGAGACCACCCAAAGGCCCTTTAATGCCTGAATACTTAATGAACATGGTACATCCCTACCATGGAATATTACTTGGCGGTAAAAAGGAACAAACTACTGGCTCATTCAATAACTCTGACGAACCTCAAAGGCATTATGGGGGGGGTCTCAGTGCTGTACAGAGGCTGTGTGATCCCGTTTACGAGACACTCGTGAAGTGGCAGAGAGCAGGGCAGTAGGCGCTGGGGTCACAAGTGAGGCGAGGAGGTGGGGGGACACGGGCGGGGGACCGCAGCGGGCTCTTCCCGCCTCGCCGTGGCGGTGGTCACGCAAGGCTGCCCGCGTGACGGAGCTGAACCGCGCACAGACAAGTGCCTGCATGCTAACTGCTGGGACCGGCATGTGCCCCGCGGGCCCCCCAGCAGCAGCTCCCCGTGTTAATGCTACAGCTGCAAAAGGCTGGACCAGGGGTACGTGGAACCTCCCTGCACGTTGCTTTGCAACATCCTGAGAGTGGATCCTGTGAGCCTACGATTATTTTCAAAATTGGGAGTTTAAAAAGGCGGGGAGAGGTGCAGAAGAAGGGTGAGCCGGTGAGGGCAAAAGAGACTTAGGGAAAGAAAACATCATCACTGAAAGCTTCGCCGAGAACGCTGGCACTCGGGCGCGCTGGCTGCCCACCCGGGAAAGCTCTGGGGGGCGGGAGTGACGCTAATCTACAAAATTGCGTGTTTAAGCAGAAACTTCCCTCCTGAGAAACTTGCCTCCCTCTCCTGCTCTTTACCCGAGCAAGTGTAATGAGGTTTCTTGAGGCTATCGTTCATTAAGCCTTGCTGTTCATCAGCAGACTGTATAAAATCAATTCCATTTCCCCAAAATGCAAGCCGCTCCCGTGAACCCAGGAGTCCGCGCCCTGGCTCACCGCGGCAGGCCAGCTGAGCGCGGGGCTCAGTGCCCCGTGCCAGGAAACAACCGCGTCTCCCTGCTCACCCCCTCTCGTTTTTAAAAAACAGGCTGCCTGTGGACATGGGATCTGACAGATATAACCGTAAGACAAGCTTTCAGAAAGTCCATTGTTTTTTGAAATCAGAAAGAATACCTTTTCACCACCATTTTTGTGTCTTTTATTTGCTTTTGTTGAGAAACGCAAGAGTTTGTCTCCATCCCCTGACGAAACTCCTACGGCGCCTGACCTCTGGACCAGCACGTTTATTCAGGAAAACGTACAGCACACCTTGATCAATCAATATTCACAGCTGACCTCCTACGCTCAGAAATGGGATCCGCCACATCCGTGAGTCGTGGACCGTAACAGTGGGTGTCTCGGGGAACAGTGGGTGTCTCGGGGAACGTTCTTTCAAGGCCCCTGACAAAACTGGGAATCCACAGGGCAGAAGTTTCTGAGCCAACGTTATAGCTCTATAATCACGCAATAATGTTTCAATCATGAAAGATTTACTAGCTCGTTGTAATCCCACCTCCACATGGGACGCAATGCCCCATTAATGCTTATTTTATCTGTACTGCACAACCGTAACTCGAAGGCGCCCGCTCTTGATTAAAGGCGCCCCCCCAGCTTCCTGAGCCCGTCAGCCACCTCGCAGTGCGCAGCACGTTTACACCAGAAAGCCTGTTTTAAAGCAAAACCTGCACAGTTGGTTAGAAGCAGGTATAGACCAACCAAACTAAATCAACTCCGCTTAGGAATTCATTTCTAAGCATTTCAAAATGCCAGATCTTGCAAATAAAGTCGACCTTTTCATCTGACATTCTCTTAAAAGAAACAAGATTTTAAAGATATATTTCCCAACTATTTTTAATTCTAAATTCCTAAGAATATGAAATTATAAATGGGCTTTAGAGATAACACAGTGATTCCCCAGTTTCCAGCTACTCTCAGCATTTTTATTTGCAATTTTGCCTCAATGTACACCACACACACACACACACACACACACACACACACACAATTTCTTTTCACCAACATGGTTTCTATATTCAAATGTAGAAATTGAAAACACAAATTCCCTCCTCTAAAAGTAAAAATTTTAAGTGAATTTTTTTATTTTCACAAGCATTTCACACTGTAAAACGCCTGTGAAATTTCTCCCCATTTAACTTTACAGCAAAGAGTGCACCTTAAATCAGAGAACATGGAATATAGAAAAATACCAGTGATTCTGGTCAGGTGGCCGTATTTAACTAATTACTTTAAACAAAAAAAAATGACAAGTCACTTGTCATGTTCTCCTCGTGACAATCCATCATACTAACTGTAGACTGCTTCTGTCCATATATTTCCTTTTCCTTCCTCTTTTCTCCTCTTTGTCGGTTTCGGTTTTGGCTCCTATATTGTGGGATTCACTCAACAAGTCAAACACCTCCCTCTCCTATACAATTCATATTCTTTTCTTAAAAATCAACCACCTATTAAAAGTTTTTAACTGTCTATGCCTATCCAAATGCTATGAAACCTTGAGGCAGGCCTTGTGTCAAACACTAAGTAGCTCACTGAGCAGTAATGTAACGTAAGCTGTTTCTCCGCTTATAAAACAGGGATGGAGATGCCTGAGAGGTGCCCTGGGCTTCTTGATTAACACTGTCATGAGTTCACGGGAGAGCGTTTCTCCCCTGCCTCGCCTCCACCTCACGCCTGCAGCTCTCTTACCCTGGTCAGGTTATTTAACTTCTCTGGTAGTTTGAGCGTAAAGTTAAAGGCCTGCACTTGAAGCTGTCTATCATCTCTGACATTCTACTTTCCTCCAATTATGCTTGCTTTTTGTTCAATTACTATGTCAGCATATCTCATTACTTTTATCTCCCCTGGGGAATAAAAATTATTTTATTCTGTAATAACACTGATTTGTATCCTTTAATTGTCCGGTTTCTTGGATTTAAGGTAGGCAAAATCAATATATTTCAGGAGGAGTTTGCATTTGATTCTGCCTCATGGTTTAAGAACGGGCTGAGTAGCCTGTAATTGTGATTTCTTGGTGAACTTTTAAGAACTTCCGAGGGTGAGTATGGGGAGAATGTGGGGCGTGCTTATCCACAATCCAAAGTTGCTTCATCCTACTATCACGTATGTCCCTTAAGGGCAAGATCTATGTCTATGTCTGTGATTTTTTTCCCCATTTCTCACCATGACTGTACACAGCGGATACTCAATAAATATTGTCTACTATTTCTCATGTAGCTTCTATGCCGAGCACTTTGGTAGACTGGGACCTTGACTGGGGTCACTGCAAGTCTAACGCTCTCCTAGTGGTGGGGCAAGGCTCAGAGTTTTAAAACCCATTTCCAAATGTGTTGCTAACGTCTAGCTTCTTCAGGAGACAACTAACCCCTTCAGCAACAAACTGCCTATTTGGGGTGTTAGTAAAATGCAAAGGCTAAACCACTTGCCTAAGCCTACCCATGGTTTCTATGTTGCAGTTCTTATTTTATATTTACCATGGTGATACCCAGTATGTCCACTTGATGCGAGCTGGTGATACAGGAACGTCAAGCACCACAATCCTTACGCAGCACCATAAGTAGGTTAGGGAACTAATCCAAGGCTCGTTTTCAGACAAAGAAAGAATCGTCAAGTAAGCAATTAGAAAAGATGAAGATGCTTTATTAAAAGATGGACCAACATTTCAAATGAGAATCAGCCAACAACTGAGCTACTTGTTGATTAAAAAAAAAAAAAAAAATCAACCCTGAAAATATATCCTAAAATTTTGCAAAAAATGAAAATAGTCATTTATACAAATAAATTTACAGCATCATTACCATTAGACAAGATTTACTGAGTACACTTTTTATACCAGGTAGTTTATATCCATCAATCTTCACAATAAGGCAGGTATTGCTCCTGTTTCAGAGATAAGGAAACTGAACCTGAAAAAGGCCATCCAGCTAGAAAGCAGAAAAGCTGAGACTCAGATCCAGATCTGTGAACCTCTGGCCACTGCATTCTGTCATCTAAGCCACATGGAAGATGACTTAATGACCAACAATCATGGTCAAGTAAATTATGTTACATTTGCTTAATGGAATTTTAGGCAACTGTTAAAATTATAAAAGTTAAAATGAAGTATATACCTCATAGTATATGTGAAATAATGTTCTATTAAAGAGCTAAAACAAAATTTAAATATATTCTCATTATAAACTAGGTAAAAATGTGTATATATTTGAATAAATATTAGAGCACAAATATTAGGTGACAGGCTTAATAGATGGTATATATTTTTCTTGATGTAACTGTTTTTAATGAATTGTTTTTAAATTATGTCAGCTACAGTAATTAAGACCGTAGTATTGGTGAAAGAATAGGGGAATGGATCGATGGGACAGAACAGACAGCCCAGAAATAGACCTACACAAATACAGTTAACTGGCCTCTGACAAAGGAGCAAAGGCTATACAATGTAGCATAGACAGCCTTTTCAACAAATGATTCTGGAACAACTGGACGGCCACATGCAAAAAAATTAACCTAACCACAGACCTTACGCACTTCACAAAAATTAACTCAAAATGGACCACAGACCTAAATATAAAATGCAAACCGTAAAATTTCCTAGGAGATAACGTGGAAAAAACCCTACATTACTGTGGGTATAGCAACAGCTCTTTAGATACAACACTAAAGGCATGATCCATGAAAGAAATAGTTGGTAGGATAGACTTCATTAAAATTAAAAGCGTCTGCTCTGTGAAAGATACTGTGAAGAAAATGAAAAGACAAGCCACAGAATGAGTGAAAATATTTGCAAGAGACACATCTGATAGAGGACTGTTATCCAAAATACACAAGGAACTCTTAAAATCCAAAATAATAAAACAATACAACTTAAAGAATGGGCTAAAGACCTTAACAGACACCTCAACGAAGAAAGTATACAGATGACAAATAAGCACATGAAAAGATGCTCCACGCTGTGTGCCATCAGGGAAAGGCTAATTAAAACAATGAGGTACCACTGTACAAACATTTGAATGGCCAAAATCCAGGACACTGACAACACCTGACACTGGCAGGGACCTGAGCCACAGGAGCTCTCATGCATGGCCGGCGGGCATGCAAAATCACACAGTCACTTTGGAAGACAGTTTGGCATTTTCTTACAAAACAAAACATACACTCACCACAGGACCCATCAATCACACTCCTTGGTATTTACCCAAAGGAGCTAATAAAAACTTATGCCCACACAGAAACGTGCACAGGGCTGTTTATAGCAGCTTTATTCATAAAGGCCCAAACCTAGAAGCAACGGTGATGTCCTTCAGTAGTAAAGTGGATAAACTGTGGTCCATCTAGACAATGGAATATTATTTAGCACTAAAAAGAAATGAGCTATCAAGCCAGGAAAAGATACAGAGTAACCTTAAAAGCATGTCGCTAAATGAAAGAAGCCAATCCGAAAAGGCTACATGCTGTGTGATTCCAGCTCCAGGCATGCCTCATTTTATCGTGCTTCACTTTATCACTTTATTGCGCCTCACAAATGTTTCATTGTTTACAAATTGAAGGCAAATGATCATTGCAACACTCACTTTATTACTTACGAAACCACAATATCTCCAAGGTATGCCTGTATATGACATTCAGGAAAAGGCAAAACCATGGAAACAGTAAAAAGGGGGAGGCAGGTATGAACAGACAGAGCACAGAATATTTTTAGGGTAGTGAACCTACATTTGTCCAAACCCATAGACTGTACCACACACCAAGAGTGAGCCCTGATATAAACTGGGTGATAATGATGTATCAGCGTAAATTCAGCTGTAACAAATGTACCTCTGGTGGGGGCGTGGATTATGGGGGAGGCTACGCATGAGTGTCACAGGAGGTATATGGGAAATCTCTGTAACTTCCACTCAATTTGCTGTGAACCTAAAACTGCTCTAAAAAATAAAGTCTGTTCAAAAATTAAGTCAACTCTTGCCACCTTGGTTCATTCTTCCTTTGATTGTGAAACTGTGGGGTGGGAGGGGGAGAGGCGACCAGCATAACCGGCTGAGCACTCTAAAGACATTATCTCTAATCACTGCAACAACCTTTTGAGATAAATATTTCTATTATCCCCATTTCAGAGCTGGGGAAAGAGGTTTAGGGATTAAGCTGACTCCACCTGGAAAATGGCAGAGCTGGCAGAGAAAACCAGGTCAGCTTGACTCCAAAGCCCACTGTCTCAGTCATTCCACTGTAAATGCTACAGCTCCCCGGCGTAAGGCCAGCAGCAGACCTCCAACAATCAGAACTCCTTCTGAGCCTTACATTAGAGAAAACGAGACCGCCGAAGAACAAAGTCAAAATGACTGGCAATGGTATTAGTGGTCTCCGCTTTAGGAAAAATAATTTCCCATTTAATTCATAATCGTATTTACTTAAGTCATAGCAATGATACTCCTTTTCTTCTGTGTTTTTCTAAAATGCTTTTACTAAAAATGTAAGGTTTCAACCAGATTTTTCTTTTGTCTTTACAGATGAACAGTGGACAGTTTCCACTGTTTGTCAGTAAGGAAATAGTTAAATCTTGAGGGTACACCCTGGTGGATATCTCCCTCACCCATCTGAAGAAAAGGAACAGTCACAGTCGGTTACTCCCGTTAGACCAGCGTTCGCCTGAACATCTGTAGGCACCATACACGGTCTCTTCACCGCCCGCCTTCTGCTGCCACGGTCAGAGTGGGCAGTCAGGGCATCTGCCCAAGGGCTGCTGACATTTTACACCTGGTTTAGCGGCAAAGATTCAGAGAGGGGTGAGCAGCCCCTCTGGCATTCAGGTAGGTCCAAAACCTTCATTTCTACCAAAGCTAGCGTGTTGGCTAACAGGTGGGCTGGCTGTCCGGATGGGGAAGAGGTGATGTCGAATTTGGAAACCCTGGGGCTTTTCTGGTTTCAAGCTGCTGCAAGGATTTAATTCCTGTGGCATCAGAGCCCGTGTATTAGTCTTAGTGCATATACGCTCCTCTGGCCTAAGTGTCAGAAGGAAGACCTAATTTTGGTTTTACTGCCAGCAACAACAAAAAATATATCAAATAACATATGTCTCAAATCTGATTAACCGCACAAGACATGGTTAATTCGTGCACCAAACGACTGCAGTTACATGAGGTTACCTATTTGGAAGCAATCAGGAAAACACTGGCAACACTGATCAGTAAGTTTTCATGCCTCAGAGTAAAGTGGTTTTCTTTGAAAGAATAAAGGGTCAGTTCAGACACAGGAAACTACAAACCCAGACTCACACTTTAGCCCTCTCTCGATTCTCAGCTATGCCCCAGCTTCACAGTGCATAAATGAAAATCTCCCTGCCGAGAACCGTCAGCATGGGGTTGGGAAAACTGTATGAATTTATTGGGCCTATGTTCTGTCTTTTAAAAAGAATCTTTAATATGTTGACTTTGAAACTTCCTTCAGTTGAAGAACAGTGTCGTCTTTTCAAAATCTGCCTGTTTTTATCTAGCCTATTTAAAGAAAGTGTATTATTTTAATTCTAGCATAACTTTTTAAAAGCTCTTACCAAAAAAGGTGTGACTAATATAGTCATATTAAAACCATGGAGAATATATACAATAGTCTACTCTAGTGAAAATATATTTAAGTTAATAAAGCAAAATTTCAAAAACTAAATAAATATTGCAAAATACTGTGAAAACACCTTCAGTTGTTCCTGTTTGTTCTTTGAATACCTAAGTCATCTGGTCATGGTTTAATAAGAGGCATCTAAAATTGAGTACACTAATATTTGAACTGTGTTACAGGAGGGGATAACTCAATCTTAACAGTAATAAATGTAAGCACTGTTTTTAGGTCCCTGAAATTATGAGGTGTGCCAATAGCAGAGCATGAAAGGGAGGACAGGTCAGAAATCTTTAGGCATCCGAACTAAGCTATAAAAAAATGGGTAATATTTCTTACGTCTTACCCATGAAAATGTTTCTGTTTAATCTATGATAATCATGTTTTCACTTATGAGAAGTCAATATCCCTATGACAACCTTAGCATGAAGCCAACAGGCTACAATGAAAACACTTTTTTAAAGCCTGCTGTTTAACAGCCCGTGTTCTTGCATGTTCACCCTGGACGGGTTGCTTTCTATCCCAATAACAGTCTTCATCAGTGTTTAAAACAAACAGGCTTTGGCTTCAGCATGCCCTCCACCCACAAGTGGACAACTCTCTGAAAATCATTGCACAGCATGCTGAGTGTAATCACTCATGGTTTGCATTTACTGAATTGGGGGTCAACGGTGTTCCCTTTTAGTTCCTATGGAGAGCATTTTCTCAGCTGCACAGATGCCTTCTCTTATGCATACTTAGATAGGCCACAAATAAAACACTTGCCCACGTTATTTCAAAAGCAGGGCAAGCTCCTGAACCTACAAACCACTACAGTCCGAGGAAGAGGGAGGACTGCTTTCAAAACTTCAGTAATAGTCTGTCTCATTCACCATTTCCCACTTGGTTTAATAACCCACAACATGATTATTAAAATATCACACCTTGCCCAGCCAGATGTGGCTCAGCGGCTGAGCATCGACCTAGGATCCAGGAGATCGGGGTTCGATTCCCGGTCAGGGCACATGCCCGGGTTGCGGGCTGCAGCCGATCAATGACTCTCTCATCGTTGATGTTTCTCTCTCTCTCTCTCCCCCTCTCCCTCTCCCTTCCTCTCTCTGAAATCAATAAAAAGATATATTTTTAAAAAATTAAAAAAATAAAAAATATCACACCTTGAGGATTCTCCCAACGAAAACTGATAGGTAGAAAAGAATATTTACCAAGTAATTACATCTATCTACAGAAGTGCTTCAAGGCAAAAAGCCCCACCAACGTCTCATTAGACTGACCATAGATCCTAGATAGTCCAAGGAACTTTTGCAGGGGGATAAAAATAAATTATAGTATTAACACTTATTGACTACTTATTATGTGCCAGGCACTGTGCTTTGAGATTTACACAGACAGGGATTTACATTAGCCCATTTATTCTTCAAAACAACCCAATGAATAGGTACTAATATTATCCCCATTTTACAGATATGAAAAAACAGAGAGAAAACAACTTGTCCAAGATGGTAACAGAGCAACTAAGTTTTAGAGCCCAGACTTGGACTCAGACTATTCAATTTATGCCTGCATATTTAATGAGGGGTTACAGAAATGGTAACAAGAAGAATGAATTATTTCCTGTTATGTAAATTGAACACACCACTAGCACCTCCATTGTATATGTTTATCCAATTCTCATTAGCCTAAAAAAATTATCAGTCTATACCTACTGACCAGATTCCCAGATCCTAAAGCCCTTCTAATCATCTCCAACATTACAAATATCATCTGCCACAACCAGCAGGTAATTGTGTACCAACAACCTTCCTTTGATAAGTTCAAGCATCATCATAACAACTATCACTTCCCGTGTGCAAAGCCCTGATCTAAGTCCTTTACATGTGTTAATTTATTAATCATAACTTACATCAACCAATGAAGTAAGCAAAATTATTATCTCATTTTACAGATGAGGAAACTGAAGCAGAGAGAGGCTCAATTACTTGCCCAGGTTCATGTATTTAGTAAGTGACAGAGCCAGGATTTGAATGCAGCCAATCAGCCCTCAGAGTCCATACTCTCAGCCACTGTTTTATGAAACATATTAACAATTTACCCTTAAAAGTCAAGGAATCTGTGCTATTTTGTTTCCTTTATCCTTTAGTGCCCAGGACTTCGCTCTGCAAACAGTGAGGGTGCTTCTCATTGAGGCTCAGGACATCTCTCTAAGGTAGGTGATAATCATAAAAATTAAAATTAATCAAGCGTACTTCCTCTAGTAAATACCTTTTTTAGAACATACTATAAATATTAAATCCTAAATAATTCTGGCACCTCCTGGCTTCGCGCCTGCTTACTACAGAGCTACTAAAGAGTTAGTGCAAATGTCTGGGGAGGGGAGGGGCGGCGAGAAGTGAGAGGGAAGGGGAGTGCGAGGGAGAGCGGTTTGGGAATCTCCTCGGCTCCGCTCAAAAGCACCCTAAACACCGGAGCAGGAGCAGCTGAGAAACAACGGGCCTTGGACGCGGCGCTCACTGAAGCCTCGTTGCTGTATTTTCATTACTAATACCGGAGCGGTGAGAGTCATTATCGGGCCACTTCCCCCTGCGCTCCAGGTACGCCGAGGCTCAGCTTTCAGTTCTGCAAAACCGCCGCGGCCCGTCTCGCCTCGGTGCCCCCGGAGCCCCCGCGCCCCAGCCTGAGGTCGCTCCGGCTGCAACTGCGAGCGGAGCGCACGGCCGCGGGCAGGAGTCGGCGAGGCCGCCGGCCGGGCGTCGCCGGGCGCCGGTTTCCAGGCAACGCGCTCGGGCAGAAGCCAGCAGTTTAATAAGAGTCCCGGGGGAAGCCCCGGCAGCACCCGGGCCGCGGGCTGCCTGAAGCCCCCACCCCCGGTGCTGCCGACCTCGCGAGACCCGGAGGCTGGGTCTGCGTTCCCCACTCTCACCTCCCGTTCCCCAGTTTTCCGCGTTGGCTCCCCTCTAGTCACTTCGCACTTTTGACATCCCCATTCGGAGAAACAGCCTGAGAACCTCCTCACCTGGAGCAACAAAAACTATCGCAGCCTCACATCCCATAGAGAACTGATTCCTGGGAAGTGTAGTTCTCTCCGACGTCAGGAAGTGAGTCCTTAAGGAAAAAAGGACTACAATTCCCAGAAATCTAAGGGAGGACGGTCCGTGTCTGAAACTCGTCCCAGTTGCTTGCATTGTATTCGACGGGAAGGTTCTGTGGCTCTTTGCTTACCTAACTACCTGGAGTTTGCTAATTCAGTCCCACGACAAACTTGTGGGAGAACTTTTTTTTAAAACATGCTTTCTGCATGTGAGGGGTAAACACACTGATTTATATAAAGAGATGTAAGTTAAATTTTTTTTTAATTCTTTCAGATAAAAGATCTATCCACCATCAGAAAACATGTCACTACAGATGATTACAGTCGGTAATAACGTAGCCTTAATTCAACCGGGCTTCTCACTAATGAATTTCGATGGGCAAGTTTTCTTCTTTGGCCAAAAAGGCTGGCCCAAGAGGTCCTGCCCCACCGGAGTCTTCCATTTTGATGTAAAACATAACCATCTGAAGCTGAAGCCTGCCCTTTTCTCTAAGGATTCCTGCTACCTCCCTCCCCTTCGCTACCCAGCCACTTGCACATTCAGAGATGGTTTGGATTCTGAAAAGCAGCAATACATTATCCATGGAGGGAAAACACCAAACAATGAGCTCTCGGATAAGATTTATGTCATGTCTGTCGTGAGCAAGAACAACAAAAAAGTTACTTTTCGCTGCACTGAGAAAGACTTGGTAGGAGACGTTCCCGAAGCCAGGTACGGTCACTCCATTGACGTGGTGTACAGCCGAGGGAGGAGCATGGGTGTCGTCTTCGGAGGACGATCGTACATATCCTCCGCCCAGAGGACCACAGAGAAATGGAACAGCGTAGCTGACTGCCTGCCCCACGTTTTCTTGGTGGATTTTGAATTTGGGTGTTCTACAGCCTACAGCCTCCCAGAACTTCAGGATGGGCTATCTTTTCATGTCTCCATCTCCAGAAATGATACCGTTTATATTTTAGGAGGACATTCACTTGCCAATAACATCCGCCCTGCCAACCTCTACAGAATAAGGGTTGATCTCCCCCTGGGTAGCCCAGCTGTGAACTGCACAGTTTTGCCAGGAGGAATCTCTGTGTCCAGTGCAATCCTGACTCAGACAAGCAGTGATGAATTTGTTCTTGTGGGTGGCTATCAGCTTGACAATCAAAAAAGAATGGTCTGCAACGTCATCTCTTTTGAAGACAACAAGATAGAAATTCGTGAGATGGAGACCCCAGATTGGACCCCAGATATTAAGCACAGCAAGATATGGTTTGGAAACAGCATGGGAAGTGGAACTGTCTTCCTTGGTATCCCAGGAGACAATAAACAGGCTGTTTCAGAAACATACTATTTCTACATGTTGAAATGTGCTGAAGACGACCTGAATGAAGAGCAGAAAACACTCACAAATAGTCAGACGTCCACCGAAGACCCAGGGGACTCCACTCCCTTTGAAGACTCAGAAGAATTCTGTTTCAGTGCAGAAGCTACTAGTTTCGACGGTGACGATGAATTTGACACCTATAATGAAGACGACGAGGAAGATGAGTCTGTCACCGGCTACTGGATTACATGCTGCTCTGCGTGTGATGTGGACATCAACACGTGGGTACCGTTCTATTCAACGGAGCTCAACAAACCGGCCATGATCTATTGCTCTCACGGAGACGGGCACTGGGTCCACGCCCAGTGCATGGACCTGGCCGAACGCACGCTCATCCAGCTGTCAGAAGGAAGCAACAAGTATTACTGCAATGACCACGTGCAGATAGCGAGAGCATTGCACACCCCAAAACGGGCTCTGCCCTTGAAAAAGCCTCCCCTGAAATCCCTCCACAAGAAGGGTTCTGGGAAGATTCTTACTCCTGCCAAGAAATCTTTTCTTAGAAGGTTGTTCGATTAGTTTCGCAAAAGCCTCTGGATTCAAGTGTATCAAATTTTTAAACCTGTTTTAAAGAATCGTCGCCTGGCCGGGCGTGGCTCAGCGGTTGAGCGTCGTCGACTTAGGATCCAGGCAATAGGGGTTCGATTCCCGGTCAGGGCACAAGCCCGGATTGTGGGCTGCAGCCGATCAGTGACTCTCTCATCATTGATGTTTCTGTCTCTCTCTCTCTCTCTCCTTTCCTCTCTCTGAAATCAATAAAGATATTTAAAAAAAAAGAATCATAACAATGATAAAATTATATTCCTATTTTCATTTATTGAAAATGTTTGCATTTTGGTTAGATGAATTCAGTGCCAGTATAAAGTGCTTATAATACAATGCTAAATACTTGAAAATATTTTACTCAAAGGTACCTTAAATGAAAATTTCTGATCTGAATTTTTTCATCCAAGGAATCTTAAATACAGAAGTAGTAATAATAAGGTAGATAGACTCCACTGACATGAATAAATAGAAAAGGAATCTGCATCGTTTGTTACATTTTTATCAAGCTATCTGCTCACACTGTCTTCGAAGGATCCCCCATCATATGGTGAACAAATGATGAACCAAAGCCGGTCGCTCGAACTGATTCTCCGAGAGATTTAGTGAAAACAAGTCCACTGACGCTCAGCACTCTGAAAAAGGAAAGCAAGTGAGCACACACCAAAAAAAGGGACCAAAAAATAAATCTCACAGAGAATAATTGTATTATTTCCCTGAATAATGAAAGTTTAAAGGATTCCCTACAGTTAACAGGTAGAAGATTTCAAACAGGGGAAAATAAATTTGTGTATATGTCTAGTTAACATGGGGAGGTTGCTGCCAGTGAAAATTATAAAATTGGTGAGCTTGCTAAGGTTCCATTAAATACTTTCTAGAATGAAACGTAAAAGGACTGTTAATTTTGAGGCTTTGAGACATCAGTTGATAATTAGATGACCTTAGAAACAAGTATCTTCCCCCCTGAAGTGTTTTTCTGGAAAAGCATTTTACCTGATCCCAGGAGCCTAAGCCATAGCCTCTTACCCACCAGTCTTCCCTGAGAGCCCACAGTGTGTAGGATATTATTGCAAAATTTAGAAAAACATGAACCGTACAAAAGATAAAACCCTGGAACCCAAGTTCTTCCGCTAACAGTTCCATGTCTTAGATTCTAAAATTAACTTGAATAAATTCAATTATGTTCAATATGTTCCAGAAATGTTGTTTGGTGAATATGCCTTTTGAACAATTTGCATTGTTTTGATTTTGTTGTTGTTTCTGTCACCTACATGAAACTAATAAAATATTAAAATGCCTTCTGTTTATATTGACTTACTCCAATTATTAACATTCACAGTTACCCTTAATTAAGGGAAAAGTTATACTATTTAATTTTCTCAGGATCCATGTAATTTCTTTTCTATCTATGAGTAGAAACTGGCATAAGTTAGAGCTGAAATATCCTTCCCAGTTCCAAAGAATGATTCCTTCTGGAGGTATGTTAAGGCAGGAAATCATTCAAACCCATGAAGGGTTTTTGCGAGTTTGTTTGATCCAAACTGTCGACAATTGCTGGGCTGAGATAATGCTCCGGAGAATGGCAGTTTTGCATTTTGTTTTATACATTACAATCAAAAGAGGAGACGTAAGTGGGCTACATGAAATTCATTGGTGACAGATTAGGGAGGTGGGAGAAGGCAAAGGGGGGGGCCTCTGGCACTGGATAAAATGTAAAATGATAGACACACAGTCCTTTTACTTAGGTGGGTGCAGGATAGTTAACAGTCGACAGTTAACTCAATAACAATGAGGGGATTTGTGGTCTCCAAAGAGCAGAGCCTGTGCTTTGGAGGGGGGGGGAGAAAAATTTCTTTGACATTCCAATGATATGTTATTTAGATGCAAAAAGACAACAGGCTTAGTTAGGGTGAAATATAACCTTTGTTAAGGAAGATACCAGCCTAGGACCTGACTACCCAAAATAAATGGGTCTTTAGTTAAAAGGTTTTCATTTCAGGCCGGCCTTTGTGGTTATGTTAGGTCTCTGAATTTGCAAGGCTGCCACACGGGCTTTCCCTGAGTTTGTCAGGTTTAGCATGTGGCCCCTTTCGTCCACAGGTAGGTAAATACCTTTATCTTAATTTGTTTACAGTGACTGAGTAGCTAAAAAATTATTACCATATTTGTTTTTTAGTCAGTGAGATCAAGATACGATAATCCAAGTGATTTAATTCTGAACTCGCTGGACTCTATAATCAAGCTGAGCTCTCATCAGCATAGCTGCTTTTGCAGTGTACGTGTGTGGGAGTGGGGGAGGCAGGGGGTAATGTGTTTCAGGAGCAGTACTTTGGTTTCACTTACCATATATTTGAGTAAAAATAGGACTTTTTAAGTAATCTCACCAGTGAGTTCATCAGGTGCAACTTTAAGGTGACGAGGCTTCTTTTCTGCTAAGCATGCGCAAACATCCAAATGAACCACTTAGAAGGAGAGTGCTCATCTTCCCAACAACGCACGGCTTTGGCCTAAGACATTCCTAGGCTCACGGTTCAGTCACTTTCAGAGCCTATGGCTCATTCCTTTGAAGATATCTAACAGTTGTTCCTACCCCTCGCTTAGAGATGGAGTTGGTTTCTGGAAACCAGCGCCGTCCACGGCCTAGTATGGTGGAATTCTCAGGATTATATCAGCACTTTAGGTCAAAAGGAAGTCAGAGTACAAGCTAACAGTGGATTTTATGATTTGGCTCATTAATTGGTTCTAAGGTAAGTCCCAAACTGTTTCCACAAGAATAATATCAATAAAAAGTATAAGGCATTTCAAGGCGACTGTTTTAAGGGACTACACTCATCTACAAGTGAGTTTAATATATTAGGAGAAGAGAAAGAGTAATTAGAAAGAAATCGTTGGTCTAAAAGTTCTGGGGTGAGATGAGCGTGTTGTCAGGAGGTTAGTCTGCTCAAAACACAGCCAGCAAGGGGTGGGGAGTGACATGAGCGTGGGGAGATGAGCGGGGGCCAAGGCTCCCAGGTTTTCATCAGTAAAATAAAATCACATACGAGTTCATATCGTTTGGACCTGTCTCCTCCTGTTTACCTTTGTTTCACTGCTCCCTGCACACTTTGTGTTCAATCTCCAAAAATGCTGAACTAACAGCATTTCTAGTGAGCACCCCTGGTTGTTTCATCACTCGGGGTCTGTGAGCAGCCCATTCCCTCCGCAGGGCTTACCTTCCCTCTTGCACTTTGTAACTCCTGTTAATACCCTAGTCCACCGGGCCCACTCCTACCCACCCTTTCCATGGCAATCCCAACAGCTGCTCCGCCAGGAGGCCTTCCCTGCACCCCATCACCTCCACCCACTCCTTATAACTGTAGTGCTCACAGGTCTCTGCGTCTATATTCAAGAGCACAAGAAATAAAACTATTTTTCTATAACTCAACTCACATTATGTTCTGCATTCCTTTGGCTATGGGTCAAAATTTTAATTTGTGTAAATTTAGGTTCTCTGTCTTCACCTAACTTTGTAGCCAGGTTCCAGGGAGAAATTTACCGCTGAGCTATCAAGAGGGAGGTGGGAGAGAAGCAGCCATCCCATAGGGCCATCGTTCCTCCCCTCTAGCTTCTGCTATAACATCCAGACTCCACCTGGCCTGAGGTTACCAGCTTGAAGATGACTCCGAGTTGCACCTCAGCCTTAACTACAGTTGTCTTTAGATCCAGCTCTTTCTCTCTCGGCTGTTTTCAGAGTCCAGTGCAGGGTTTCATTATTAGGTTATCCACCTGAGTGACTCTTCTCCAAGATGTGTCTCAGGAAATCAGGCTTTTTCTACTCAGCAGCTCTGACCATCTTTTCCGTTATTGTGTGTCCTCAAGACCTCAGATACAAAGGAAAGAAAGAGCATGGAGAAGGCACACCTAGTTGTGAATGTTTCAGCCTGCAAGTGATCCATCGTTTCCTCTGACATGCCATGGCCAAAAGCTGGACACATGGCCCCCATCTAGGTTCAGGGGGACTGGGAAATACAGTTTTAGCTGTGTGCCCAGAAAAGGGAGATAGATGTTGTGAACACTGAGCCAATATCTGGTATAGTATGTATTTAAACATCCAGATGCAATAGGCCACTCACCTTAAAAAGTAGTGAAAGGTACTAATATAGTTCTTAAACTGGAAACAAAACCACATGCTCTGCATACTCAGCGCTACTGTGTGTATTATCTTGTCCTTAGACTATTTAAACAACCTCCTAACTGGTCTCCCTGCCTCCACCATGGCCTCCTCCAATCATCTGAGACCACAGCAATCATCCCAAAATAAAAATCTGCTGTTGGGTAGATGATAACTCCCCAGCGATTCCCCAGGTCCCATAGGTATGACCTGATTCCCTAGGCCCATCCCTCCACACCCATGACCATCTTGCACTTGATAATCCATCAAAGCTGAACTTCCCCCCTCTGGAAAATCCTTTCCTCTGGTCAATAACTATCATTCTTCAAGATTTAGTTCAACCTTGAAGTTCTCTGCAAAGCCTTCAGCCCAAACAGAGTGACACAGTCGCCTTTGTGGCCAAGCCACTCTCTTTGCCCACTGTTTTTTTTATAGCATTTACCAACATATATGACTTGTTTATATGCCTTGCTTCTCCATTTGACAGTGGTGTCCTTGAAAACAAGAACAGTTTCTCCTTCAACTTTGTATCTTTAATACCCAGCACGGTTTCTGGTCCATTATAGTTATTGCTCGATAAATGTTCATTGAATTGAATTAAGCTCACTGTGTGTAGACTGAAATGTACTCACTTCTGTAGCTGTTGTTTCACTAGCCTTCTGATTCCTTAATAAATGAAGGATGAGATGTGGAAATACATCGCATGTGCTCTAAATATCTTTACCAATCAAAATATCTCATCTTACAAGAACTTGGAAACAAAAAGAACAGTGTACTGCACAGAAAATGAAGTGAGGTCTTAGGTTAAATTTATTCTCTTTTCTAGTGAAAAGAGGTCACACAGGTATAGAGTGGATATCATGGTAAATTTAGATAGAAAAGGCAGCCATTCTAATCCACAGTGACAAGAATTCCAAATAATTTATATGCCACCAAATTCCACCCTAGCAGAGAATATTGCTTTTTGACTTGGAATTTAGCATAGATGATGCCACCTTTTCCCAAACCTAATTCTGTCAGGAAACAGCTAATGTAGAATTCTTATTTCTAAGAGAACTAATACCTCATTCTGTCTCCAGATAGCAATCTACTAAATGTGTATTTATTTAAACCATAATTTCGTGAGAATAGAAAGGAAAAGTTATCAATAACATTTCTTTCAAAAAGCTGATTAGTATGCCTAGCTTAAGGATAAAGATCTTTTGAATGGCCTCTTTGGGAATGTCCATCATTGAGTACTTATTGAAAATCCAAGGTCCACACAAAATACTATGGGCCCTGAAAAAGAAACATAAAAGATGAGTCCCATCTTTAGGGAATTTACAGCCTCACAGTAGAACGAGGCAAGGGGGCAGGAAGGTTACAGAAAATAAAGTAATACACTTTAAGCAACTGGCCACAAATTTAAAATTGGGTATCCATGCAGTAACACTTTACTTTTTTTGTAACAGTCAGTCAGTGTGTATTTTGAGAAGGCAGAAATATGTTGTCACCATCCCAGGGGGGGAAATGATTATGTAAAAGCCAGAGGGAAAAGGAAGTTTCCACGAGAAAGAAGGAAAAGAGTCAGGGGAAGGAAGGCTGACTTCATGAGAAGGTGGGTCTGCCAGCGAGGGTCCTGCAGAGGGGTCCCCCCTCCTCCTGGTTGGGCGCCGTCATTGGAGTGCAGTAGGATGTGTTTAACTGATGTCAAACTGTTTGAGATTGCTACTCCATGTATGCATAACCTTTCTCTCTCTTGGGCAAATCCTCTCACACTTAATACCTTCCACAAGCATTCCGCTTGTGCCCCACTCCTGGCTGGCCGTGGATTGCACCAGTTGCCCACCTCAAACTCTTCAGTGGTTTCCATTTGCACTGGGGTAGGACTGAAGGTCTTCACCCAGCCCACCTGATCCTGAAGCTGAGGCCTCTGGCTGATCCTCCCCAAGCACACGGCCCTCCCTCAGCTCGCTCAGTCAGCCCCTGCCCGAGGGGCCTTCCCGCGCGGTGTCTGCCCGCAGGCTGCCTTCTCCAGCCTGTCACCTCTCACCTTCTCTCAGGCCACTCATTCTACCAGCCTCCAGCTAACTGTCCCTCCTTCTTAGGGGCTTTCTTTGATTCCTCAGTTTAAATTCTATTGTCTTATTGTATTTTTTTTTTAAATCTGTCTTTATTGATTTCAGAGACAGGAAAGGAGAGGGAGAGAGAGAGAAACATCAATGATGAAAGAGAGTCATTGCTCGGCTGCCTCCTGCACGCCCCCGACTGGGGATCGAGCCCGCAACCCGGGCGTGTGCCCTGACCGGGAATCAAACCGCGATCACCCGGGTCCTAGGCCGATGCTCAGCCACTGAGCCACGGCCGGCAGGGCTGTCCTGCTGTATTTTGATTGCACTGGGTATTTCCCCTTCCTAATGGCTGCTAGAGTGGGTAGTCGTGCATTTATTAGGTTTATTGTTGATTGATGTCACCTCCCCCTAACTCTTTGTGAGCAGTAACCATCTGTGACGTCCGCTACTGTATCTCCAGGGCCAAGCACCCATTGCCTACTCATGGAAGGCATTCTATAAATACTTGTTTAAAATAAAGGCTAAAGTCATTAGAAAAAGTATCAGGAATGATATAGAACTTAGCTGGGCCATCCAGGGTAAGGAGATGCTTCACTCTTAAATGCAAAGGTAATACTCAAATGCTTGGCCAAAGAGTACAAACTCTCAGTTACGAGTTTTAGTTCTGAGGAACTAGTGTATGGCATGGTGACTATCGTTACTAATATTGAATTGTACACTTAAAATTTTTTAAGATAGTTGATCTTAAGTGTCCCCACCACACCACACACACACACACACACACACACACACACACACACACACGATAACTATGTGAGGTGATGGATGTGTTAATTACTTGATTACCGTAACTATTTCACAACACATTTGTATAGCAAATCATCATGTTGTCCCCTTTAAATACATATCATTTTGTTTTTCAATTATACCTCAAAAAAGTTGGGAAAAAATGAAACAAAGCAAGGATACTAGTAAAAATAAAAAATAAGATCAATCAAAGAAGATGCTAGCCTGGTGCTGGATCCCTCAGGCCCCTGCCATGCTGGGATTAGCCTGTCACTTACTGGACTGTGGGTTTGCGGAGGAAGGGACAGGGCTCAGGAAATAGGGAAGGGTACTTGAAGCCTTGGAGCACAGGTCATTTACCTACAAATACGAACGTATTTCAGTGTTTTAAAGGGGGGTGCACAGAGCCAGCCAGGCTGACTCTCGGCTCTGAGAGGAAGGGAGCTAGGATGTGTCCAGCAGAGGTGGTGCTTACACGCTCGGAAACCTGTGGGTGGCAGAGGTGACTGGGCAGCGCTAAGGGGAGGTGGCAGGGCCACAGGGGAAAGGGCGACGATGTGACTTTGTCATTTTCTGGCCGAGATAAGCTTCAGTGACCTCGTGTGTAACATGGGAAGAATAGCATCCACTCCAAAAGGACCCAACGAGAACATCGTATGCAGGGTGCTGGCCACGCTGTTTGCTAAGTGGTAGCCGTCATTGTCATCATCACCATCATCACCATCATCACCATCACCATCATCACCATCATCACCATCATCATCATCACCATCATCACCATCATCATCATCACCATCACCATCATCACCATCATCATCATCATCAGGAAAAGCACTGGACAAAAGGACCCGAGTCCAGCTCAGTTCTGCCAGGATCTGCATAACCCTGCACAAGTCAACCTCTGTGACCAAAATTCTGAGTTTATGAATCTGCAAATTCCCCAGGGAACAGATTCATATTTTCATCAGATTCTGAAAGGAGTTAAACCCCACCGATTAGCAAATCCTACATTTTCACAGCCTCACTAGTTACCTCGAGTATCCAGAACCAAATTGTCTCAGGCTACCTCGGATAAATTATACTCATTCTCACTGTTCTGTTGCCCTTTCTCCTAAAGATCAACAAATTTATTTTGTGTTTCCCTCAAGAAAAAAGGTGTTACTTCATTTTTTAAATGTCAGACTCAATATTATCATTTGAATATAAATCACAGTACACAGTTTCCAAATTTTTAACTTTTATTTCAAATACTTAAACATAAAGTTGTTCATAGTAACCATAATATTAATGAGGAGTAGAAACATTAAAATATAAAAATAAGTACTGAAACGCATGCTTCATTGAATTTGAAAACGTTTGGCGGGGAAAGATAGGTCCCCCGCATCAAATAAATCCATCCCATCCTGGTACCTTAACTTGTCCTAATACAAGAAAAAAGAAGGCTCTTGGTAGCCATTAAACAAACTTTATGATTATTTTTAAGAAAATAAAGTGAAATACAATGCCATAAAAAGAAAAAAAATCTCACCAAAAATGATCTGAGGTATATTACTGTAGTTAAAGAGAAAAAATAAAATAGGAACAAAATATCCACTCGCTGAAGTCTCTTACCATCGAAAGGACAGACCCTCTCTCCTGCAATAACTGAAGATATGTACAAATCTGCAATCAAAAGTCACTTGCACCCAATGGTGACCTGTTCCTCCCAGCCCCCCGGTGCCCACAGACCCTACCTCCCAGCTGTGGGAAATCTGAATTCTGTTTGTTGTACTGCGAGACTCACACACTCAAACGAACAAAGAAAATATTTGTCTTCATTTATATTTTGTGAAAACAAATGGAGGCAAAACTAAATTCCAGTTCACCTGGAAGGAAAAGACATATTTTCCTCCAGCTCTCGCATCTCAGTGCATGTTTATTAATCCCAAAGTGCTTTTTGACCTCCCACCGACCATTCATCAATTTTCATCAGCCGTTATCACTGGTCCCTGCAGTGCCCCTTGGTGGGTTGGAAGGAAAACCTGTAGAATCAGGTTTCACAGGAGGAAAATGCATTGCACTTGCAAAATTCCTGTCTATGCTTCAAAAAAAAAAACCAAAAAAAAAACAAAAACCACACCGCTCCGTTCAGTGAGCTGCATTTCCCTAGAGAATGGGACTGAGTTTACAACGGGCATTGTCAAAAATCAAACCTGAGCATAAAACCAGGGTCTGCGATATTGCGAGTCTACAGTGTGGGAAAAAACAACAACGGGCAGCATATTGAAATTTCTACATATTGAAGTTCCAGCAGCCAGATGTTCCTGAGGTTTATCAAAATGTGATCTGGTTAAGGGATTATTGGGACGGCTGTGCTGTACATCATGCTGTTAGTCACATGCACTCAAAATAGTTCCTACAACGCTAGGACACGGGAATTTAATACTGGAATGTATTTACAGTGCCACCAATTGCATAACAGAGCGGAAATGGGGAACAATCTACAAGCCGGTGCCAGCATGCTTCGGGGAGCAGGGTCATGACATGAATTCGGCTGTTTCTTAGTGCACAGACATGCTGGAAGGGTTAAACAGGATAAAGAAGCCCATTCATCTACAAAATGCAAAACTTTCATTTTCAAGAAAAAATAAAATTAAAATACGTTTATGTTTTTGATGACTAAATTACAAATGTCTTTTGTATATATATATATCCTATATATAAAAAGCAAGGGAAACTGCTGTATTTATTAAATGGAAAACACCGGGTTCAATTCCCATAAAAACACCAAATGCATGCCATTTAGGGAAATGTCATGGATGCACATTTGACAACTAAATTACAAAGCTCTCTGATATACTGTGTAAGAAGCGTGACATTATGGCCAATAAAATTGAAGGAAGAAAAAAAAACTAATTAACACTAACATATCATTTTGATTCACAAACATATTACATCCCACGCCTGCTCTAAATTGCCAGCAATTGGCAATTCCCAAATTCCTGAGGATGTAGACAATCGTTTCCAAATAACTGGAGCAACCAGAGGTTCAGGGGGCTCTTGGGAGCTTTAGCATTACTTTCTTCTAGCAAAGTGCTAAAGCACACCAATAGCTTAAAAACCCACCCATCCCTGCCCCCAAGAAACTTAATCCCAGGATCATGAACTGTAGGGATTCATTGTGAGTCCTCAACAAATATGATCCTGCCTTATAAAAAATATAGTTAACAATTGTGGTAGAAAGGACATGGAATTTGGAGACGAAAGGCCTGAGTTCAAATTCCAGATCAACTATTTATTACCCCTGTGACTTTGGGCAAATCATTTAACCCTCCATCCAATAGGGCTAATAGCAAAATCTATGTCTACCCCACAGAAAAATGAGGCACTGTGAATGTGAAAATATTCCAAAAGTGCCAAAAAATAAAAACACTCTGCAATCGTTAACTCCCCCTGTGCTAGGAGCAGGCTGCACCTTAAACTTAGCAAGTGGGAGAAGTCCAAAGGTATCCTGCTACTAAAATCCCAATATACTGAAAGTAAACATCACAATAGAAAGAATAACTGAAAGGAAAAGACCCCAGGAAACCTGGATGTAGTAAAATTGGCCCAGGTATCACACGGAGAAAATCTGGCAGAAATTTTCAACAAGTTATTAAATCTGTTTTCACATAGTGAGCAAACCTAGACTTTAAGAGCCTCAATGGCTTTGAGATCCTAGGACAAAACATGTGGAGACTAAATTAATTAAAATTAAAAAGTAAAAATAAAAATCACACTTGGCTCCTGACAGCTAAGTAAACATGTATCACCAGAAGATTTAATGACTAACTGTACCTAACGGTCGAATTCTTCTAACTTCATTATTAAAA